>NC_057710.1:43127775-43180268 GCF_004010195.1 Chiloscyllium plagiosum | reverse complement strand
CCCAAACTACCTCAGTTGGCGAGTCTTCATCCATCGTCCTTTCCACAGCTGTAATACTATCTTTGACAAGCAATGCCACACCTCCCCCTCTTTTACCCCCACCTCTGACCCTACTAAAACATTTAAACCCTGGAACCTGCAACAGCCAATCCTGTCCCTGTTCTACCCATGTCTCCGTAATAGCCACAACATCGAAGTCCCAGGTACCAACCCACGCTGCAAGTTCAAAGCTGAGATCTCTTTCCAAGTTGTTTCTCAATTTCCCTCTGACTAATGAGCTTGAAATCCCACCACTATTAGGGGGTCTATAATACAATCCCAATAAGGTGATCACCCCTTTCTTATTTCTCACTTCCACCCAACTAACTTCCCTTAATGTATTTCCAGAAATATCCTCCCTCAGTACAGCTGTAATGCTATCCCTTATCAAAAACGCCACTCCCCCTCCTCTCTTGTCTCCTTTTCTATCCTTCCTGTAGCATTTGTATCCTGGAACATTAAGCTGCCAGTCCTGCCCATCCCTGAGCCATGTTTCTGTAATTGCTATGATATCCCAGTCCCATGTTCCTAACCATGTCCTGAGTTCATCTGCCTTCCCTGTTAGACCCCTTGCATTGAAATAAGTGCAGTTTAATTTATTAGTCCTACCTCATCCCTGCCTGCCCTGACTGTTTTAGTTTGATCTCTTTCCTCACTATCTCCCTGGGTCCCACCTCCCACCTTACTAGTTTATTGTTCTACTTCTTTGTGTTAGATTCAGTTTTACTGAATTTTGTTTCTAGTTGGAAACTATAATGTTAGTGTTTCTCGTGGTTAATGCAGGGAATCTGTATTGACCTTATTTGAAGGCAAACAGACTCTATTTTACAAATACAGAACAGGAATGGGCCACTATGTTCCTTGAGCTTGCTCCATCATTTGATTACATCATGGCTGATCTGATTGTGGTTTTATCTCCGCTTTTCTGTCTACCCCACATACCGTTTCACTCGCTTTTGAATTGACAATCTAATTCAATCTTAAAACTATTCACTTGTCCTGCCTTCCATCTATTTGGAAAAATAAATTTACAGATGAATGACCCTCACAGAGAAATCTCCAAATGTCTGTCTTAATTCAGTAATGCCTTGTTTTTAAACTGTCATCATTTTGTTCTTCTGCAAAAGCAAATTTCCCCTGAACATTCAACTTTTCAAGCCTCTTTAGAAGCTTTCATCCTTTCAGCAAGATCACTGCTTATGCTTCTAAACACCAATAGATGCAGGCCCAACCTACCAAAGCTTTCCTTATAGAGAACTTCCTCATCACAAGAAACAACGAGAGAAAGTGAGAGCTGCAGTTGCTGGAGATCAGAGCTGAAAATGTGTTGCTGGAAAAGCGCAGCAGGTCAGGCAGCATCCAAGGAACAGGAGAATCGACGTTTCGGGCATAAGCCTGAAGAAGGGCTTATGCCCGAAACGTCGATTCTCCTGTTCCTTGGATGCTGCCTGACCTGCTGCACCTTTCCAGCAACACATTTTCAGCTCATCACAAGAAACAGTTAAGTGAACCTTAAAACATGAGAGAGGCAGAAGAAACATACTTTATATTCAGGCTGGCCTCGGTCACCTCATAGTGATTACCCTATTAGACAGGCTTATTTCCCACCTGGGAACTTGGTGATTAACATGACAGAGTGCATTATGGGATGCAGGAAAAGACATGGCAAGGCATCCATTATCTTTGACAGGTCAGGGGAGTACAGTTTCCAGAATACATTTCTATACCAGAAGTTACAATGAGCAAAGCAGCTGCCTGCATGTGTCTTACAGTTATAAGCCATGATTTGGAGATGCCGGTGTTGGACTGGGGTGTACAAAGTTAAAAATCACACAACACCAGGTTGTAGTACAAAGTTAAAAATCACACAACACCAGGTCATAAGCCAGGAAGCTTCTCCCAAAGGCCTGACTCTTTGTTAAGTAGTCATTTGATGACCACTTAGGGTTCTCCTTCTACTAACACTCATATTATATCGGTGGGTGAGGGATGTCCACAAAATGTGTCATGGCCACCAGGTCAACCTTGATATTGTGGCTGTAGATTAACCAAAATCACCAACATTCACCTACTGCTCTGAAACTCATGAGGAGATATTCTAAGGATTTATGGAAGATACTTACTGTAAGCTTATCTGGTATTTAATGTTCAGCACAATGAATACTCTTAACTTTGGTTTACTAAATTTAGGGATTACTAAATGTAGAGCATGAGTACGGTGGCTAGGTATTTGAAGAGAAATTGAGGATTTATTATTATCTAGCAATAAATGTGTAATCAAAACTCAGCTATCAATAGAATCCTTAAAATACTGGAATTTCTCAGATAGTCCTTGGCAAAGATTGAGATAGATTTAATTCTTTTTCAAGGGAAGCATACATCTTTCTCTGAACCTTCTATGTAGCTGTAGCACTATATGTTGAATTCTATTACCCTGGTGTATTAATAAAAGGTTTAATTTGTCTAATTAGCAAGCAAAACAATACTTTTCATTGAATCACAATACGTGTGACAATAATGAATCAAATCAAATCAAATCATTACACTACTAGATCACTATTCTAGTTGGATCGAAGTTTCCAGACTTGAATAGAGTGATGGGAGCTAGGTGAGTTGAAAGAAAATCTACAGTTGTTAGTGATTAACATTTAATAGTTACCTGAACATTGCCGTTTATGTTGAAGAGCCTAAGCGTTCCAAGTATCCATTATAGAACAGTGATAGTCAATTAATTAAGGAAGTGAGCTTGAACTAATTTTGCTTAATTTCAAAGGAAGAAGGGTATTCCCTTGTTTGAACTTTTCACCCTGTAGGAACTGATTCTATCTCTCACTCTTGAGTATACCATTAATAGGTACAGGAGAAGCAACTTATTGCAAACTAGTGGTGAATAATTCTGTTTACTGCTCCTGAATCTCCAGTTTGTAGTAAAAGTCCGAAAATAAGCTCAAGGTATGGGAGGCTAGCTATCCACATGGAATGTCCATCCTGTGGGGAGTCATGAATATTTAATCTGACCCAGACAGGTGCATCTGCAAAAGGTGTCACTGGTTGCAGAAATGTGGCTTCCAGGTTTCAATATTCTGCCTGTGGCAGTAGTCACTGTGGTACCTCAGAGTGCTATGCGAATACCATGCTTTGGGAGATGTTCCCACTGCAGAACAAAGGCATGCAAGCAGATTCAGGAATTGGTGATCCCAAGACAACCCAAGGGAACCAGGCACGTAGTGTAAGAGTCTCGCCAGGCCATATTGTTAACAAATTGATTTTCTATTCTGGACACTCGTGAGGACACCAGTTCCTCATAACAGTGAAGCAAGAGCCAAGCCCATGGCACAGCAAGTAACTTGGATGTAGTGAGGGAACTGAGGAGTGTGGAAGAGCAATATTGATAGGAGATTCTTTAGTTTGGGAAACTGACACGCATTTCCGTTGCTTTAGACATTACTCCAGGATGGTTTGTTGGCTCTGTGCTGCCGGTGTTGAGCATGTCACAGAACATGGCTGAAGAACATCCTTCTGGGAGAGGGTGAGCAGCCAGAGTCATAATCTGCATTGCTACCAAGGATGTGGGTAGGAAAGTAGATGTGGCCCTATAGGCAAATTTAGGGAATCAGGAAGAAAACCAGGAGGTAGGACTCAAAAACAGTAATCTCTGGATTACTCCCATTCTGAGCACAAATGAGTAAATAAAAATAAGGGATTAAATAGTTGACTGGAATCATGGTGTGCAGGAGGGAGAATTCCTGGATACTGGCACTAGCTTCAGATAGATAGCATGTATAAGGACCAGAGTTACAGCTGTACTGGGTTCCTTAGTTGGGCATTGTTCTAGTGCTGTTGGAGAAGGTTTAAACTAAATAGGAAGAGTCTTGAGAACCAGCAGAATATATCAAAGAAATACTGTGAGAGAGTGATATCACTTGAATATAGAATATTAGTTAGCAATGTTTAAGTGCTGTATTACTGAACAATTAATTAATAAATAGTAAGTAGGTAGCAGATTTGGAATAATGGAAAAATTAAAACATTGCAAATCATGTTTATTTTATGAGCAAATCAAGCATAGTGAAGAAGATTGATCAATTATATGTAGAGATCACATGGAATACAGGTAGAACTAGCCATTTGGATACATTACTGGCTCGAAGGTAGGAGATAGAGGCTTGTGGTGAAGGGTTGCTTTTCGGACCGGAGGCCTGTGACCAGCAGTGTGCCACAAGGATCAGTGCTGGGTCCACTGCTTTTTGTCATTTATAGAAATGATTTGCTTATGAATATCGGAAGTATGGTTAGTAAGTTTGCAAATGACACCAAAGCTGGTGTTGTAATTGACAGTGAAGAAGGTACCTCAGAGTGCAACAGGACCTTGATTAGCTGGGCCAATGGGCCGAAGGGTGGCAGATGGAGCTTAATTTAGATAAATGTTGCAGTTTGGAAAGACAATCAGGGCAGGACTTGTACATTTAATGGTGAGATCCTAGGAATGTTGCTGAACAAATAGACCTTGGAGTGCCGGTTCAGAATTCCCTGAAAGTGGTAGACATGGTAGTGAAGAAGGTATTTAGTACACTTGCCTGTATTGGTAAGTGCATTGGGTGAAGCAGTTGGGAGGTCATGGTGAGGCTACACAAGTCATTGGTTAGGCCACTTCTGGAGTACTGCGTTCACTTTTAGGAAAAATGTTGTTAAACTTGAATGGATGTGTAAAAGATTTACAAGGATGTTGCCAGGATTGGAGGGTTTGAACTATAGGGAGAGGCTGAGTAGCCTGGGGCTATTTTCCCTGGAGCATTGGAGGCTGAGGGGTGACCTTATAGAAGTTTATAAAATCCTGAGAGGCTATGATGAATAGCCAAGGTCTTTTCCCCAGGGTAGGGGAGTTCAGTACTAGAGGGCATTGATTTAAGGTGAGAGGGGAAAGATTTAAGAGGAACCTAGGGGACAACCTTTCTCATGGAGAGGGTAGTACATGTATAAAATTAACTGCCAGAGGAAGTGGTGGAGGCTGGCACATTTACAACATTTAAAAGGCATCTGGATGGGTATATGAATAGGAAGAGTTTAGAGAAATATGAGCCAAATGCTGGTAATTGAGACTAGATTTATTTTGGATGTTTGGTTGGCATGGATGAGTTGGACTGAAGGGTCTGTTTCCAAGCTATACATCTCATGACTCTGAGACAGCTGTCTGAAAATATGATTTCATGGCTGTAGCAGAGGTATGGTTCCAAGGAAGTGCAGGACTGGTTTCTTAAATAGTCCTGGATATAAGATCATAGAATCATTACAGTGTAGAAGCAGGCCATTCAGCCAATCAAGTCCACAGCGACCTGCTGAAGAGCAATCCACCCATAAGCACCGCGCTCTCACTCTATTCCTGTAATCCGCCTTTCCCATGACTAATCCCCCTATCCTGCATGTCCCCAGACACAATGGGCAATTTAGCGTGGCCAATGTATTTAACCTGCACATCTTTAGATTGTGGGAAGAAGCCAGGTTATCTAGAGGAAACCCACAAAGACATAGAGAGAACATGCAAACTCCACACAGACAGTGGTCATGAGGATGAAATTGAAACTGGACCTCTGGCACTGTGAGGTAGCAGTGCTAACAACTGAGCCACTGTGCCACCTTGATGTTCAGGAAATATAAAAAAAGGAGAGTAGGAAGAAGTTGGCAGTATTAGCTAAGCATAGCATTGGAGAAAGAAACTGACTGAGAGGATTCCAAGATAGAATCCATTTGGTGAGTGCTAAGTCACAGGAAGATGTATTACATTGCTCAGTGTACTCAGTAGACCACCAACTAATAAGAAGGATATCGAGGAATAAGTCTGCAACCAAATTACAGAGATCTGCCAAAATTATAGACTAGTTGGATTGTCCAGTGGCAGTCTGGGGTAGAAGTGTTGTAAAGGGAGAAGTTTTTGCAGACTTATGAGTCCAGCCCAGTGAGAAGGGAGGGACTGCTATACATGGCTCATGGAAACAAGATGGGCACAAGTAAATTAAGGGTTGGAAAATGTGGTGTTGGAAAAAGCACATCAGGTGAGGCAGCATCTGTAGAACTGGAGAGTCGACGTTTCAGGCACTAGCCCTTTCCAGCACCACGCTTTTTGACTGTGACTCTCCAGCATCTGCAGTTCTCACTTTCAACCAGTAGATCAAGTGCCAGTGGTGAAATATTTAAGGGGAGGTGATAATAATAACATAATGCTTAGGATGCTGTGAAATGCAACAATGAACAATGGAGAGTATGAATAACAAACTTGGGCAGAGTTGACTTTAATAGGGCAAGAAAAAAACTTGAATCAAATAGACAGAAGCCAAAGGTTGGCAGGAAGGCATATACCTGAACAAGGCACTATCTTCCATAACGTAAAAGGTAGAGGAAACAAAACACAGAGTTTCCTGGATGAAAAGGGAGCTAGAAATTCAGATGAAAAGACTAAAAAGTGTGTTTATCACAGATGTCAGCTGGAAAATACAATTGAGAACCAAAGTGATTTGTGTTTTCATTCGCTCATGGGATACGGATGTTCCTATCCTTTGTTGCCTGCTTCTTAATTGCCCCCCTTGAGAAGTCTGTTGGCTTTAGGTACATGCATAATACCATTATACAGGGGGCTCCAGGATTGAATGTCAAGGGGTAACAGTTGGATTGTCTCTCATTGGAGGTGGTCATTGTCTGTACTTATGTGGCATAAATACAACCCGTCACTTGTCAGCTCAAATCTGGATACTTCCCAGATTTTGCTGAATTTGAACATGGCCTGCTTTGGAATCTGAGGAGTTGGGAATGGTACTGAATATTATGTAATCATCAGCAAATGTCCTTACTTCTAACCTTATGATGGAAGGAAGGCCATTGATGAAGTTTCTGAAGATGGTTTGGCCGAGGCCAGTATCCTGAGGATTTCTTGCAGAAATTTCCAGGAGTTGAGATGATTAGAGCCATAGAGTCATAGAGTCATAGAGACATACAGCATGGAAACAGACCCTTCAGTCCAACCCATCCATGTCGACCATATAGCCCAACTCAATCTAGTCCCACCTGCCAGCACTGGCCCATTTATCCTTCCAAACACTTGCTATTCATATACCCATCCAAATGCCTTTTAAATGTTGCAATTGTACCAGCCTCCACCACTTCCTCTCGCAACTCATTCCATACATGTACCACCCTCTGCGTGAAAACGTTGTCCCTTGGGTCTCTTTTATATCTTTCCCCTCTCACCCTAAACCTATGCCGTCCAGTTCTAGACTCTCCCACCCCAGGGAAAAGACTTTGTCTATTTTTCCTAACCATGCCCCTCATAATTTTGTAAATCTCTATAAGGTCACCCTTATTGATCTCTAACAATCACAGTCAACTTCCTCTCTGTCAGGTATGAATCCAAGCAGAAGAGAGTTTGCTCCTGAGACCCATCGATTCCAGTTTTGCTCGGGCTGTTTATTGCTGCACTGGGTCAAATGTGGTGTAGATGTCAATGGCAGTCACTCTCACCTCACTTCTGGAGGTCAGCTCTTTTATCCTTGTTAAAAACAAGATTGTCATGAGGTCAGAAGCTATTAGCCTGGCAAAATCCAGACTGAGCGTCACTGAGCAGGCTATTGCTGAGCAGATATTGCTTGGTAGCACTGTTGATGACACCTTCCATCACTTTATTCATGGTCAAAGATCATGCGACATTAGGTTATAGTCCAACGGGTTTATTTGAAAACTCTAGCTTCTCAGATTCCAGATTGCACTGAGTTTTGCTGGAGCACTGCAGCAAGCCTGAGACAGAGATGTTGACCAGGGAATATAGTGCTGTGTTGAAATGGCAAGCAACTGGAAGCTCTGGGTCTTTTTTTATGGGCAGAACGTAGGCGTTCTGCAAAGTGGTCACCCACTCTGAGGTTCATTCCCCAATTGTGTGCAGGGAATTCAATAGACCAGATTGAGTGAAGTGCAGATAAATCACTGCTTCACCTGGAAGGTGTGTTTAGGCCCTTGGATATTGAGGAGGGAAGAAGTTAATGGGGATATCCTGCGATTTAAGGAGAAGGTGCTGTGGTGCTGTGGGGATGTATTGGGAATGGAGGGAAGGTGTTCTGGAAGGAACAGTCCTTGCAGAAGGCAGACAACGGAGGGGAGGGGAATATGTATCTGGTTGTGCATCCTGCTGAATGTGGCAGAAAAGGTGGCTAATGATCCTTTGGATCTGGATGATCATGGGATGGTAGGTGATGTCAAGGGGACCCTATCGCAGTTGTTGGTGGGAAGAGAGGGGGCGAGGGCCATAGTGAAGGAAATGGGTCATGACCAGGCTAAGGGTCCTGTCAATTATGGTGCTGGGGAATCCTCAGTTGAAGAAGAAAGTGGACATTTCTGATGCCCCTGTAATGGAGTTGGCATAATCAGAAATTGAAGGACATGTTGGAAAATTACCCAAATCAGAGATTGCTTGCTAACAGCAGGAGGCAGACTGACTTTGACATTGTCAGCTAGTCTTTAACTTTACTTAGACTGAAACAAAATTACTGGACACTGGTATTTAGGATATTGGAAGTGGAAGTCGAAGGATCAATGATTTCTTCCACAACCAAAAGTATTTTTTCAAAGCCATCCAACCAGGCCGTTTGAACTTGAGGGGTGTGCTGTAAAATGCTTAATGTTTCAAAATGCTCATTGTACCACCCTCAACATTTTTAAAGTATGTAAGCAGTTAATGGGAAGATGTAAAAACAAAAGCATTATTGTATTGGGTGGTTTTAACTTCCCAATATTGACTGGGACTTCTTAGGGACTTCGAAAGGGCAGAATTTGTCATGTACGGTCCAAGAGGATTTCTTGAAATAGTATAAAGATAGTCTGATTGGGAAAGGGGCTGTAGTAGACCTTGTCATTGGGGAACGAGCTGACCAGATGATTGAAGTTTCAGTGGGGGACGATTTTGGGAACAGTGATCATAATTCTGTAAGTTTTAAGACTGGTCCTCAAGTGAAATTGCTAATTTGTGGGAAGGCCAGTTATAACAGTATTAGGCAGGAATTAGAGAAATTAGATTGGGTGTGACTATTTGAGGGTAAATCAACATTTGACATGTGGGATTCTTTTAATGGCCATTTGATTAGAATTCAGGACCAATATTGCAGGAAACATTCCTATGAGGTTGGCAAGTTTCATGAACCCTGGATGACAATAGATATCAAAGGTTTCATGAAAAAGCAAAAGGAAACATATGTAAGATTTACGAAACTGAAAGCAGACAAGACACTTGAGGAATATAAATGAAGCGAATCAGGAAAGAAATAAGGAAATAGGAGGATTAAAAGGAGCCATGAAATGTCCTTGGCAAGTAGAATTAAGGAGAACTCCGAAGTGTTTTATATGTATATAGGAACAAGAGGGTTTCTAGATCCATTCAAGAATAATGGAAGGAATTTATGCATGGAGCTAGAGGGAGTTGGTGAGATTCTAATGAATACCTTGGAGTGCTATTCATAAAGGAGAAGGACATGCATGATAATAAGATAGGGAGGGGGGTGTTCATATTCTAGTGCATGTCAATATTAAGAAGAAGGAAGTGTTGGGTGTCTTGATAAACATTAAGGTAGGTAAATCCCCAGGCCCTAATAGGATATATCCCAGGATGCTGAGGAAGGCAATGGAGGAGATTGGTGGGGACTTGAAGAGATCTTTGTATCCTCTTTAGCCACAGGCGAGATTCCAGAAGACTGGAGAGTAGCCAATGCTGTTCCTTTGTTTAAGAAGGCTAACGGATATAATCCAGGGAGTTATAGGCCAGTGGAGAAGATTCTTAGAGACTGGATTTAATCATATTTGGAAAATAATCGATTTATTAGGGATTGTCAGCATGGTTTTGTTCGGGGGAGATCTAATCTCACAAATTTGATTGAGTTTTTTGAGAAAGTGACAATGTTTAAGAGGCATTAGGACACACACATGAACAAGCAGAGAATAGAGGGATATGGATTATAGAATTAGTTTAGAATTGCTTTATAGTTGGTGCAAAACTGGTGAGCCAAAGGGCCTGTTTCTCTGCATCCCTTATCGATGGTCTTTTATCGATACAGTATTTTTGTTGTCTGAGTGTTCCTCACCAGTCTGACTACATATAATTGGGCTGCAGTATTTTTTTCAGATCTGTTGTTTGTAGGAGCACTTTGCTCTGTTTTCAGTGTTTGACGTGTATGATACCTTCAGTATCTTATCTGAAGAATTCTTGTGACGGTGGATGGTGGATAGATAGATATGCTGGCAATGTGGTTACCTTTTATGGTCATATGCTGCTGAAGGACTGCAGCACTGCAGACTTTCGAGTTGTCAGTTCTATTGTTAGCTTATCCCATTCAGCTCAGTTATGGTTTGGCTCCACAGATGAAGTTCAGTTCATTACAAGAGCCAGGACTCATTAATATTCACTGTTGACACCAACATGAGTGTTGCTGCTATTTTGCATATATTTAGAGACAAACAAGCTAGAGATGCTGGAATCCAAGGTAGACAAGCAGGAGGCTGCAAGAGGACAGCAAGCCAGGCAGCATCAGGAATTGGAGAAGTCGATATTTTGGGTGTAACCCTTCTTCATGACTGAGGGTGGGTGTGGAGGGAGCTGCAGATAAAGGGGTGGGTGACGGAGCAGGGGAGTAGGGTGGTGAGGTGGGAATTGGTGAACTCAGGTAGAGAGTATGACCTGGTTGGTCGATTGAGAAGAACGAATCTGGTTGGTAGCTGGAAGGAAGGGTCAGTCAGAGGAATGGAAGGGAGGGGAAGGGGACAGGTTGGGAAGGGAGTCAACGGATAAAATTGGAGAACTCAATGTTGAGTCCTCCAGGCTGGAGGCTGCCCAGGCGGAAGATAAGGTGTTGTTCCTCCAATTTGAGGTGTGATTCACCATGGCAATGGAGGAGGCCAAGCATGGTCATGTCGGAAAGGGAGTGGGAAGGGGAATTAAAATGAGCGGTGACTCAACATTGAGTCGCCCCTTATACCCATCCCTAGTCCTGAAGAAGGGTTGCACCTGAAACATTGACTTCTGCACCATCAGATGCTGCCTAGCTTGGTGTGTTCTTCCAGCCTCCTGCTTGTCTATTTTGGATGTGTTTTTCCTTGCATAGCTGTAGCATCTGTCTATTGCAGTAACATACTATTAATAAAGTCTGATCCTATGATGTTCACAGGTACTTCTGCACTTTCAGGGATGAACTGATCATTGAGCTGTTTGGACTAACATAGTTTTACTGCAGGTAGAACTTAGTTAGGACTAGGGCATTTGAGCACTGATCCAGACTCTCAAAGCATCCACATCACTTACTATCACATAATGTCAATCAAAAATTCATTAAAATTGGTTTAAATATTTGAAATATCATGCACTTTATTCATACAAAATGATACAATATTCACAAAGTTGATAGATGTAATATTATTTATACACCTGTTAATAAAAAGTGCTTCCAAAATACAATATACAAATTAAGGAAGTATATCCTATCATGAATCATCAGTGACCAACACTTTAAATGGATGGACTTTCAAAAACATAAGCCAGGCACACAGAGTAGCCCTGTTCAGTAAATAAAATAGTACATAAAGAATGCTTCAGCTGAATAATCTCGACACTCTTTTTAAGAATGATCAGCATTACATCTGTTCTGCAAAGACACATGTAAATTGTGATGGAGAATGTGTCTTGAGAGCACTGACTAGTTTTTTTTCCAGATTTCCTGCAAACTAAACATTGATCCTACAAGTGTTATTGTTGGAGGTATTGCAGAAGCAGTGTTCATCCATTTGCAATCTACCTATTCCAAATACACAGTTCTTCCTTTAAAATCTAATCCGAATTCCAGTCACCCATAAGTTGGTTCTCTTGTCAGGGGAGAGTTGAGGTCACAGAACATCTGCGTTGCTGCAGTGCAAAATGTACAGAGCATGATTATTTTTGACTTTTGGCAAAATCAAAGGAAAAACTGCAGCTGTACATTGTATAACTTTTGCCCAGTACTGATGGCTGCAATTTTATTGTTGTGTGGATAGTCTCTAATCATCCTGTTATTAAACTCTTCTGGAGCAATTGGGACTTGAACCCAGGCCTTCTGGCTCCAAGCATTTCCACTTCACCACAAGAGCCTACGTATGCCTGGTATATGTGGTTGCTAAAATTGTTGCCATCGAATAAGATTTAATTATAATTTCATTTCAGTCACTGAGTCATCTTGAATTCACTCTTCAATGATTAGAAAGGACTTTTTGATTCATTTGGTCTGTACAAAATGACTGTACCTAATCAGAAAATGGATTTGGAAAATGTTTTCTCCACTTGCTAGCTTTGGGAAAAAAAAATGTCCTTACAATGGAGACAATTGCAACCTAATTTGTGGAAAGTGCTTGGCCACAATACAGAGTGTTCTTCAAAGCACTATTATTCAGCATTGACATTCAGAAAGAAATTGTCACTGAAATTCTAGTGAAAACTAGTATTAAATTTTGTATTCATACTTAATGCTGATTTTTCTTGGCTGTCGAAACAAGCATTAAATTATGCATGTTATCGTGACTTCAAGATGAATAGAAATCACCAGTAAGTGTTGACATTTTTTAAAATTCAAATAACAGTATAATTTCTTAAGGATTACTTTCTGGAAAGCTGTACAAAAGCACTGATGACAATCTATAACAATATGCCTGAAATTATTTTGCTTAAACATTTTGCACTTACATATAATTGAAATGTTGCAAATAATCTTTAACATGGGCAAACAGCAGTTAATAATTATATAGTGTCTTTCCTATCGTAAAGTATCACATGGCAGTTATTCAACAAAATTTGACCCCAAGCTCCTTAAGAAAATGTTGTCATAAGCTTGATTAAAGGGAGAGAGCAATTTTAAAAAAAAAACATTAGGAAAGAAATGAAGAGTACAGGGATATGGTAGCTGAAGATATCCTTTCAGTGGTCAAGTGATTCAAATCAGTGCTGCTCAGAGACCAGAATTGGAGGACTGTAGGTATCTCAGACAGTTGTCAGGCTGGAGGTACATACAGAAATAAGGAATGGGGGAGAATGATAGGATTTGAAAACAAGGATCAATATTTTAGAATCAAGATGTATCTGACTTAAGACAACTAGCACAGAAAAGGACAGGTGAATGGAAACAAGTTAAGAAATAAATAACAGAGTTATAAGTAACAAACTTTGGGAGGAGTGCATTTGAATAGGCGAGTAAGCAAGAGTAAGTATCATTATTGTAAGACTTTAGCGTACAGAAATCAATGACTGTGTGGCTCTTCAATTGCCTTTTCTTGGTACTCTCCATAAGTGGTCTGATGTCCTTTCTTTGATTCTTTGTAGCTTTCACCAAGTTTATATCCATCCTTCCTGCTCCATTTTGTAGAGTCCTTGTGATTTTCATCTGCTTTGGGTTGATCCTCACCAATAAGAGAACTGAGAATACAGTCAGTACATTTAGCACTGGACGCAGAGGAATGTCTTCACTCAGAGGGTGGTGAATCTTTGGAATTCATGATCACATAGCTGTAGAAGTTCAGTAATTGGATACATTCAAGGCAGAGATCAACAGATTTCTAGGTATTAGAAAAACATCAAGTGTATGGAGAGAGTGCAAGAAATGGCATTGACACAGAAAATCAACAATTATCTAGGTGAACGATGGAGCAGACTTGAGGGAACAATTGGTCTACTTTTGCTCTTTTTTTTAGCTTTTATTTTCTCATTATATTAATTCAGGATTATTGTTATCACTGGCCAGGCAGCATGTCTTGCCCATCCCCAATTAGCCTGAAGACAGTTAAGAGTGAACCATGTTGCTGTGGTTTGGAGGCACATGTAGGCCTGAACAAAAAAAAAAGGCAGTTTTCTTCCCTGAAGGACATTAGTGAACAAGATGTGTTTTCCCCTGAAAATCAACAATGTCATAGTCATTATGAGATTCTTAATTCCAAATTTTTATTGTATTCGAATTTCACCATCTGCCATGGCAGGATTTGAACCCAAGTCTCTAGAATATTGTGTTTTCTTTTTGCAGATTTGTATCTCAGGCTGTGGATCAAGTTGTAAGTTTGCTTGCTGAGCCGGTAGATTTTTTTCTCAGACGTTTCGTCACCATCATCAGTGAGCCTGTGGTGAAGCATTGATGTTCCGCTGTGCTTGCTATTTATCTGTCTTGGTCTGTTGTGGTGGGTAATATCATTTCTAGTTCTGTTCTGAGAGGTTGGTAAATAGGGTCCAAATCTATATGTTTGTCAATGTGGTTCTGGTTTGAATGTTGGCCTGCTAGAATTCCTGTGCATGCCTTTCTTTAACCTGTCCCAGGATACATGTATTGTCCCAGTTGAACTGGTGTCCCTCTTCGTCTGTGTGTATGGATGCTAGTGATAGTTGGTCATGTCTTTTGGTGGCTAGTTGGTGCTTATGTATCCTGGTGGCTAGTTTCCTTAATGTCTGTCCAATGTAATGTTTGTTGCAGTCCTTGTAGGGTATTTTGTACGTGACGTTCCTTATGCTGGTGGTTGGTATGGGGTCCTTTAGGTTCATCAGGAGCTGTTTCAGTGTGTAGGTAGCTTTGTGGACTACCATGATGCCTAGGGGCCAAAGTAGTCTGGTCATCATCTCCGAGATATCTTTGATGTATGGCAGGGTTTGGAACAACAACTATGCCAACAACCAGTGGAACGAGCGTAATATATAAAATACCCTGCAAGGACTGCAACAAACATTACATTGGACAAATGGGCAGGAAACTAGCCACCACGATACATGAGTACCAACCAATCACCAATTGCTAAAGACCTGGCATTCAAACCAGAACTCCATTAACAAGCATATCAATCTGGACCTGATTTACTAACCTCTCAGAAACAGAACCTAAAATGATATCACCTAACACAACGAACCGAGATAGATAAATAAGCAAGCGGGGTAGAACACCAACGTTTCACCAGAGGCTCACTGATAATGTTACCTTAGCATGGTGACGTAGCATCTGAGAACAAACCTACCAGCTCAGTGAAAAATTTATTAATGATCTAATAAGTCATCAATGATCTTAATGACTTATTAGATCATTACATCTAATAATGATTTCTTGAACATTATCTGGGTCTCTGGATTAATATTAATAATTCATAGATGAAGCTAAGACACCATCACCTTTCACTTTCCTGTGACAAAGCACAACATCCTGGGACAAATGTCGGAAACTTTCATGTTTGCATATATTTTTTGCATGATAACTCCTCATCTATTGTCCTGTCTCGAGGATGGTCATTAAAGCCCAGACAGGAGAGGGTGCTGCCCCTCCAATTTACTTGACAGAGACTTCTGCTTAAAATGACAAGGACACATGTTCTTTCAAGTTCAAGGTTTTTGTACTTGTCTTTCCAGCTGCAGGTGTTATATGTGGTTAGCTGAGTTCCATAAATAATCCAGATCCGTTAATACACGTAGTCACAGGAATGAATGGCAATTTTATGAGGTTGTGATAGCATACTCTGTCTTTAATGTAGTTTTGGAGTACATGATTATTTGTTTACACAACTTAATGGCTTTTTTAACTTAATGGAGAAGTTATTTTGCAGGTTGTCAGTCAGATTTATTACCATGTCATAGATTTAGTTTCTGTTTACACACAGGCAGCTAAAATAATTCCCATTGCTATTGCATGATTTCTGAGTACTGTAGGGAGTGAATACTGGGTGAGTGGTGATGAGGAGGCATGGTGGGCATGGAGGGCATGGAGTGATATGTGTAATGTGAGATGCATGGGGAATTTAAGGGAATGCATGATGACATGGAGTAGAGAGGAAAGTGAGTGTTGAGGTTTAGAGGGCTTTTAAGCAATATTGAAACTCGGCTGTAAAAATGTGGTAGGCATTTTAACCTGTCCTGAAGAAGGATTATGCCCAAAACGCCGACGCTGTTGCTTCTCAGATGCTGCCTGACCTGCTGTGCTTTTTCCAGAGTCAAGCTTTATCAATTTTAAAAGCCCCACTACTTCAGCACTCTCAAACTGCACTGCAAGCCCAAACCATATCTAAATATGAAAAAAAAATCCCAGGCAAAATCACACAAATGTGAATCAAGTGTGCAGTTCACAAGCTGCAGAAGTGGAGAAGTTGTGTTCTTCTAACACTGCACTGTAAATGGTCCATGGAATCATTATAACACAGAGGGAAGCTATTCAGCCCATCCAATCCATGTTGCCCCTCTGTAGAGAAATCTACTCATTTCCATCCCTCTGCTTGTACCCGATTGTTGTGTCAGTTTATTTTGCTCAAATGCCCATTCAATTTGTCCTCAAAATATTTCATTGTCATCACTTCAATAACCCTTCTAGATTCTTCTACAAGTGCTAGTACATTAGTTGGTGAATAAATATGATTCTCACTCACACATCCACTCTAGTCACAGTTTTTTAATTGTTGCTTTCGCAATTTCTTTTTGCTTTCATCAGAATGCTAGCTCCAAAATATACTTGTGCTTTACAATCATAATAAGAAGCTTCAAGTACTGATGTTGTGCAAATCCCATTGTAGATGGCGACCATTATTATGAGACTCTACTGCACATTGAAAAATATAGCAGGAATCCTTTTGTATTCTCTGTATCTTTATCTACCCGCAATGACACTAGGTTCACATATCTAGGGTTCTGGAACAAAATGATTTCTTGCTTTGCTGTGTGTTTGACATCCTCCCCCTCCTAGAACCTAATTGATTCTCAAGGGAGATGGAAGTGACTCAGAGGAAAATAGAATTGAGGCCACAATGAGATCAGCCATGATTTTTTTCGAATATTGGAGTACATTTGAAGAGCCAAATGGACTCCTAATTAATTGAGTATTGGAGTTAGGATGAGAGAAAGTGAAGACTGCAGATGCTGGAGAGTCAAGGTCGAACAGTGTGGCACTGGGAAAGCATAGTAGGTCAGGCAGCATCCGAGGAGCAGGAGAGTCAATGTTTCGGGCATGTCCTTCATCAGAAATGTGGGGTAGGGGAGGTGCTTGGAGAGGGGACTGAGAGATAAATAGGAGGTTGGGGTGGGATTGTTTGGAAGGTAGCTGGGAAGATGATAGGTAGATGTAGGTAGTGGTTGTGACAGGTCGGAGCGGAGAGGTGGAAAGGAAGATGGACAGGTAGGACAGGTCAAGAGGACGGTGCCGAGTTGGGAAGGTTGAATCTGGGATGAGGTAGGGGGTGGGGAGATTCGGAAATTAGTGAAGTCGATGTTGCTGCCGCGTGATTGAAGGGCCCCAAGGTGGAAGATGAGAACTCCGTCAGGTGACTTGGATTTGGCAGTGGAGGAGGCACAGGACTTGCATGTCCTTGGAGGAGTAGGAGAGGAGTTTAAGTGGTCAGCCACAGGTTAGTGGGGCTGTTGTGTGTTTGTGTTCCAGAGATGTTCCCTGAAATTCTCTGCTAGTTGGTGTTCTGTCACCCCGATGCAGAGGAGACGACATCAAGAGCAATGGACACAGTAGATGAGGTGGGTGGAGGTGTAGGAGAATCTCTGCCGGATCTGAAAAGATCCTTTGGCGCCTTGGATGGAGGGAGGTATGGGCGCAAGCTTTATACCTCTTGCAGCGGCAAGGGAAAGTACTGTTTGTGGAAGGTGGATGGACCTAACAGGAGAGTCATGGAGGGAATGGTCTCTGCGGAATGCTAGTCATGGTGGGGAGGCAAACACATCTCTGGTAGTGGGATCTGATTGTAGGTGGCAGAAATGGCAGAGGATAATGCATTGTATCTGGAGTTGAATGGGGTGAAAAGTGAAGACCGGAGGGGTTCTATCCTTGTTGCAATTAGAGGGGGAGGGTTCAAGGACGGAGGTGCGGGAAGTGGAGGAAATGAGCTCGAGGGCATTGTCGATCACATAGAAAGGGAAATGTGATCCAGGAAGTAGGAGGCCATCTGGGATGTCCTAGAATGGAATTGCTCCTCCTGGGAACAGATATGGCAGAAGTAGAGGAATTGAGAATAAGAGATAGCATTTGTACCTGGGGCGGAGTGTAGTCCAGGTAGCTGTGGGAGTCAGTGGGTTTGAAATAGATGTCCATGTTTTGTTGAAAATGAAGATGGAGAGGTCCGGGAAGGGGAGGGAGGTGTCCGAGATGGTCCAGGTGAACCCAATGTCAGAGTTGAAAGTGTTTGTGAATTTGATGAACTGTTCAATCTCCTCGTGGGAGCATGAAGTGGCGCCAATACAGTAATCGATGTAGTGGACGAAAAGGCGGGCGATGGTGCCAGTGTAACTACGGAAGATAGATTGTTCCACATATCCTGCAAAGAGGCAGGCATAGCTGGGGCCCATGCGGGTGCCCATGACTACCCCTTTGATCTGTAGGAAGTGGGATTATTTGAAGGTGATGTTGTTGAGGGTGAGGACCAGTTCCGCTCATTGAATTAGTGTATCAGTAGAGGGGGACTGGTTGGGTTGGTAGGAGAGGAAGAAACGGAAAACTTAGAGCCCTTAGCCATGGGAGATAGACATGTACAGGGACTGGATGTCCATGGTAAAGATGAGGCTTTGGGGACCGGGGAAATGAAAGTCATGGAGGAGGTGGAAGGTGTGGATGGTGTCCCGAATGTATGTGGGGAATTCCTGGATGAAGGGGGCAGGACAGTGTCGAGATCTGAGGAGATGCATTGGTTGGGGTAGGAGCAGCAGGTTGTGGCTATTCAGGACGTTGGTTAAGCTACTTTTGGAATACTACATTCAGTTCTGGTCTCCCACACGGGAGAGATGTGGTTAAATTTGAAAGTGTACAGAAAATATTTACAAGAATGTTGCCACCTTTGGAGTGTTTGAGCTACAGGGAGAGGCTGAATAGACTGGGGCTGTTTGCCTTGGAGCATCGGGACTGATGGGTGACCTTATAGAGGTTTATAAAATCATGAGGAGCATAGGTAGGGTAAATAGACAAAGTCTTTTTCCAGGGCAGAGGAGTCAAAAACTAGAGGGCATAGGTTTACGGTTAGAGGGAAAAGATATACAAGGAACAAACTTTCACCCGGAGGGTGTATGGAATGAGCTGCCAGAGGAAGTGCTAGAGACTGATACAATTACAGCTTTTAAAAGACATCTGGATGGGTATATGAATAGGAAAGATTTATAGGGATATGTGCCAAGTGCTGGCAAGTGGGATTAGATTAATTTAGGGTATTTGGTCAGCCTGGATGAGTTGGACTGAAGGTTCTGTTTCTGTACTGTACATCTCTTTGACACTTACTCTTCTCATTTTATACTCTTAATCTCTTGCTGCCCTTTTGTTTCATAAGATCTCAAGTAGTTTCTGTCTAAAGCTCATAAATATCCTCTTGTAACTGTTATTCCTTCCTCTCTCGGCCCATGTTGAGGTACAAAAGCCAATTTTCTCACTCAAAGTTATCATTTTTCACAAGTCAACAGGCTTTTTGTAACTCGGGGAGGAGCAGAAGGGGGAAATCACATCACCACACATCAAAATCCCACCTATCATCTGCAAACATACTCATCATTGAGGAGACCGTGATGAGGAGTAGCACAGCAGAGTTGTCCTCATCCAATTATGATCCCTGTTCTTGTAAATGCTAACAAAAGATACTGAGTGAAGGTGAAGATTTATAATCCCATTGAGGTCTTGAGGTTCTCTGTTCTCAGGGAAATTCTACCTCCTCCCCAATCACAATGTGTAATTCTGCCCTTGTACTAGTAATGTAGCCAGGCTCCTGAATACTTGGGACGGAGGAATCAGAATAATATCCCCCTACACTGTATGTTGTTCCCAAATGCAGTCAATATGATGGCCATCATTTTTTGAGCCTGTTCTGCCAGTCCAGGTATTAAGGGAAAGAATGGGCGCATTTCCTGTGGTTGCTTGTGCATTAAATTTAGTGAGTGAGTGGCATGAGTTTGAAAAATCAGCCCTTATATGCTTACCTTGTGGTTTGAATTTTCTTGGCTGCATTTCAAAGAGTAAAACTGCAGATATTTCAATTTATTTTTGGAAAGATGCCATTTTGTTTCAGAAAACGTTAGTACAAGTATCATTTATGCCTGCACCTAAATTAGAATCTGACAGCTCCCTAATTTAGTCATAAATACTTCAAGATGTTGGATGCAGTGAAGAATGTTGCTCAGCTTTAGCTGTTGACTGCTTCAAAACATTATCAATTCCTACACAACTCAGTAATCCTTTAGGAGTTCCAATAATATTTCTACAGCAAAACAACAACAAAGTAATGACTTTGTTTTACTTTTCTTACACACCAAAAAAAGGTTACTTATCTCTAGCCATGTCCCCATAAAGTAAATCTGTAAGTATTTCTAAATAAACATAACTTCTGATATGTTGTGCATGAACTCAATAGATGTCCAAATCCTCTATATTTGACAATAAAGGAACAGGATAGTAACATGGATTAAACCATACCCCCTGCAATTATATCAAGGGGTTAGTTTAGACCCTGACTTTAACCTTAGTTAAAGGCAAGTGTAAGGTGCTGTGTTCCAGATGTAATTTGATTGGTCCATTACTCGGCTTCAAGCAAAACAAATTTATTCTTCTCCCAATTAAAATATAACAAAAGAAAGAAGAATTGGTAGAACTTTAACTCTGTTAGAAAACTTAACAGAATATTAGATTATCTAACTACCAAACAGCAACTGTTCCAAAAAAATAACATTCTATAAATAGACTGTTGGCAAAGGCAAAGCCAGAAAACAGATGGCCTCACATGTGATTCTGGCAGCAGGAAGAGAACTGAAGCTTTTCGCTGTAATGGAGAGAAAGATGGAGCAGCTTCAAAAACCCTGGTTTGGTGGGGGTCTGACTACACCCAGTGATGCTGCTTCTATTGTTCTAATTTCTCAAACAAAATCCCAAAGCTTCACAAGCTGTTTATTTTATTAAATTGAAGGAGACAGCTCTTAACCTAATGCTCAAACCTCTCTTAAAAAAAAAAGGACAGGACAAAATACACCTCTTAAAGTCATAGTATTATCACAATAGCCATACATCATTGGTTTCTGTTAAAATAGGATATGCAAGAACAAAGTCCAGCATGCACAAATATTTCCAAACTTATCTTTCTCTCTTACTCTCTTAGAAGCATTGAACTTGGCTGGTGTGAACTTCCACAGGTACCAGTCATTCTCCCATTCTTTGCTCATATGCCCACTTTCGATGGGGGATGGGAGCTTTCTCTGAATGAAGCTGTCATTGCATGTCATTCACTAATGCAGATTGTAGCACAGTTGCCTCAGCCGTTTGATGGGGAGCATTCAGCTGAGCAATCGTCACCCATTACGTTGAGAAAACTAACCACTAAGTGGGAACTATAATAGAGTGAAACAAAGAATTTCCAGACATGTTCAGAGCTAAAATTTGAGATGATTTGAATAATATTAATCATTGATAACAATTTTCCTCCAGCTCACCTGCTGCCTTATTAACCAAATGGCAACTAGCTTGAAACAAAAAAGATCCGAAAGTGGGTTTTAACAGAGTTGATATGAAAAGGATGTTTCTTGTTGAGGGAGAATCTAGAACCAGAAGTCACTGTTTAATCATCAGTTGAAACAGAGATTAGATGATTTTGTTTTCTCTCACAGAAGGTCATGAATGTGGTGGATAGATTCTTTAAAGCAAGGGGATGAAAGGTTATCAAAGATAGGCAGAAATGCTGATTTGAGGGTGCACTCAGATCAACCATAATTTTATAGAATGGCGGATCAGGCTGAAAAAATTGAATGGCCTATTCTGTCTTAATTCATATGTAAGACTAGAATCTAAAAAGTTTTAAGTGAAATATTTTTGGTAGATTTTATTTAATTCATTCACAGAATTTGAGCATTGTGATCATTAAGTGCTCATCTCTAAATATTTAGATTCTCTGTTGTTAAAGATGGTAATTGCCTGGCAGTTATGACAGGTGATTTTTTTTTATGGATATAGAATCCCAATAGTGTGGAAACAGGCCCTTCGGCCCAAAAAGTCCACACCAACCCTCCAAAGAGTAACCTACCCAGACTCAATCCCCTACTACTCGACAGTTACCCCTGACTAATGCACCTAACCCACACATCCCTGAACACTATGGGCAATTTACCTAACCTGCACAAGATTGGATTGTGGGAGGAAACCGGAGCGCCCGGAGGAAACCCACGCAGACACTAGAAGAATGTGCAAACTCCACACGGACAGTCTCCCAAGGGTGGAACCGATCCTAGGCCCCTCATACTGTCAGGCAGCTGTGCAAACCACTGAGCCAACATGCCACTCCATAGTCCAAGCTTAAACGTTATCCAGGTCTTGCTGCATTTTGGATTTAAAAAGAACTGCTTTATTATTTGAGGAACAAAAAAAGTGACCCCTCCTCAGAACTTGACCCCGAAATTCTGATCTCTCTCCACAGATGCTGCCAGATCTACTGAACTTTTCTAGCAATTTTTGTTTTTGTTTCTGATTTATGGCATCTGCAGTTCTTTCAGTTTTGATTTGTTATTTGAGGCTTTGCTGATGAAAATTGGCTTTGAAGGCTGCTTGCCAGAAACATGCAATGTTGATCTGGTTAACTAGTAGTTTATCAATATACCCAAAGGATCTGGACAGTTAATGAAGTGGTTGCAATGATGTTCGGAAGGTTTAACAGGAGCTGATGCTTGGCTCACCTTGTACATTGTTAATAGTACTCAGGAATCAATAAGCTGCTGTTCAGGGAGTATGATGGGTGGGCAAGCAGCCAGGAGAATATGAGAATAATTGACAGGTAGGAGGTAACAAAAGCACACTTAGAAGTTTCAGGAGTGATGAGCTGTGGCAGGGACACATGCTGATATTGTCATTGACAATAAAGTCCTCACTCAGATGAGATCTCAATGGACACACTTCAGCACTTCTTGGAGTGAGCAGCCAAATGTAAAACCACAGGACTTGTATCAGCTGTCTTTATATTTTGTATCCCTTCACAATTACCCTCACATGGTATACACATAACCACAAAAGTGTCACAGACAATAAAATTCAAGGCAAGCTCTGTTGGAAGCTGTCCCCAGCAGGCAATATTCCAATGCCAAATCCTGTGAACTTAACAATACTGCTTGCAAGTTATCTGTGATATAAAATCATTTCATCTGGAAACTGATAGTGCAAAATGCAACAGTATAGCAAGTTATTAAACTGTTTTACATCTTATGGCTTATTTCCATTGGAGACTGCTGTCTCATATCATTTGTTTTAAGTTATCACACTGTCGAAAACCACTTCCTGATGTCTGGACTGTATCTGTACTTAATTTCTGGAATCTTTCAGAATCTATGGTCAGAGTCTAGTTCAGTGCATGATCCAGTTCTATGGGGTACTGTAATACAGGCATTTACCTGATCTTGTTGTAACAAGGCAAATCATTTTACATTTCAGTGGTGTTTTAATGGTGAGTGTGTGACAGTTGGAAACCGTCCAGAAGCTGTGAATGGAGATTGGAGCACATGGGGTTCCTGGTCACATTGTACACGTACGTGTGGAGCAGGAGTTCAAGCAGCAGAGAGGCATTGTAGCAATCCAGTGTGAGTATATGATATAATTGGGAGACTGAATAATTAACCATGCATACTGTTTCATTTGATCAGTTTCTGAGAAAAAAATTAAAGTTGAGCTGGAGAATGGATTGGACATAAAATAAAACACAACTGTTTGCAAATTTGTTTTTGCTCATTTTTTGCCTGACACTGATGGCCAGCTGCAAGTGTGTCTCAGAAGTCACAGACCCTGAGGCTCAACAAAAATTGGATTTCAGGCACATCTGCAAAATGCTCCCAGGGTGGCCACTAAAAGCTTGCCAGCTTGACCGGGATGAATTTGTGTTCAATACCTCTGTCGGATAGACTGTATGGTTTGGGGCTGGTGGGAGGGGTGTTAAGTTAATTATGGGCTTGCAGCAGCTTGGAGTCAAAGCGTTGCCCCTCTCCGTTCCATTTGAAAGTAAGTTTAACAGAAAAATAGTTACTTCAAGGCCCAGGAACCAGGAAACTGAGCTCAACAATCATCAAATTTACTAAAAGATCCTCAAAGAAAGAATGAGGACATCATTAACATTTTCAGATGTCAATGCTGAATACAATTAAATAACCTTTGAGGCTAATGTGGCAGCAGGCATATCTTAGGCATCACTGGGGCTCTGGTCATACCTTCATGATGTTAGTCATTATAACTTCTATTTTCCACAGAATGGAAGAATAACCCAATGACAACCTATTTCTCATTCAACAGAGTTGCACAAGCCAATAGTGAGCGCAGGGAAGTCCTCAGGGTCCTGTTGGCTGTATGCTGTAATTGAAGGTTTAATGAGAGTGTGCAAATAGTTAGCCTGAAATTTGAATGTACTAGTTTTACTGCATCATATTCTGACCATAATTTTACTGCCCATAATATGCTGGGTCACTGATCTTTCTGTGTGATATCTAAAATGTCAGCAGTAGCAGTGCATGAAGTGTGGCTTCTCATATTGTATTTGCACTAAGTTGGCTGAAATACCTGTGAGAATGATTCAACCTCCTTCCTCACCTCTCCAACTCTGACAAAGGGAACTTGCAAGGATAAGATGGGTTTCAGTGTGCCTCCTTGATCAGTCATCTGTGGATGAGGGGCCTTGCGAGAAGCCAGTGCTAGACTTGCTTTTCAGATTTGCATAGTGAGTCCACCACTGGGCAGATAGCATTGGTTACACGATGGGGCTCTTAAATAGGTGTAAGCTGAGTGAGGTGGAAATATGGCATGGTCTCTACCCACCAATGGTATTACCCCTTGACCTGTCACCAAACTCCCGCATGAGAAGTCATTAAATTTTGTTTTGTGTCAGAAATATTTCTAATTCACTAAGGACGTGCTTACTGAATGTTGCAACATCATTGCAACTTCAAAGCAGGTCAAAGCATACAAGGCAATTCTATGACCTTTATTACATCAGTTAACCTATTCAAACTCACACTCTCTACTTTGACTTTTATGTTATTACTACTGCTATAGATAATCAATTCTATGGCACTATTGAAGGTTTTACCCCATTATATGAATGTTTTCTAATCTGAGAATAACTTCTGGACTTGCTATCAATTCTTGCACTTTTTTTCTCTCAACTCTTTCACCCCATTCTGCTAGGCTATGTACTTTTCTTTAGAGCCATCAGCCTGAGAATCTAATACATGATTAACTTGTTTACAGCTTTTATCTGCATGTTGCAAAAATGATATATCCCTCTGAGTTAATTAAATGCTTGAGAAGTTTATATCATCTGAGAACTCCCATTGGGGAATAGCCTGTAGATATGAAGCTCTGCTTTTACCCTGATCATTTATATTGCCACAACCTTCGATCTAATATATCCTGTTCCTAAGCACCCTTGTTACAAATGGTGTCATGGTGGTGATGTCACTGGAATAAAACAGTCCTTGTTGACTAGCAAACCAGAAATCTACAGTCTTGGGTTCAAATCCCACCATTGCAGCTAGTGGAGTTAGATTAAATGAGTTTTGATAAGATTTGTAGTTCAAGTTGAGGTTCTGGATGTAAGTTTGCTCGCTGAGCTGGAAGGCTCATTTTCAGACATTTTGTCACCATACTAGGTAACCTCTTCAGTGAGCCTCCGGATGAAGCACTGCTGATGACTCCTACTTTCTATTTATATGTTTGGGTTTCTTTGTCATTTCCTGTGATGATATCATTTCTATTCTTTTTCTCAGGGGGTGGTAAATAGGATCCAAATCAATGTGTTTGTTAATAGAGTTCCGGTTGGAATGCCATGCTTCTAGGAATTCTCATGCCTGTCTCTGTTTGGCTTGCTCTGGGATGGATCTGTTATCCCAGTTGAAGTGCTTTCCTTCCTTATCTGTACATAAGGATATTCGTGAGAGAGGATCATGTAATTTTGTGGCTAGTTGATGTTCATGTATCTTGGTGGCTAGTTTTCTGCCTGTTTTTCCAGTGTAGTTTTTGTTACAGTTCTTGCATGGTATTTTGTAAATTACGTTAGTTTTGCTTGTTGTCTGTATAGGGTCTTTCATGTTCATTAGCTGCTGTTTTAGTGTGTTGGTGGGTTTGTGGGCTGTCATGATGCCAAGGGGTCTGGGTAGTCTGGCAGTTATTTCCGAGATGTCTTTGATATAGGGGAGAGTGGCTAGGGTTTCTGCTCTTGTCTGCTTGTTTGGGTTTGCTGCTGAGAAATTGGTGGACTGTTTTTATTGGGTACCCACTGTTTTTGAATACACTGTATAGGTGATTTTCCTCTACTCTGCATAGTTCCTCTGTGCTGCAGTGTGTGGTGGCTCATTGAAATAATGTTTTGATACAGCTTCATTTGTGGATGTTGGGATGATTGCTTCTACATTTCAATATTTGGTCCGTACGTGTTGCTTTCCCTTCGATACTGGTTTGAAGTGCCCATTCGCTGTTCGCTCTACTGTGACATCTAGGAATGGTTAGATTAAATTAATAAATTTGAAATTAAAAGCTTGCCTCAATAACTGTGATCATGAAACCATCATTGATTGTCATAGAAAACCATCTGATTCACTAATAACTTGAGAAAATAAATCTGCTGTCCCCAGTTGGTTCAATCTACATGTGACTCCAGATCCCCAACAACATGACAGGTTCTTAAATGTTTACTCAAATGAGCCATCCCGCCATGTTGAATTTCATTAGAGGAAGCACTGAGGGTGACAAGGACAGAAAATGTAGTCTGAAGGAGTACTTCAACACTCAGTAAAGCCATTAGTGAGTGTCCTACCCAAGTCCTGAAGGACATCATAGAACATAGCACATAAAATATAGAACAGTACATCACAGTACAGACCCTTTGGTCCACAATATTGTGCCGAGCACTTATCTTAATGTAAGATCAACCTAATCTATACACCCCTTACTTTACTGCCGCCCATGTGCTTGACCAACAGTCGCTCAAATGTCCCTAATGTCTCTGACTCTACTACAACTGCTGGGAGTGCATTCCATGCACCTACCACTCTCTGCATAATGAACCTTCTTGTGATATCTCCCCTTTATCTTCCTCCAACCACCTTAAAATTATGACCCCTCCTGACAGCCATTTTTGCCCTGGAAAAAAGTCTCTGGCTACCTACCCTATCTATGCCTCTCATTACCTTGTATACAGCGATCAAGTCACCTTTCTTCCTTCTTCTCTCCACTGTGAAAAGCCCTAATTCACTCAATCTGTCTTCATAAGACTAGCTCTCCAATCCAGGCAGCACCCTGATAAATCTCCTCTGCACCCTCTCTAAAGCATCTACATCCTTCCTATAATGAGGTGACCAGAATGGACACTAAATTCCAAGTGTAGTCTAACCAGGGTTTTACAGAGTGCAGCAAAACCTCGTTGCTCTTAAACTCAATCCCCCTACTAATGAAAGCCGAAACAGCACACGCCTTGTGAGCAACCCTATCAACTTGGGTGTCAAATTTGAGAGACCTATGTATGTGGACCTCAAGATTCCGTTGTTCCTCCACCTTCCAAGAATCCTGTTTTTAATCCTGTATTTAGCATTCAAATTTGACATACCAAAATGAATCACTTCGCAATTATCCAGGTTGATTCTATCTGCCAGTTCTCAGTCCAGCTCTGCATCCTGTCAATGTCTTATTGTAGCCTGTAACAGCCCTCAACACTATCTACAACACCACTGACCTTTGTGTCTTTAGCAAACTTACTAACCCACCCTTCCACTTCTTCATCCAAGTCTTTTATAAAAACTACAAAGAACAGAAGCCTAATAACAGATCCCTATGGGCACCACTGGTCACCGACCTCCAGGCGGAATACTTTCTGTCCACTACCACTCACTGTCTTCTAAGGGCCAGCCAATTCTGGATCCTGACAGCCAAATTTCCCTGTATCCTATACCTCCTAACTTTCTGAATGAGCCTACCATGGGGAATCTTATCAAATGCCTCACTGAAATCCAAATACACCACATTCACTGCTCGTCCTTCGTTAACTTGTCTTGTCACATCCTCAAAGAACACAATAAGGCTTGTGAGGCATGACCTGCCTGTCACAAAGGGAGAAAGTAAGGACTGCAGATGCTGGAGACCAGAGTTGAAAAGTGTGGTGCTGGAAAAGCGCAGCTTTTGTGGAGACAGGCCGCCTACTTGCGGAACGTTTCAGGGAATACCTCTGGGACACCTGCACCAACCAACCCAACCGCCCCGTGGCTGAACACTTTAACTCCCCCTCCCACTCCGCCAAGGACATGCAGGTCCTTGGCCTCCTCCATCGCCAGACCCTGGCCATACGACGCCTGAAGGAAGAGCGCCTCATCTTCCGCCTAGGAACCCTCCAAACACACAGGATGAATGTAGATTTCTCCAGCTTCCTCATTTCCCCTCCCCCCCACACCAGCCTCATTCCTGAAGAAGGGCTTATGCCCGAAACATCGATTCTCTTGCTCCTCGGATGCTGCCTGTCACAAAGCCATGCTGACTATCTTTAAACTATATTTTTCCAAATAGTCATAAATCCTATCTCTCAGAACCTTTTCCAGTACCTTGCTTACCACAGACGTAATTCCTAGGAATTTCCCTATTCCCTTTCTTGAACACAGGAACAACATTCACCTCCCTCAAATCATCCACTTCTATTCCCGTAGAGAGTGAGGATGCAAAGATCATTGCCAGAGGTGCAGTAATCTTATTCTCATTTCCCGTAGTAACCTTGGATATATCTGGTCCGGCCCTGGGGACTTATCTATCTTGATCCTTCCCCAAATTTCCAGCATATCCACTTTCTTAATATCAATCTGTTCAAGCCTATTAACGTGATTCACAGTGTTCTCACTATCAACAAGGTCCCTCTCTCTAATGAATACTGAAGAAAAAAACTCATTTAGGGCCTCCCCTACCTCTTCAGACTCCAGGCACACGTTCCCTCCACTATCCCAATCAGCCCAAACCACTCTCTGATCATTCTCTTATTCCTTATGTAAGTGTAGAATGTTTTTGGGTTTTCCTTAATACTTACCATCAAGGCTTTTGCATGTCCCCTCCTAGTTCTCCTCAGTGCCTTTTTGAGTTATTTCGTAGCTACCCTGTAATCCTTTAAATTTGTGCCAGAGCCTTGCTACCTCAATCTTAAGTAAGCTTCCTTCTTCCTCTTGAATGAGAAGCTCCTCTTCTCTTGTCATCCAAGAATCCTTCACTGCTAGACTGGTGTGTGGCAAGTGGTCAGGGAAATAACATGAGGGCAGTATTGACTTGACCTCATCCACACCAACCTACGTGTCGCAGATGCTGTCATGTCCATGTCCATGATACTGTCATCATACCAAATCACTATTAGCGATAACAATCTGATACATAGTGTCATAAAGTCATAGTCATAGAGTCAAAGAGATGTGCAGCACGGAAACAGACCCTTTGGTCCAACTCAAGCATGCTGACCAGACATCCTAAATTAATCTAGTCCCATTTGCCAGCATTTGGCCCATATCCATCTGAACCCTTCCTATGCATGTATCCATCCAGATTCCTTTTAAATATGTGGTCATACCAGCCTCCACGACTTGCTCTGGCAGCTCATTCATACATGCATTATGCTATGTGTAAAAAAGTCCCGCAGGTCCCCTCTTACCTTAAACCTATGCCCTCTAACATAGAACATAGAACAGTACAGGCTCTTCAGTCCTCGATGTTGTGCTGACCTTTTATACTCCACTGTGATCAGACTAACCTACATACCCTTCATTATACTATCTTCCTTGTGCCTATCTAAGAGTCGCTTAAATGTCCTTAATGTATCTCGGACTCAACTATCACTGCTGGAAGTGCATTCCATGCACCCACCACTCTATATACAGAACTGACCTCTGACATATCTCCTAAACTTTCCTTCAATCACCTTAAATTTTGCCCCCTCATTATAGACATTTCTGCCATGGGAAAAAGTCTCTAGTTTTGGGCTCTCCTACCAAGGGGTAAAGAACTTGACTATTCACCCTATCCATGCCCTTAATGATTTTATAGAATTCTATAAGATTAGTCCTCAGCCTCCTATGCTTCAGTGCTGACCTCTTCAGCCTCCCCTTATTGCTCAAGCCCTTCAATCCTGGCAATATACTTTTAAATCTTTTCTCAACCCTTTAATTTAACAATATCTCTCCTGTGGCAGTATGGAATACAGTATTCCAAAAGTGGCCTAGCCAATGTCCTGTACAGCTGTAATATGACCTCCTAATTCCTATACTCAACTGACCAATAAAAGCAAGCATACCAAATGCCTTCTTCACTACCCTATATATCTGTGACTCCACTTTCAAGAAACTATGAACCTGCACTCCAAGATCTCTTTGTTCAGTAACACTCCCCAGGACCTTAAGACCTTTGTGCATTAAGATTGCACAAAAATTATAATTTTGATTTTATTTTTACAAGGAAAGAATAACACAATTTTTTACTTCGTATTCACTTTGAGGGGTCTTAACTCATGTCCATGTGGCCACTTCATTTTTTCACTGACCATTTGTTCGGAGTCTGAGAACACTGGGGATAAACACAGCCCATTGATTTCCATGTGCTTCTCACTATTTTCTAACACATTGACTACATTTTAGTGAAGGTGTTGAATACCATGGAATCTAGTAGTGAAGGAAGGGAATTGGATCTGTTTTGCACACTTTTATAATCAAGTGTGTAGATAACCATGACAAATGCATAACTCCTCATCTAACCAGTCTAATTTCAATCTGTTTCTATTTGTCAGAACACAAGTGAATCTCTATTTCATGTTCCCCCACCTGTCTCTCACTAAATATTATTAATATACATTACCATGGCCTGGCAACAGCACAGGGGGGAAGATGTATGTTGCTCCATTCTGAGGGAGGACAGCAAGGTTTGTGCTGCACGGGAACTACTGTCATTCTCCGAGTGAGTGTGATAATGTTTCTCATAATCTGTTGGAGAACAAATTGCTGGACTACAGTGTGATCCTGCAAGTGCTGTATTAGCAGCTGATGACCACACTTTAACCTTATGTGGCTGCAAACTGAGGTTGCACAAAAATCTTCTGAGAACTTGCAACAAGCGATTCCAAGCAGCAAGCTGCACTCTAAGGTCTCGTTGTTCAGCAACACTCCCTAGGACCTTACCATTAAGTGTATAAGTCCTGCTAAGGTTTGCTTTCCCAAACTGCAGCAACTCGCATTTATCAAAATTAAACTCCATCTGTCACTCCTCAACCCATTGACCTACCTGATTAAGATCCTGTTGTAATCTGAGGTAACCATCTTCACTGTCCACTACACCTCCACTTTTGGTGTCATCTGCAAACCTCCTATGTTCATATACAAATCATTTATATAAATGACAAAAAGTAGTGGACCCAGCACCAATCCTTGTGGCACTCCCACTGGTCACAGGCCTCCAGGCTGAAAAACAACCCTCCACCTTTGTCTTCTACCTTTGAGCCAGTTCTTTATCCAAATGGCTAGTTCTCCTAGTATTCCATGAGATCTACCCTTGCTAACTAGTCTCCCATGGACAACCTTGTTGAATGTCTTACTGAAGTCCATATAGATCACATCCACTGCTCTGCCTTCATCAATCCTTTTTGTTACTTTTTCAAAAAACTCATCAGAAACATATCGGAACCTCTGATTTTATGACCCCTCTGAAAGAAAATAAGGACAGATTGACTTTGTTAAAGGAGCAGCATCATTACAGTCTGTTTTGGGTGCTATGGAGACATGTTCCTGGGTGAATGTGGGTTTTGTTCAGCCGAGGTTGTCTTGTCTAATCTACCCAAGAACTGAGGCCTGTCCAGTTCTGGGGATTCGATCAGACACGGCTAGGGTGCACTTCATAGAGTCCTGGAGGAAGCAGCCAACTCATATCTGGGTATGTGCTTCATTGTACTGGGACACTGAGGGAGTGAAAGGAGGCAATTCTAGTTGGAAAGGCACAGCTTCATAAACAATAGGGAGGGATGGGGAGCTCTGGAATGAAGGTTCTGCCAGGTCACAATCACTCTGGCCTCAACATGGGAAGGACATAGGGACATCAAAGGTATAGGAATGCCAAAAGTCAAGGGCTCTGAGGGTAAAAGGACACGTTACTGTAATAAAATGAAGCTCAATGGAATTGTGTGAGGCTGAAATTTCATAGCAGGGTTGCAGGGACAACAAAACCTGTATCACAGGAAGAATCTGTGCGGCACAGCACGATGATGCTGACTGGATTATTTGACAGTTGATGTCAGCCTGCCCCACATGAGTGGTTGAACTCTTCTCCAACTAATTATATATTTGTTCCCCATAAGGAGTGAGGAGCCTAAAGACTTCCACACCCCTTCCAGTCTTGGACCTCTTGCCTGGTTCTGGGCCAGTTTTTCCTGCAATGAGACAAAGGAAGAGGTAAAGTTTGATGGGAATGGATGGAGGAGCTGATGGTGGTGATGAGTGAGCAGCAGGGGGAGTGAATTATTCCCAGTGAGTGAGTTGGAAGTTCAGAGGGCAGGAAATGTCAGGATTTTAAGAGGATGAGGTGAGTGAGAGCCATTGAGTTGGTTTGATGCATGCAAAAGTGTGTTAGCAGTTCCTGAGATTCAGTGAAATATGTTTGTGTAGTAGCAGAGTTAAAGTGAGTGGTGGCTCTGAGAGTGTGAAGTGGGAGAGAAAATGGTATCATTTACACATGGGTAAGTGTATAAGGTAATTAATCTTCTTATGTGTTTCTGGGCTTCCCACTGCATGTGGGCGTAGCATTGATTTAGGCTCCACTTGGTCTAGGCTAGCAGAATCTGGTGACTGTCCAATAAAAAAAGTACAGTCCTTCTCTCCAACCATTCCACCAGCCCCGTCTGTGAAGCGCATGTGAGCTTGCCTTTCTGTGCCGTAATGGTGAACCACCATGGACTTCTGGTCAGTTCCTGGTATACAGCAGCTGAAGTGGTGTGAGGCTGGATTGTAACTATGAAGCCAGAGGCATGAACACCAGAAGGTTTTTGCATTGGCAAGTGTTTCCACTTTTCACGATGTACAGTTTAGTGAGAAGGGCATCAAAGTGTTTGGTTGCAAAATTAATGAGGTAAAAAGCACAGGATTAAGTGAGAAAAGTCACTTTGAGCGATGTCAGACTGGGCACCATGAATTTCACCCTGATAAAACACTTTAATGCAAAATGGGAACAGTCTGTCCTTGGTCCAGGGGAGGCAATGGTCTAGTGGTATTATTACTAGGCTATTAACCCAGACAATTTGCTAATGTCTGGGGACCTAGGTCCAAATCTCGTCATGGTAGATGGTGGCATTTGAATTCAAAAGAAAGTCTGGATTTAATGGTCTAATAATGAATCCTTTTTTGATTGTCCAGAAAATCCTATCTGGTTCACTGATATGCTTCAGGGAAGAAATTCTGCCATCCTTATCTGGTGTAGCCTACATGTGACTCCAGATCCACAACAATGTAGTTGACTCCTAACTGCCCTCTGAGCAATTAGGGATGGACAATAAATGTTGGCCTAGCCAAAAATGTTGACATTCAGTGAGTGATTAAAAAAAATCTATAGTGAGCAGAAAGTTGTTATGAATGCTTTATCTGACACTTGATGTAAATTAGAAAACAGAAAAGTTTATTGTAAAATGTCTTGCGAGTACTTTAAAAAATGGTTCTTAATCCAAGGTACTTTCTTCAGTGACAGAAAGATAATGTTAGCTGTGCAAGTATAGAGCTTGTTGCATATAATGCTAAGTCTTAGTGTCTGGAGGGCTGCTATTGGGAAAGTGAGTGTTTATTCAGGTCACCTTTCTTCTGTCTAGTCCAAGATTTGGTGGGAAATACTGTACTGGAAAACGCAAAAGATATCGTATTTGTAATGTCAAGCCATGTCTGCAGGAGACACCTACATTCCGTCAGATGCAATGCAGCGAGTTCAACACGGTTCTTTACAAAAATGAACTTTATTCATGGGCTCCGGTCTATCGTATTGGTACGTAGTTTATTTGAACTAAATATTTCGTTAAGTTGCCCAAAGATGTGAAATGAAAGGGTAGATTTAATGAATTCTTGCTTTAATCTTTAACTGGCACATTGAGGTAAAAACAATGACTGCAGATGCTGGAAACCAGATTCTGGATTAGTGGTGCTGGAAAAGCACAGTTCAGGCAGCATCCGAGGAGCAGGAAAATCGACGTTTCGTGCAAAAGCCCTTCATCAGGAATACAGGATGAAGGGCTTTTGCCCCAAATGTCGATTTTACTGCTCCTCGGATGCTGCCTGAACTGCTGTGCTTTTCCAGCACCACGAATCCAGAATCTGGTTTCCAGCATCTGCAGTCATTGTTTTTACCTCGTTGATTTTAATCCTACTGCGAATTTCTTGCAAGGATGCCTGCCTTGAAGAAGTTTTCCTCCTCTCTCTGCAAGAACCTCAGGGAGTTCCTCTCTCACTGGCACATTGAGGCCAATTCTGTTGAGCTTGGCACCTTTTAGTTGAAATTATCTGTCTTGGCACAGCCGGGGGAGAGGGAGGGCGAGGGGGGTTGTGGGTGACACTTGTTGGTTTGTAAGACTCAGTGCAGTAGCGTACAGGTTGAGATCAAAGGATCAGTTATTTACTGTTCCTCCCATTTTAGTTATTGTTGATGTAGTTAGTGAGCTGAAGTAACATTGGACTAAAGCATGTGGAGCACTGATAGATGTTCCAACTAATGCCTTTAAATCTGGAGGGGTAAAGTAGACAATAATTACTCTTCTGTCCAAACCACCAACTTCTGTTTTAACTGAGGCAGCCCAAGGACTAGGTAGCCAAAGCTGCTGCAGGAGGTGAGACCATTTCCAAAAAGTTCATGAGGCTGGTAGCCTCAATTCACCTGCAGTTTAGATCAGAGTAGTGCTGGAAAAGCACAGCAGGTCAGGCAGCATCCGAGGAGCAGGAAAATCGACATTTCGGGCAAAAGCCCTTCATCAATTCACCTGTAGCTGGCTGGGTTTTCTTGGCCTTGGTCATGCCCCTATCTTCTTATGGAGAGGATAGGTGTGGGGAGAAGTTAACTAAATATCATTAAGTGTCTCAACAGCACCACACCAGGAGTACTTCCTCCTGGCCCCTTCAATGCCAAGAGCACATTTACAAAGAAAGAAAGTATCAGTAGCTGAGGGATGACAAATGAGAAAAAATTATTTGGCCAGTACTTTACCCACTGCTTGTTATTTGTCCTTTACAAATGTTCAGGTCAGGAATTTAAATGTTCACTTTCTTCTTATAAATGATTACTAACACATTGTCCATCTTTAAGCTAATCCCTGTGAACTGCATTGCCGGCCTGTTGGTGAACAGTTTGCTGAGAAAATGCTCGATGCAGTGATTGATGGAACATCGTGCACTGAGGCTGCAAACAGCAGGGACGTCTGCATCAATGGCATATGTAAGGTAGAGTTGGGTATGTTTCCTTTGAATAAAGTCAAGCTTTGGTTGTCCTCCTTAGCTATGTGAAGTGAAAATCTTATGGTAATATGTTATTAATTATTTCCATGTTACTTGTAATGTTCAAAGTTTGATCCATTTGTTTTCTAATGAAATGGGAATAGAAGGCAAATATTAAAAAAAACATCAGTTATTAGTCAACGAATTTAATATTAAGTTTCTTTGTATTGTATAGCTAAATGGTCTTATACTTTTTATAAGAAATGGCATTCTGCATCGTGTTTTGAATGCTTTAATGGTCTTTCCTGAGAATTAGGCTTCAATGTTAAGCCAAGTTGAGAGACAAACTGTGTACTATGGCTGGGAGAAATCACAGTTTGATATTAAGCCCTCAACAGTAGGTGTAATGTTTCCTCTTATGAGGTGGTGAGAAGGGAAAATAATGAGGCGAGTTGGAAGAGAAACTACATCTCTTCTCACTATCTCAACAATCAGGGCACTAGGCAAGTCAGTCCATTTGGAATTTTCATGTTCACCAGAGATGAAGGTCTTTAAGTTGTCAATTAATGGCAATGTAGAGGTCCCAGTTGCACTTCCTCAAGCAAACTCCCTTCCCTGGTGGGCAAGAAAAGTGACTAGAATCCCAACGGATTATGGAAAACATGTTGGGCTTGTTGAAACAAGGGGAACAAATCCTCAAAACTACATACATACACAGCAGCTTCTTTCACAGCTAGTGATGTGGAGGGCTGGAGACGTGTTAAGGAAGACAATGGCTAAGTGATAATATTGCTAGACTGTTTACCCAGAGACCCAGCTAATGTTCTGGGGAACCAGGTTTGAATCCTACCAAAGAAGATGGTGGAATTTGAATTCAATAAATATGTGAAATTAAGAGTCTAATGATGACCATGAATCTATTGCCGATTGTTAGAAAAACCCATCTGGTGCACTATTGTCTTTTAGGGAAGGAAATTGTTATCCTTATTTGATTTGGACTACATGTGATTCCAGATCCACAGCAGTGTGACTGACTCTTAACAGCTTTCTGGGTAATTAGGGTGGGCAATAAATGTTGCCTAACCAGTGACACCCTTGTCCTCTGAATAAATAAAGAAAAAAAGATAATGTGGTTTGAATTCTGAATTTTTATTTAATGTGTTTAAATCAAGTGCATGTAGGAACCTGTATTAAAATGCAAAATGAAGCCATTGAAACTGGTAAATGGCATATATTGCCTACTTGGCTTGAATACTCAAAATAGAGTTTCAGTATGATAAGTGTTTCATTTCCAAATATTACTCTTCATTCATCACTGGGAATTTGAGGGATTGTGATACTGGCTGTAAAAGGGAGACATAAAATAAATGTGATGTAATACTCTGTAGTTATTAAGTCATAGAGATGTATAGCATGAAAACAGACCCTTTGATCCAACTGGTCCATGCTGACCAGATATCCTAAACCAATCGAATCCTATTTGCTTTCACTTGGCCCATATCCCTCTAAACCTCTATTCATATACCCATCCAGATGCCTTACAAATGTTGTAATTGTACCAACCTCCACCACTTCCTCTGGCAGCTCATGCCATACACACCACCCTCTGCGTGAAAACATTACCCCATTTGTCCCTTTTAAATCTTGCTTCCTTACCCTAAACTTATGCCCTCCAGTTCAGACTCCCTCATCCCAGAGAAAAAAATCTTGTCTATTTACCCTAACTATGCCCCTCATGATTTTATAAGCCTCTATAAGTGCTTCAATAACACTCAAGAAGATTAACATTATTCAGGACAAAGTAGTCTGCTGATTAGCATCCCATCCATAAATTACCATCCTCTCTATCACCAATATACAGTAGCTGCAGTGTATACTATGAGACCAGAAGGCATAGGAGTAAATGTAGGCCATTCAGCCTATAGAGTTTCCTCTGCCATTCAGTGTGATCATGGCTGATCTGATAATCCTCCACTCCACTTTCCTCCCTTTCCCCTATAATCCTTGATTCACTTGCTGATTAAAAGTCTGGCTGAGTCAGACTCGAATATACCTAATACAACTTGCACTGCAGAAATTCATCATGGATCTATAGACGGGACCTTCTAAACTCATGGCCACTACCATCTGTAAGAACATGGACAACATGGGAACATCACCAGTTCCAATTTCCCCTTCAAGCCAGCTACATAACACTGCCATTTTCTCAGTGTCACTGCATCAAAATCCTGCAACTCTCTCCTAACAGCATTGTTACTGTATACAAAATGGATTTAAGCAGTTCATAATGCAGCTCATCACCATTCTTTCAAGGATAAATAGGGATTAATAATAAATGCTGGCCCAGTTAGTGAAGACCACATCCCATGGATGAATAAATCTACCTCACCTTATCTCTATCTCCTATCCTGAGGTCTGTTCTGTCCTGATTTCTGACCTGTCCTGCTGAAACCCCATTTACCTTTCTCTCCCTTTGGTCCTGATGTAGAATGTCACCCTGGTCATGATGTCATCTCTCTCGAGTTCAATTGTCGATTTCTCCAATCCCAAGTCACAATGTTTTCCCCATTCTCATGACAGTTATAGGAATCTGTTCCCAACATTCATTAAGTGCACCCTCCTATCACTGTTTTTTTTTCTTTCCAGCTGTAAGTTTGACAAACTGCTGGGCAAGAAATGAATGATTTTGATCATCCCTGGTGTTAAATTTGAACTCAAAACTATGAAATATCTTTCTTTGGTCTTTTAGAAGTTCCTTACTTCTTCAATATTTTGAAGTTTGGTGATTAACACCACTTCTTGGTGAATCAAACAATATGAAACAGTGCATTCTTGTATTTTCAGTTTGATTTAACAATTTTCTTCTTAAAAAGTGAGTGGAAACCTCACTTAGCTTTGTAGCTGGGTGTAAATTTTATGTTTTCTCTATACAACTTTAGAAAATGAGACAGTTTTAGCTTCCTTCATTCTGTTTTGAAGAAAGGGCTGAAATCTCATAAAACTTAAAATTAAAGAGTTGCCTGGCAGAAAATTTAGAAAGATAAACATTTTTTTTGTGTGTGCAGAAAGCACTAACATGCCCAGTAAAATACCATGAACAAATTGGACAAAAGCAGTTTAATAGTCCCCAGGAAACTAATTACTATGTGTGCCTGATTAACGTCTTGGAGAAACTTGTGGTTTTTCATTTTCTCTCGACAAATTATCAGCAGCAGCATACTAATAGGGTTTGTGCTTGGTTAGACTGTAAAATCTGCTATGTAAGTGTTGAAACACAAATCTCTGTACAAATAAATCACCAAGCTAAGAGTATTGAAGTCTAGACAAACATTTAATCATTTGTGATTTCTTGGATTGATATGACTTTAAAATTGAAATTAAAAATTCAAATAGTCTTACTTTGCTGTCTGTCAAACATCTGATCAAATGGTTTCTCTGAGAGGCCATTTGGTGATGATACATTTGGGGGTTGGTTAGTTCTGATTCTGGACAGCTGGTTTGCTAGTGAGCCTGGGTTCAATTCCGATACTGACTGAGATCACTGCGAAGGCTTTGCCTTCTCAACCTCTCCCCTTCCCTGATCCATGGTGACCCTCTAGTTAAACTAGAGGTCTCTCTTCAATGTGAGAACAGCCTGTGGTTTACTGGGAGTGTGGTGATTTCATGTTCACAGTGTTAATATTGAGGCATATATACACAATTGTCCTTAGTTTTACCTCCATACCTGTGCCGTTGCTGGCTACAGTGGGGGCAGCTTTAGAAGTTCTCCAATTACCCATAGCATCTTCGGTGAGGCAGGAATAAAAGAAATTAGGGGCAGGATGCTTACAGAGTTATAAGGTGCACAGCACAGAAACAGACACTTTGGTTCAACTTGTCCATGCTAACCTAATATAGTCTCATTTAACAGCATTTGGCCCACATCCCTCAAAACCTTTCCTAGTCATGTACTCATCCAGATGCCTTTTAAATGTTGTAATTGGACCAGCCTTCACCACTTCCTCTGACAGCTGATTCCCTCATTCCATAAACACCATCATCTGCATGAAAAGATTGTCCCTTAGGTCCTTTTATATCTTTCCCCTTTCACCTTAAACCTATATCCTGTTGTTTCGGACTCTCCTATCCTGGGCAAAAGGCCTTGGCTATTCAATCTATCCATGTGCCTCATGATTTTAAAAACTTCTATGAGATCACCCCTCAGCTTCAATGTTACAGGGAAAATAGCCCCAGCCTATTAAGCCTCTTTCTATAGCTCAACCCCTTCAATCCTTGCAACAATCCTTGAAATCCTTTTCTCAACCCTTTCAAGATTCATAACATTCTTCCAATAGGAGGGAGACCAGAATTGATTGCATTATTCCAAAAGTGGCCTAACCAATGTCCTATACAGCTACAATGTGACCTCCTAACTCCTATACTCAGTGCACTGACCAATGAAAGCAAACATAGCAAATGCCTTCTTCACTATTCTATCTGCCTAAGACTCAACCTTCAAGGAGCTATGAACCTACACCCAACATCTCTTTGTTTGGCAACATTCCTCAGGACCTATCATTAAGTGTATAAGTCCTGCCCTGATTTGCCTTTCCAAAATCCAACACCTCTTATTTATCTCAATTAAACTCCATCTGCCACTGATCAAGGTCCAGTTGTAATCTAAGATAACCGTATTCACTGTCCATTATGCCACCAATTTTGGTGTCACCTGCAAACGTAATAACCATTCCTCCTATATTAACATCCAAATCAATTATATAAAGCAGTGGACACACCACTGATTCTTGTGGCACACCACAAGCCTCCAGTCTGAAAAACCACTCAACTGCAATCCTCTCTGTCTCCTACCTTCCAGCTAATTTTGTATCCAAATGGCTAGCACTCCCTGAATTCCATGTGAACAAACCTTGCTAACCAGTCTATCATGCAAAACTATTTTAAAGGCTTTGCTGAAGTCCATATAGAAAACATCCATCATTCTGCCCGCATCAATCTTCATCATCACTTCCTCAAAAAAAAATCAAGTTAGTGAGACATGATTTCTCACACACAAAGCCATGTTGACTACCTCTAATCGGTCCTTGCCTTTCCAAATACATGTAAATCCTGTCCCTCAGAATCTCCTCCAGCAACTTAGCCACCACTGACGAAGGCTCACCGGTTGAAAGTTTCCTGGCTTTTCCCTATCACCTTTCTTAACAAATAGCACCACATTACCCACTCTCCACTCCTCTGGCATACATGGCTATCAATGCCTTGTTTTTGTTTGGAATGCACAGATGATTTGTTTAAGTGTACAATTCTTTGAATTTTAATGCAGGCAGCAGGGACAAATTGCCCTGAAATTCCTAAAGCAGAACTGTCCCATAAGTAGAGTAGACAGAGCGCGGAGGAGCTGCTTCTTCAATCACAGGCTGGTTCTGTTTTGTTGTTATTGATAGGCTCAGTTAGTGTACCAAATAACAGGAAGCAGATGAGAGAAGCAGTCATGATTGGTGGAGCAAGGAGCAAAGTCAACAAGACAGAAAGTAAGGAAAGTGGGTCAGGCAGCAGCAAAGCCCTTTACTTCCAACAAGAGCTGAGGACTTCAGGTGAGGGAAGAAGCTTTTTTCCCTCGGGGACATGGGACTAGAAGGATAGTGGGGGAGAAATCCGTTGCATTGAGGATGGGAGGAAGAGAGGGTCTTCAACAGGCGTGGGGCAAAGAAAGAGTCTGCAAAAACAAGGCTGCAGGGGAAAGGGGGAGGTTGCAAGAGGAGGAGAAGAAGAGGCTGCAAGTGTCAGATGAAGCTCCAAGGAAGGGGAAATTGTGATGGAAAGGGGTGAGGAGGGAAGGAGGCTACTAGGTGGGATAGGGAAGGTACAACGGATGGTGAGAAAGAGAGATTGTAAAAGAGAGAGAACAGTTTTACATCTGTCAACAAAGGAATACTCAGCTACTAAGAACCAGGAAGAGTTAAAATCACTGGGGTAATGAATTCCTTGCAAATGAATGTAAAATGGGCCAACTACAGGAGTTAATGTCCTTGGAATGATAATCTCGAGGTCCAGAGATATTCTCTGAGGATTTGAGTTCAAATCACGCCATATTTATTTCAATGAATAAAATCTGTAATTGAAGGCAAATATCAATTATGGAGACCATGAAACTATCATTGATTGTCAAAAAAACCCATCTGAGTCTCTAATGCCCACGTGTGAAAGAAATTTGTTGTCCCCTGATCTGATCTGCATCTGACTCTAGACCCATAATGATGTCAGCAAGCTTCACAGTTAAAGAGCAATGAGAGAATGTCAAAAGTGATGCCAGTGGTGCCCACATCCAGTGGAAGAATTCAAGAAATAAATCTCCAGTTTAATTGCCAGGAGTTACTATGGGGAAAATATAATGATGCTATTGTGGTATCATTAAAAAGATAAAAGCTAAGATCAGCCTCTGAACTGTTTGTGGTGAGCAGAAAATTGATCATTGCAGCTGCTGCATGATTGAAGTTACTGGCAACATTGATGGTGACAGCTGAACTGTTGAATTTTGAGACTCTTGCTTCCGTAGGCTGCTCAAACATCTTTTGACTTGATTTTTTCAAACTGGTTTGCAGCATGAGAGACGGTCTTTCTTTTCTTGCCCTGCTAGCTAGATGACGTTTAGCACTCAACAGTGAGGGAGAGATCACAGGGCACTGTCTGATGTTTTCTTGACACCTTTACATCGCATCTTACATCACATCTGTCCCACACAGAATGGTTTAACACCTGCAATTATCCTGTCCCTGCAGCAGTCCTCTTTAATAACACAGTTTGGAATGGCCATAGTATTTTGGAGTTACAGGGTCACAGAGTCCAACAACATGGAGTCAGACCCTTCTGTCGAACTGGTCCATGCCAACCAGGTTTCCTGAACTAAACTTGTTCTGTTTGCCTGTGATTGGCCCATATCCCTCTATAACTTTCCTTTCCATGTAGCTGTCTAAATGTATTTTAATATTATAATTGTACCACCTCTACCACTTCCTCAGGTAACTTATTCCAGATACGCACCACCCTCTGTTGCCCCTTTGGCCCCTTTTAAATCTTTCCTCTCTCACCTTAAACGTATGCCCTCTAGTTTTGGACTCCCCTGCCGTGGGGAAAAGATCTTGCCTGTCCTGCTATGTATGCCCCTCATGAATTTATAAACCTCTATAAGGTCATCCCACAGCCTCTGATGCTCCAGGAAAAAAAGTCAAAGCCTATCCAGCCTCTCCTTATAACTCACACCTTCCAGTCTCAGCGACATACTTGCAAATCTTTTTTGCAACCTTTCCAGTTTAATACCATCCTTCTCATAGCAGGGCAACCAGAATTGTATGCAGTACTCCAAAAGTGGCCTTACCAATGTCTTGTACAGCATTACATGATGTCTCAATGCTCTGACCAATGAAGTCAAACATGCCAAATGCCTTCTTCAACTCCCCGTGTACCTGTGATGCCACTTCCAAGGAAATATGCACCTGCACCCCTAGGTCTCTGTTTGGCGACACTCCCTCGGGCTCTACCATGAATTGCGAAGTCGTGACCTGGTTTGCCTTACCAAAATGAAAAACCTCGCACTTATCTGAATTAAACTCGATTTGCCATTTCTCGGTCTGAGTTGATCAAGATCCTGTTGTACTCTTAGATAACCTTATTCACTGTCCACTATATAACCAATTTTGGTGTCATCCACAAACTTACTAACCATACCCACCACATTTTCATTCAAATCATTTATATAAATGACAAGCAACAGTGGTTCCATCACTGATCCTTGAGGCACACCGCGTTCACAGACCTTCAGTCTAAAGAATAACCCTCTACCACCATTATTTGTCTCCTACTGTCAAGCCAGTTTTGTACCCAATGCGAGCTCTCCCTGGATTCCATTTGATCTGATCTTATTAACCCAGTCTTCCATATGGAACCTTGTGGATGGTCTTTCTAAAGTCCACATAGATAACATCTACCATAGAGTCTTAGAGATGTACAATATGAAAACAGACCCTTCAGTCCAACTCGTCAATGCCGACCAGATATCCCAACCCAATCTAGTCCCACCTGGCAGCACCTGGCCCATATCCCTCCAAACCCTTCCTATTCATACACCCATCCAAATGCCTCTTAAATGTTGTAATTGTACCAGCCTCCACCAATTCAGCTGGCAATTCATTCCACCCTCTGCATGAAAACATTGCCCCTTAGGTCTCTTTTATATCTTTCCTCTCTCACCCTAAACCTATGCCCTCTAGTTCTGGACTCCCTGACACCAGGGAAAAGACTTTGCCTATTTACCCTATCCATGCCCTTCATTATTTTGTAAACCTCTATAAAGTCACCCCTCAGCCTCCGATGCTCCAGGAAAAACAGCCCCAGCCTGTTCAGCCTCTCCCTATAGCTCAAATCCTCCAACCCTGGCAACATTCTTGTAAATCTGTTCTGAACCCTTTCAAGTTTCACAACATCTTTCCGATAGGAAGGAGACCAGAATTGCATGCATTATTCCAACAGTGGCCAAACCAATTCATCTGTTTACTTGGTCACCTCTTCAAAAACTCATTCAAATTTGTGAGAGACATTTTTGTAACAAAGTACAGAAACCTGGCTAAATCCATGAACAAGAATTGCAGGAGATTCATGCAAAGATAGATAGAGTTAAAAGACAGGGATGCATATAAAGCAGAAAATCAGACTGACTTTAAGATGCTGTACAGACTTGTATGGGAATGGACAAGAAATAACAGCACTGTAACAATCAGGAGCATGAATGGCAGGGTGCTATTGACAGATGAGGATGAAGAGCTAAGGAACACGTTTGCGAAATCCTCATCCTGAGCAACCTCAGCTCTACGTTTAAGCCCAAAGACAACCTTTTAACTTGGAAACTGAACAGTAATATTGGAGAAATTGCTAGATCAGAGATCAAACCATCAAGAGCCTGAAGACGAAATATACCTGGCTTCCTTGAGATACTAGCATAGCTGTTGAAAGCTGCATCAACAAAATGGCTAGCATCCAGACAGAACACACAATCCTATTCAACAAGATCTGAACTGCAGAATACATCCTGAATAACTGGAGGAAAGGAGTAATTTTCAAGCTGCCAAAGAAAGGGAATCTCAGCAATGTCAAAATAATACTGCTTCCCCTGTTAGTTTACTGTAAGCACATTGAGATCAATGCCATGAATATTCAATGGGGTAATTAGTTCACAACTAAATAAAGGCAATGTTATGATTGATATCAGCAAATTCTCCATGCAAAGACTGACCAATCAACAAATGGAATGAATGAGAGAATAGATATGAAAACCATTGTTTAACCACCATTTAAATGTTGAAATTGGAAGATTTAAGGAAACATTCTGCATTAAAAATTATAAGTATCTAATTAACCATCTTCATCAGTATTTGCCTTTTGATACCTAGCAGTCAATCTGTATATCATAGGTCTGTTAAATATTTACTCAGTTGCATGATAGTTTAAAGTAGAGCCTTTATTTGTATGTTTTTCAGATTCTTAGCTTTGACTGAGACCATAAACACACCACAATGACGCAGCATTATGTCTGTTGATTTTGTTACCATTTCACAACTATTATTTAATCCAGTCACCTCATTTTACTTATTTTCATGAAAGCACCTAGAAATAGCACACGGTTATAATGTTGATCACAAAGGTGTATGCAGGAATATATATCGCATTTTTCCTAAAGACCACTTTTCTGCAAGTGCAAAATAAGTGCCACCAGATATAACATTTGATTTATCGGCACTTGAAGTAAGAAATATTAGTGTGGGACATCTCAGGGCCCATGCATTCACTTCATGTCCATTTGCCAATCAGCACAACTTAAGTGAATTGACCTCAGGACCAGAGGCACCAGGAGGAAAAACGTGTAACATACTGATCTGATTCAAAATGAAACATCTGATCTAAATGATGGCAGCTGACCCTATGGCAGCTTTCACATGAGAACTAGATAAATCTTTAATGGAAGCTATTTTTCTGGGTTGAGAGCCTGGAGATAATTGGGCAGCACCCCAGCTTCCTCCAGTGCTTTATAATTCACTGCTACTATGAACTGTTTGATGCCATGGCACTCCCTGTAGTGGTGTGAATGTAACCAGGTCCATTTCATATCCTTTCAATGATGTTTGTGTTCAGTCAACATTCTTAAAATAATTTCTTTACGGTTGGTTTCTTTACGATATTTGAAACAGTGGGTAGATTTTAATTATTTTTGTCTTTTTTTAATTTAACTATTGTGTTGTGAGCTTTATGCTGTGCCTTAATGCATCAATGGATAATTTTACTTTAAATACAACAGTAAATTTTCTCCCTTCCAAGTTTTTCTGACATTCTTTTAATTAAAGAGAATGTGATTGTCATCTTATTTTTATACAGTGCTGAGCTGCTGCTAGATTATTGTGACAAAATGCATCCATATTCCCTGAAGAAATCCAGCTGCAATACCATTACTGATTGTGATGTTCATGATTTGGAGATGCTGGTGTTGGACTGGGGTGTACAATGTTAAAAATCACACATCACCAGGTTATAGTCCAACAGGTTTAATTGGAAGCACATGAGCTTTCAGAGTGCCGCTCCCACAATCACCTCCGAAAGCTACTGTGCTTCCAATTAAACCTGTTGGACTATAAACTGGTGTTGTGTGATTTTTAACTTTGATTGTGATGGTGTTATATAGAACTTAGAACAATACAGCGCAGAACAGGTCCTTTGGCCCTCGATGTTGCGCTGGCCTGTGAATGATTCTCAGCTCGTCCCCCTACACTATCCCATCAGCATCCATGTGCTTATCCAAGGATTTTTTAAATGTCCCTAATATGGCTGAGTTAACTACATTGGCAAGGAGGGCATTCCACACCCTTACCACTCTCTTCAATACCCTTACCATTCCCAGAACATTACAAATAATTGGATTTAGAAAGAAAAGGAATAGTTTTATGTGGTATGTAATGGAATTCTCCCCTCCCAGTCATCATTCTTTTTCTCATTGATGCTGCTTTCTCTTATGAATACGTAAAAGTTCAGTTGATTAAGCCAAGTACAGTTTTCAAAATATGGTTCAACCATAGGACATCTTCCAACTTATGCTTAATTGATTTTGTAATAAAATTTAGCAATCTGTTTGCATGGCTTATTAATTTTTCATGGTAACCAACATGTTAAGCACTCAATCTAATACCATACTAAAATCACTTTTAGCTAACAGCAAAGTGCAATGATGTGGGGAATCTGAAATGAACACAGAGAAAGCCAGAGAAACTCAGCAGATGTGGCAACAGCTGTTGAGAGAGAAAGAGTTAACATTTTGAGTCCATTATTACTGTTATTTGGATGTTGCCAGACCTATTGAGTTTCTCCAGCATTCTCTGTGTTTGTATCATCTTTAGCTAGTAGTACCTTATACCATTTCCTGCTAAAGGAGTGGTTCTCATTTCTTTTCCTTTTCCATATCTTTTTAAAAATACATTAGTAATCATGGATTCCACAATTTAAATTATATAATATCCATGAAATGGAAGAATGTGCATGAAAATTGTTGTGTGGAAACAGATATTTACTTACAGATAACAGTGAGAAATGTTTCTTATGACAGTGTCTGTCGATCCATAGCAGGAGTACTGAGAGAGCAGAATCTGGAAAGAAAAGAATATGGAGAAAGCTGTAGTGGAACAGGGAAAGAGCAGGAGCCCTACAAGACCAAACTGTGAAGAGAGAAGAGACATGGAAAGAATAGGGACTGCGAACAGAGTGGATAGTGGACAGAGGGAAAGGGAGACCTGGGTACAGAGAGAATAGGAGCATAGTAGGAGCAAACCATGGAAAGAGCACTGTTAGAGCAGAGGCAGAGCAGGACTATAGATTTGGAGTGCTAGAGCAGAGCATTCCATTGACCACAGTTCACTTGCTTACTCTTGACTACAGCACCTTTCATAGGTTTCTGTCAGAGTGGTGCTGGAAAAGCACAGCAGGTCAGGCAGCATCCGAAGAGCAGGAAAATCAACGTTTCAGGCAAAAGCCTTTCATCAGAAATGCTGCCTTACCTGCTGTACTTTTCCAGCACCAATCTGATTTAAAGTCTGGTATCCAGCAGCTGCAGCCCTCACTTTTGCCTACTTTTCATAGGCTGCCCATGCTACTTCCTCAGAAAACCATCACTCTCCTTGGAATATCTTTATGGAGCCACTTTAAGAGCCTCAGTGCTGAAGAATAACACTTTGCACTGAACTGTATTCAGTTTCATCTGTCATTGATTTAGTAATTGGTAGGTTTTATCCTGTTTGTTTTCTAGGCTATGATCTACATCTATCTTGCCAGCTTTTCCTCATTTAGTGTTATCTGCCTTTGGCAGATTTGGAGCATCAGTCTGAAAACAAAATGGAGTAAGTCTCCCCACCACACTGAGAGTTTATGAAGTGAGTGCCCTACCCATACTGTTCTAAGAGTGTGAGGCTTGCATTCACAGGCCACACAACATTGTTTCAAGGTGCTCAATAATATTGCCTTGAACTGCCTTCAGTAGCTTTTGAAATTCAGTTGCAAATACAAAATACGAGAAACAGAAATGCTCATGTGGAAACTCTTAACCATGTTGGCAGTGGGGTAGGTACAACACGCTGTAAAGTTTTGATAATGACTTCATGTCTTGGCAGACACTCAGCAGGATTGCTTCACATGGCATTACTAAATAAAAAAAAGTGGTATGGTATCATTTGAAGGCAAAGGAAATGGAAATGCACGGAGAGGAATTCCTGAACCAACAACTCATCCAAAGCTCCATCGTCTGTGACAGCGGTCCTACAGCAGAAACTCGGAGTAAGTGAGGACTGCAGATACTGGAGAGTCAGAGACGAAAAGTGTGGCGCTGGAAAAGCACAGCAGGTCGGAAGCATCCGAGGAGCAGAAAGTCACTGAATGTAGGACTGGCTATAGCAATCTTAGTTACCTTCTTCCCAGCTGCAACCCACCCTCTCCCAATTATGTCTCAGCCCCCGGCCCACAAACCTCATTCTTGATGAAGTGCCTATCCCTAAAACATCGATTCTCCTGCTCCTTGGATGCTGCCTGACCTGTTGTGCGTTTCCAGAACCACATTCTTGACTCTGATCTCCATCGTTGTTTGAAGGACAACACGATGCTGTGAACTTGACCAATTTGCATTGGGTTTCTGTGCCTTTTCTTGGCAAGTTGTTGGTCAACTCAGTTAGCTGGATAGCTGGTTTGCAATGTAGAGTGACAGCAACAGTGTGGTTTCTGTTCCCACACTGCCTGAGGTTACCATGAAAGCCCCACATTATCAACTTCACCCCTTGTCTGAGGATTGGTGACCCTTGGGATAAACCCAACATCGTTTGTCTCTATCTAATGAGAGTGCAGCCTTCTGGGACTATTGTGACTTTATCATTTACCTAACATGGATAAGAAACAACGAAGGGCCAGATATCGTACTTCATTTGACATTTCATACCTTGTTTGACATTGCCAAATATACATTGTCTTGTTTTCTGCGAAGTCTCAATGTATGGACAGATATTTTGAGAAGAATTTTGTTGAAACATTTTTGTGTATATAAGTAGGGCATATCATATTAGTTTTCAACTGGCTACATTGGAATGTCATTTGCTAAAGGAAGTCAAATTGGTTCATCAGAATCTTTTGCATCTGAAATAGGAGAACACAGAACACAGGATTGAGGTTCAATTGCATAAAACAAAAGCTTGTATTTCCTTTGTGTTTTGCTCATGTGGTCATTCGGATGGCCCCAGTGTCATTCCTGGCTTCACTTCAGTATCGCTGCTTCTGCATTCTGTTGGGCCGAATTTCTGAACAGTCTACTTAACTGACTCCTGATAGTTTCTTTGTCTTTAATTGTGAAAGCAATTCAATGAATGCTTTCCAAATCTGTTAGCATGAACCCACGATGGTGTTCGGAAGGGAGCTTCAGCATTTTGATCCAGTGGCAATGCATTTCCAAGTCAGAATTGTCAGCAGTTCGAAGGGCAGTTTGATGGTGATGACATTGATAGTCGTGGTCGTGTGTTTGGAAGGTGCTATCCAAAGAGCCCTGGTGAATTTTTGCAGTGCATCTTTTCGATGTTCACACTGCTGCAACTAAGCATCGATGGTGGGAAGAGTGCATGTTAATATATGTAATGCCAATCAAGCGCCCAATTTGTCTTGGATGGTGTCCAGTTTCTCCAATTAATGGAGCGGCATTAATTCAGGTAAGTATTCGTCCACACTGGTGAATTGTATCTTGTAGGTGGTGAGGTTTGGAGAGTTAGAGGATGATCTACTTGGTGCAGTTTTACTAGCTTCAACTTGTTCTTGTAACACATTATTTATATGGCGAGCCAAATTCAGCTTCTGGTCAGTGGTAACTCCAGGATGTTTACAGTGGATGTTTCAACAATTGTAATGACACTGAATGGAAAGGGGTAATGGTTCTATTCTCACTTGTTGGAGATGGTCATTGCCTGAAACTTATGTGGTGTCATAATCTTCATAACCATTTGTTAACCCAACCATAGATATTGTCCGCATGTTGTAGCATTTGAAAATAGTTTGCATTAGTATTTCAGGCATCACAAAGGGTACTGACCAGTGTTCAATAAGCAGAGTATCCTCACTTCTGACCGTATGGAGGGAAGGTCATTGATACAGTAACTCAAGATTATTAGGCCTAGGAAACTCATCTGAGGAATTGCTGCAAAGATGTCTTGAAGCTGAGATGACTGACTTCCAACAAGCACACCCATCTTCCTTTGTGCCAGATATGACTCCAACTAGTGGAAAAGGTCCGCTAATTTCCATTGGCTCAAATTTCTGAATTGAATTTAAGAAATCCAAGTACTTCTGGATTGAAAGCAAAGCTAATGACGCTACATACACCACAAGATCATAAGACATAGGGGCAGAAATTAGGCCATTTAGCCCATTGAGTATGCTCTGCCATTCAATCATGGCTGATCAGTTTCTCAACACATTCTCCTGCTTTCTCTCTGTAACCCTTGATCCCCTTGATACTCAAGAACCTATCTATCTCAGCCTTACATATACTCAATGACCTGATCTCCACAGCCTTCTATGGCAATGAGTTCCATAGATTCAGCACTCTTCAGCTGAAGAGGTTTCTCCCTATCTCCATTCAAAAGGTCTTCCCTTAACTTTAAGTCTGTGCCCTCAGGTCATACTCTCTCCAACTAATGGAAACATCTTCCCAACATCTGGTCTGTCCAGGTCATTCAATATTCTGTATGTTTCAATTACACCCCTCCCCATCCTTCTAAACTCCATTGAGTATAAACCCAGAGTTCTCAAACATTCTGCATATATTAAGCTTTTCATTCCTGGGACCATTCTCATGAACCTCCTCTGAACACGCTCCAGGGCCAGTACATCCTTACTGAGATATGGGGCCGAAAACTGTGCATAATACTCCAAACGTGGTCTGACTAGAGTGTTATAGAGCCTCAGAAGTACATCCCTGCTTTTATATTCAAGTCCTCTCAAAATAATACCATCATTGCATTTGCCTTCCTAATTACTGACTCAACCTGCAAATTTACCTTGAAAGAGTTCTGGACTAGAACTCCCAAGTCTCTTTACACTTCAGACTTCTGAATTTTCTCCCCATTTAGGAAATAGTCCATGATCCTATTCTTCCCACCAAAGTTATGACCTCACACTTTCCCACATTGTACTCCATCTGCCACTTCTTTGCCCACGCTCCTAACTTGTCCAAATCCTTCTTCCTCTACCTCCTCAATGCTACCTGATCCTCTACTTATCTTTGTATTGGCTACAAACTTAGCCAGAATGCCCTCAGTTCATTCATCTAGATCATTAATGTATAAAGTGAAAAGTTGTGGTCCCAACACTGAGCCTTGCAGAACACCACTTGTCACCAGCTGCCTTCCTGAAAAGGACACTTTTATCCCCACTCTCTGCTTTCTGCCAGACAGCTAATCTCGTATCCATGCCAGCACAGATCAAATGAATCTTTAGAGCATAAAGGAAGTAGGAGTATACTTAAGAGGGAAATCAAGTGGGCTAAATGGGGACATGAGGTAGCTTTGGCAAATAGAGTTAAGGAGAATCCAAAGGGTTTTTACAAATACATTAAGGACGAAAGGGTAATTAGGGAGAGAATAGGGCCCCTCAAAGATCAGCAAGGTGGCCTTTGTGTGGAGATGGGGGAGATACTAAATGAGTAATTTGCATCAGTGTTTACTGTGGAAAAGGACATGTAAGATATAGATTGTAGGGAAATGGATGGTGACATCTTGAAAAATGTCCATATTACAGAGGAAGAAGTGCTGGATATCTTGAAATGCATAAAAGTGCATAAATCCCTAGGATCTGATCAGGTGTACCCTAGAACTCTGTGGGAGACTAGGGAAGTGATTGCTGGGCCTCTAACTGTGCTTTTCCAGCAACACATTTTTCAGCTCTTACTGAGATATTTGTATCATCGATAGTCACAGGTCAGATGCCGGATGACTGGAGGTTGGCAAACATGGTGCCAGTGTTTAAGAAAGGTGGTAAGGACAAGCCAGTGAGCCTGACGTCGGTGGTGGGCAAGTTGTTGGAGGGAATCCGGAGGGACAGGATGTACATGTATTCGGAAAGGCAAGGACTGATTAGGGATAGTCAACATGGTTTTATGCATGGGAGGTCAAGTCTCACAAACTTGAATGAGTTTTTTTGAAGAAGTAACAAAGAGGATTGATGAGGTCAGAGCAGTAGATGTGATCTATATGGACTTTAGTTAGGTGTTTGACAGGGTTCCCATGGTAAAAACAATGACTGCAGATGCTGGAAACCAGATTCTGGATCAGTGGTGCTGGAAGAGCACAGCAATTCAGGCAGCATCCGAAAAGCTTCGAAATCGACGTTTCGGGCAAAAGCCCTTCATCAGGAATAAAGGCAGAGAGCCTGAAGCGTGGAGAGATAAGCTAGAGGAGGGTGG
>NC_057710.1:43120787-43125370 GCF_004010195.1 Chiloscyllium plagiosum | reverse complement strand
ATTCACTAATATCATTTATTGTATCCGTTGCTCCCGATGCGGTCTCCTCTACATTGGGGGGACTGGGCGCCTCCTAGCAGAGCGCTTTAGGGAACATCTCCGAGACACCCGCACCAATCAACCAAACCGCCCCGTGGCTCAACATTTCAACTCCCCCTCCCACTCTGCCGAGGATATGGAGGTGCTGGGCCTCCTCCACCGCCGCTCCCTCACCACCAGACGCATGGAAGAAGAATGCCTCATCTTCCGCCTCGGAACACTTCAACCCCAGGGCATCAATGTGGATTTCAACAGCTTCCTCATTTCCCCTTCCCCCACCTCATCCTAGTTTCTAATCTCCAGCAACACGATCCCCTTGACTTGTCCGGACTTGTCCAACCTGCCCAGCTCCTTTTCCACCTATCCACTCCACCTTCTCCTCCCTGACCTATCACCTTCATCTCCTCCCCCACTGACCTATTGTACTCTATGCTACTCTATCCCCACCCCCACCCTCCTCTAGCTTATCTTTCCACGCTCCGGGTTTCCATGGGAGCAAGGTTAGATCTCATGGAATACAGGGAGAACTAGCCATTTGGATACAGAACTGGCTCAAAGGTAGAAGACAGAGGGTGGTGGTGAAGGGTTTTTTTTCAGACTGGAGGCCTGTGACCAGTGGGGTGCCACAAGGACCGGTGCTGGGTCCACTACTTTTCATCATTTATATAAATTATTTGGATGTGAGTGTAACAGTTATAGCTAGTAAGTTTGCAGATGACACCAAAATTGGAGGTGTATTGGTCAGTGAAGAGGGTTACCTCAGTTTACAGTAGGATCTTGATCAGATGGGCCAATGGGCTAAGAAATGGCAGACGGAGTTTAATTTAGATTAATGTAAGGTGCTGCATTTTGGGAAAGCAAATCTTAGCAGGACTGATGCACCTAATGGTAAGGTCCGAGGGAGTGTTGCTGAACAAAGGAGTGCAGGTTCATAACTCCTTGAAAGTGGAATCGCAGGTAGACATGATAGTGAAGAAGGCATTTAGTGTGTTTCCTTTATTGGTCAGAGTATTGATTACAGGAGTTGGGAGGTCATGTTGTGGCTGTACAGGACATTGGTTAGGCCATTGTTGGAATAATTGTGTGCAATTCTGGTCTCCTTCCTATCGGAAAGATGTTGTGAAACTTGAAAGGGTTCAGAAAAAATTTACAAGGAGTCTGCCAGGGTTGGAGGATTTGAGCTATAGGGAGAGGTTGAATAGACTGGGGCTATTTTCCCTGGACCGTCAGAGGCTGAGGGGTGACCTTATGGAGGTTTATAAAATCATGAGGGGCATGGATAGGGTAAATAGGCAAAGTCTTTTCCCTGGGGTGGGGGAGTTCAGAACTAGAGGGCATAGATTTAGGGTGAAAGGGGAAAGATATAAAAGAGATCTAAGGGGCAACCTTTTCACTCAGAGGGTGGTAGGTGTATGGAATGAGCTGCCAGAGGAAGTGGTGGAGGCTGGTACAATTGCAACATTTAAGAGGCATCTGGATGGGTATGTGAATAGGAAGGATCTGGAGGGATATGGGCTGGGTGCTGGGAGATGGAACTAGATTGGGTTGGGATATCTGGTCGGCATTGACAAGTTGAGCCGAAGGGTCCGTTTCCATGCTGTACATCTGTGACTCTCTGACTCTCACACCTTGCCTATGACACCATGGGCCCTTATCTTACTCAGTAGCCTCCTCTGCGGAGCCTTATCAAAGGCCTTCTGAAATCCACGTAGATAACATAAAACACATCATAAAACCTACTGCCTATCATAAACCCAACAGTATGAACATCCTTCCATTAACACCAAGTGGGACGAAGACGTTTGCTGTCTGACAAACACTGGATTAGGCCACTGTTCAAGAAGGACTCTGACTGGTATTTTTAGAAAAACCCTTCACAAAAATAATGAACATCCATACACCATGACTTCAAAATACAAACTCCAAGCATAAAAATGCATGCAAGTATTTGGAGGATCCTGGGATTGTATTCATTAGAATTTAGAAGGTTGAGGGGAGATCTTATAGAAACTTACAAGATGATGCATGGCTTAGAAATGGTGGACACTAGGAATTTGTTTCCGTTAGACAGGGAGATTAGGACCCGTGGGCACAGCCTTAGAATTAGAGTTGATCCATTTAGAATGGAAATGAGGAGACATTTCTTCAGCCAGAGTGGTGGGCGTGTGGAATTCATTGCTGTGGAGCACAGTGGAGGCTGAGACGTTAAATGTCTTCAAGGCAAAAATTGATAAATTCTTGACCTCGCAAGGAATTAAGGGCAATGTGGAGAGTATGGGTAAGTAGTGTTGAAATGCCCTTCAGCCATGATTGAATGGCAGAGTGGATTTGATGGGCTGAATGGCCTTACTTACACTCCTATGTCTTATGGTCTTACAAATTATACATGTTTCATTAAAATAGCATGAATATTAATGATAAAATGGGCAGACTGGGAGTTTTACGCAAGAATACCAACCTTAATGGAGTTACAGAAAATTGGTAGATTGAACTGAGGGAGGGAAGATTATCATATGTCCTGGGAAAATTAGAGCTGGAGAAAAGTTGCCACATGACTTGTGGAAAAAGGAATAAAAAAGAAAACAACTGTCGATGTTGAAAGTTCACAGTTAGCACTATAGGCAAAAATATATTTTTCTTTAAATAGCTGCAAAGCTTTTGTCCTCCACTAAACTTAACTAGAAATCTATTATATCTATTGATCACTCTTTGCATAATGAATTTCCCGACATGAGAACTTATTTTGCCTTCCATCAATGCAAACCTATATCTCTTTATCTTACTGTCAAGCAATGCCAGGCATTTCTGTTTTCCATGCCAACAAATATAACGCAGGACATGTATTAGTCCCAACTGAGCATGTTCACTCACAAAAATATATTTAAAATTCTTCAGTACTTCTTCAAATGATTTCAGGAACTTTGTAACTGTTCTTGCATGTTGATTGCATGTGTTAGTGCTGTTTTGAAGAGCTTCCTGGCCTCAATGCTACATTTGCCTTTTGACAGTTTGACTATTCTCCCCTTGTTCTCCTGCCATATTCCAACTTGAAATAGTGCTGTACTTTTTAAAATGTTCAATCTAATTTGCTGTATTTCAAGGTTTCTTCTCATTCTCTGCACTTCAAGGTCAAATAGCTCAAATATCTCAAGTTCTTTGATGCTAGTTATCAGTCTTCTGCTCTTTTCTGGATTCTTCCCTGGACTGGATTATCTTGCTGGTGCCACTGTGACTGGAACTGAACACAATAGTTAAGATATTGTCTGGCATATTAATCCACAGATTACACATGATTTCCTCTCACCTGCAATTTTGACTGCACATTTGAATATTCTGACTTATTTACAGTGGATGCTGAAAAGCATGATGAATGTATCAACATCTATGTAAAATATAAATCCTATTTGTAGAAACAGAAATTAGAAAATTAGTTCCTTCAAAACACTTAACCAAATAGTGATGTCTGGGGCTAACTGCAGAATGGATGAGAGAAGAATGGAAGAATAAAAAGCAAGTTATCCGTATTCCTCACACCATTGGTTTGATTTAATGTGGTCACATGTACCTGATTGCAGTGAAAAGCTTCGTTTTGTGAGCAGCACAGGCAGATCAGAGCAAACAAGGACATACAGGTCATAGGAGAAGTTGTTCAGATTGAGGACCAGTTCAGTCAGTCGAAGGAGGGTGTCAGTGGAAGGGTACTGTTTGGGTCGGCGGGACTGGAAGAAGCAGAGGGCTTTGAGGCCTTCGTGATGGGGGATGGAGGTATATAGGGACTGGATGTCCGGGGAAGCGAAAATCATGGAGGAGGTGGAGGGCATGGGTGGTATCCCGAACGTAGGTGGGGAGTTCTTGGACTAAGGGGGTCAGGACCTTGTCTTGACCTGCAATCTTCTTCCCGACCTCTCCGCTCCCACCCCCTCTCCGGCCTATCACCCTCACCTTAACCTCCTTCCACCTATCGCATTCCCAACGCCCCTCCCTGAAGTCCCTCCTCCCTACCCTTTTATCTTAGCCTGCTTGGCACATCTTCCTCATTCGATAGGAAGGGCTTATGCCCGAAACATCGATTCTCCTGCTCCCTGGATGCTGCCTGACCTGCTGCGCTTTTCCAGCAACACATTTTCCACTGACTGAACTGATCCTCACCCTGAACAACTTCTCTTTCCAATCCTCCCACTTCCTCCAAACCAAAGGAGTAGCCATGGGCACCCGCATGGGCCCCAGCTATGCCTGCCTCTTCGTAGGATATGTGGAACAATCCATCTTCCGAAGCTACACTGGCACCACCCCCTACCTTTTCCTCCGCTACATCGATGACTGTATTGGCGCTACCTCGTGCTCCCATGAGGAGGTTGAACAGTTCATCCACTTTACTAACACCTTCCACCCCGACCTCAAATTCACCTGGACAGTCCCAGATTCCTCCCTCCCCTTCCTCGACCTATCTATTTCTACCTCAGGCGACCGAATCAACACGGACATCTACTACAAACCAACCGACTCACACAGCTACCTGGACTACACCTCCTCCCACCCTGCCC
>NC_057710.1:43076827-43120165 GCF_004010195.1 Chiloscyllium plagiosum | reverse complement strand
GGACTCAGCACCGCCTTCTTGACCTGCAATCTTCTTCCCGACCTCTCCGCCTCCACTCCCTCTCCAGCCTATCACCCTCACCATAACCTCCTTCCACCTATTGCATTCCCAACGCCCCTCCCCCAAGTCCCTCATCCTTACCTTTTATCTTAGCCTGCTTAGCACACCTTGCTCATTCCTGAAGAAGGGCTTATGCCCGAAACGTCCATTCTCTTGCTCCTTGGATGCTGCCTGACTTGCTGCGCTTTTCCAGCAACACATTCTTCAGCATCTACAAGGGAGGTCCAGTACAGGGTATTGATCCTGAATCAGTTAATGGTTTAAATTATGAGTGAATGCCTTACCATAAAATTTCTGTTTCCAAGGGTCTTGTTCGTGATGTCTATTTCTATGTGGATCAATTGAGAGAATATTGATAGCTACTTCTCTGTTCAAGCTTCAGGCCTGCAGAACGCGCTAATAGAGTTCAGTGCAAAGATGAGAGAAAACTTAATTATTGGGGCTATGACTGCTCAGATAAGATTTTAAACCAAGACTCTGTCAGACAGTTCAAATGTTTCAGGCAAATGTGAAAGGTCTTGGGCATTTGAAAGCAAGCAGGGAGTTTGTCCTGATATCCTGGCCTCTTGAAAAGAAACTTTTTAACCAATATGTGATTAGAATGTGGAACTTGCTATCACAGTTGAACTGAATTGACAATAGTAATGGATTTAGCAGGATGCTTGACAAACAGATGAGACAGAAGGGAATTGAATGTTACGAGTTAGTGTAGCCAAGGAGCCATATTAGGTAGCTCAAGTGCAGGTTCATAGCTCCTTGAAAGTGGAGTCGCAGGTAGATAGGAAGAAGGAGTTTGGTATGCTTTCCTTTATTGGTCAGAGTATTGAGTATAAGAGTTGGGAGGTCATGTTGCAGCTGTAGAGAACATAGGTTAGGCCTCTTTTGCAGTATTGCGTGCAATTCTGGTCTCCTTCCTATTAGAAGGATGTTGTGAAACTTGAAAGGGCTCAAAAAAAGATATACAAGGATGTTGCCAGGGTTGGAGGATTTGAGCTATAGGGAGAGGCTGAATAGGCTGGGGCTGTTTTCCCTGGAGCGTCGGAGGCTGAGGGGTGACCTGAGAGAGGTTTATAAAATCATGAGAAGTATGAATTGGATAAATGTACAAAGTCTTTTCCCTGGAGTGGGGGAGTCCAGAACTAGAGGGCATAGGTTTAGGGTGAGAGGGGAAAGATATAAAAGGGGCCTAAGGGGCAACTCTTTTCACACAGAGGGTGGCACGTGTATGGAATGAGCTGCCAGAGGGAGTGGTGGAGGCTGGTACAATTGCAACATTTAAAAGGCATTTGGATGGGTATATGATTAGGAAGGGTTTAGTAGGATATGGACCAAGTGCTGGCAAACGGGACTAGATTCATCTGGGATATCTGGTTGGCATGGTCAAGTTAGACTGAAGCGTGTGTTTCCATGCTGTATATCTCTATGGTTCTATGATGAAGTGGACCATGAATTGACCGGTTAAGACAGGTTTCTTTCCCTTGTAACTCAGGCTCTGTAATCCAAAGGAATCAAGCATTAACAACGAAACATTAACTGTTTTTCAATCTCACTTAATGGTTTTGTAACCACTGTGTACAAATTGGCTGCTGTCTTGATCCACATATCAACTGCTCAGCCAAAACAAAGAATTCATCTGATGTCAGGCATTTTTTAAGATGTCCTGGAAGAGGCAATAATATAAATAAATAAATGCAGGTTGATAAGAAGTGAGTGAAACATGATTTAAAGACAGGAATCTGGCAGTGGAAATATATTGGAAAAACAAAACTGGTCACAAAATGACAGTCTAAAAATACCACAGCGTGAAAGAGAGATGGATGAAAGAAACTGGTTCGTCATTGATATAAATTATTTGAATGTGAACACAGAAAATATAGTTAGTAAGTTTGCAGATGACACCAAAATTGGAGGTGTAGTGGACAGCAAAGAAGGTTACCTCAGAGTACAATGGGATCTTGATCAGATGAGCCAATGGGCTGAACAGTGTCAGATAGTGTTTAATTTAGATAAATGTGAGATGCTGCATTTTGGAAAGGCAAATCAGGGCAGGACTTAAGCACTTAATGGTAAGGTTCTGGGGAGTGTTGCTGAACAAAGAGACCTTGGAATGCAGCTTCATAGCTCCTTGAAAGTGGAGTCGCAGGTCGATAGGATAGTGAAGAAGGCGTTTGGTATGCTTTCCTTTATTGGTCAGAGTACTGAGTACAGGAGTTGGGAGGTCATGTTGCGGCTGTACAGGACATTGGTTAGGCCATTTTTGGAATACTGCATGAAATTTTGGTCTCCCTTCGATTAGAAAGATGTTGTGAAACTTGAAAGGATTCAGAAAAGATGTGTAAGAATGTTGGCAGGCTTGGAAGGTTTGAGCTATAGAGACAGACTTAATCGGATAGGGCTATTTTCCCTGGAACATCGGAGGCTGAGGGGTTACCTTATCGATGTTTTCAAAATCATGAGAGGCATAGATAGGGTAAATAGACAAGGTCTTTCCTTGGGTTGGGGGAGTTCTGAACTCGACATCAGAGGTTTAGGGTGAGATGGGAAAGATAGAAAAGGGACCTAAGGGGTAACTTTTTCATGCAGAGGGTGGTGTGTGTACAGAATGAGCTGCCAGAGGAAGTGATGGAGACTGGTACAATTACAATATTTAAAAGACATATGATGGCACAATTGCAATATTTAAAAAACATGTATATGAATAGGAATGTTTTAGAGGGATATGGTCGAGGTGCTGGCAAATGGGACTAGATTGGTTTTGTATATGTGGTCAGCATGGACGAGTTAGACTGAAGGATCTGTTTCCATGCTATACATCTCGATGACTCTGTAACTAAATGAAACAGAAAGTTAAAGTTTAGGATTATTTAAACCGTGAGCGCTACAACATGTAAACAGAAAGATGCAAAATGTGACTCCCAAATATGCGCTTCAAGGAACTCAGACGTGCTTGTTCATTGTTTGGCAGCTTTTTCTGTCCATTGGAGCCAAATCTGCTGACAATACAAAGAAATGTGTGAAAGAAAATTCTCAGCGAATCTCTAAATGAACTTTGATTGTTTAAGTGAAAGGGAAAATATATGGGTAGAAGAAATGTAATATAGGAATGGTGAAGTTATCCACTTTGATATGAAGAGTTAAAAATGTATTATTTCAATGGAGTTAGATTACAGAATCATGCAATACAGAGGTATTTTGGTGTCCTCATAAATTAATCGCAAATAGATAGTGTGCATTCAACTTGCTGTTCCACCTTAAATAATTTGTCATTTAAACCCACAGGCCCCTATACCCCGAGAGAATTGTTTCTTCCATTATATATTTACTTGAAAAAGCTGTCAATTCTGGATTCATAACAACATAGAGTATGAATGCAAAGAATTTGATAGAACTATGTATAAACACTGGTTCAGCCTTAAGTGGAGATTTGATAGATATATTCAAAATTAAGATTTTTACAGATTGAATAGAGGGAAAGTGTTGACTGAGAATCAGAAAGTATAGGTTTAAGATGATTGGCAAAAGATGCAAATGCCATTATAAGGAGAAAATAGTTTTATGGTTAGGATCTGGAATACTTTGCTTGAGAGTATATTGGAGGCAGAGTCAATTGAAGCATTCAGAAGGAAATGTGATCATTATCTGGAAAGGAAACATTTGCAGCACCTTGAGAAAAAAAACTGGGAATGGAACAAGATTAGTTGCTGTTGCAGAAAGCCAACATGGAACGATATGAGCAGAAATTTCTTCTCTCAGAGAAAAATAATCCTTCAAATTTTCTTACCCCAGAGAATAGTTTAACTCAAGTAATTGAATGTGTGCAAGGTTCAGTTAGAAAGATCTTTATTCACGAGGGGGTTAAGGATTTTGGAAGGCAGATGGAGAAATGGAGTTAAGGCCATGACCAGCTCAGCATGATTTATTGAACCACAGACTAGAGTGAGAGGCTAATTGGCTTACTCCTGCTCCTATTTCTAATGCTGTTTATCTGTCTACCTACCTATCTCATGACTGACCACCCTATTGTATCTTTTATGTCTGTCTTCCTTTGGTTTTGTAGGATTTATTGAAGATGAAATGTAATCATTGTTACTAATTTCTGCTAACTTTCAATTTAAACCACTGTATCTTTTCTACATAACATACAGAAAATAATAGGGTAACACATTATTTGAGTATGCTTTGTACTTATCATCAGTTTGTTTCTCAAGTGTTTGTTTCAAACATTCAGCTCTCCCCTTTAGAATATCTCATCCCATTTTTCTGATTTACAGGAGGTTAAATAAAAAGTTGTGTCACTGTTAGATGTTTCCAGGCAACAAAATATGGTGCATAATCACAAAACCTAAGACATTAATACATATTTCTTTTGCTGCTTTTACAGGGTTACGGTGATAGGGTAGGGGGCTAGGTCTATGTGGAATGTTGTTCAGAGGGTCAGTGTGGACTTGATGAGCCGAATGGCCTGCTTCCACACTGTAAAGAATTCTATGATTCTATAATTCCTGATAATTCATATAATAACTCTTTAATAATATAAAACAACTATTTGCCCTTTGAATTGTCCATATATATGTTTATTCTTTGGAAGCTCCAGCTAAGTATTACTAGAATTTCCTGTCAATTCATTGTTCCAAATCCTGGAAAAATACAAAGTTTACTTTCAGATGTGATCCTTGAAGCCATAGCAGAAACTTATGTCAGAATTCCATATGATGCATGTACAGTTGTTAAAGAGATAAGTCAGGATGCCTAGTGAAATAAAAACAAATGCAAAACTGCTTTGTTTACCTGTCAAACCCCCTTTAATAAATTAGGTTCTGCTGTGGCAGTATCTCAGACAGAGAGCAGCCAAGGCCAACCATTAACTAATTTATTTTAGAATGCAGAATCTTGCTATTGTCAATCTCTGCAAAGTAGTTTTAACCCAATTCTATTTATGGTTTTAATAAATTTTTAAAGCATGTTCTTCACCAATGCTGCCAATGAAAGACTAATCCTTTAATATATGAAATACTGTAAATAATTTAGTGCTACTGGGAGTCAAGCACATTGCTTTCCTACAAAAGAATATTTTGTCAAATTGATGAATGTTTTAGTTTGGTTTCAAGTGAAATGAATTATATGTACACTGACCAGATGCCAGTTTTCATTTTGTTAGGATCAAGGTTTTTTCAGCCTGATAGTTTGTGGGCTAATTTCACTTAGTTTCAAATAAGATCTAGCATAGGGTTAATTATGCAGAGTGCAGTAATCCCATTTACTCTGTCTGAGCTGGCAGAAGGGGCCCTATACAAAGGGAGGATGGCTGCTCTGCTGACATTGAATGACCCTATCAATAGGCTGGAGGCAGAAATTCTGCTCTTTAGGGGTGGGAGGTCCCATCGCTTAACCCACCAGCCTGTGGCTCTAGCAGTATCAGGTGGAAGCAGTAGCCATCACTGGAACTATTCATCTCCAATGAAGATTATTGTTGGAACCTGACATCAGAGGGAGTTTAGCAGGAGGCTGGATAATACGCCCCGGTGAAGATTGGAGGAGATGGGGTAGGGGAGGTCAGGTTTGAGAGACCAGGATGAAAGGGTAAAGTAGTTAACGTGATCTTGGTTGAGAGAGGGGGATGTGGTGGTCAATAGGGACCTGCAAATAACCTACCTGACTCCAATCTGTTTTAATGAAAGACCGTGACATCAGAGCTTTAACTCTGGTATGGGGGGATGTAATGGATTAACGTTATTCCCCAGCCTTGCAGTAAAACAGTTAATTCCCCTTGGGCGAGACTTCCTCCTCCACCCTAATCAAATGGTGGACAGCACTGAGTGCACTGCCTATCTGACTCGCTCAGTCCCCAAAAGAGTCAGCAGGGGAATTAACATTCAGGCAGGTCGATTAAGCTTTAGCAAGGAGAGCGGGTCCCAGCATTCATAGGTGATGGAGGGGCATTGGAAGGGAAAATCTGTGGGTAGGGCCAGACTTTGAAAGAGCAGGCTTAATCAAGGGGCTTAAGGTCGACAAAGAAGGAACACCACTATCTGCTTTCACACCAATAGCCTGTGGAGTGATACATTGGGTCTGGCCTCTGTCTATCACAGGGAAAATGGCAGGATGCAAGCCCTTAAATTGGTAATAAATTTGTTCATGGGTGGATGGGCACTCTGACCTCTCACCCAGTCGACAATGAAATATGGTTTGGTAGGAGATGGTGGTGGGAACAACCCATGGGGCAGCATAAAAATATGCCCATGGTTTGGAAATGTTTCTAATTTCACTTATGTGCTGATAAGATCTTCACATCAATTAAATGCTTAGTACTACATTCTTCATTTTAGCTGTTAGTAATGTCTGGCAGGCAGTTATTGCAGTTACATAAGCAATGGCCTAGATTTGTGAAGTCCATTGCAATGCTACTCATTTGACTCTTTTTTCAATTGTGTATTTCTTGCTATTTCAAAAGTTGCAGCAAACCCTTTACTTCTTTAATCCGAAGGAGTGATGAGAAAAGGTTTTATGCTGTGGTTCCTTATATATTTATTTTTTAATTTTTTAATTGTGATATTGTAATGCTGTGTTCTGGGGCTTTCTATTATTTCTAATGTTTCCTGCAAGTGATAGTTAATTGACTTAAGTTTGTACAAATTTTAAACTGAAAATATAACTCAAAGGAATTAATGTTTTTGGCGATATTACTGCGTGATCCAGTATTTACCTATTGAAGGGGCAATTTGGGGGAAAAAATGTCAAATACTAAAAGGAATCTCATAGGATTTAGATTATTGCCCATAATATTGAAGAGACCTTCAATAACAGACCTTGCAAAATCATTACATGACTGAGGCTAACTGCAGATGAATTATAGATTCACAATCCAATAACCTATAGTTAATATCTCAATATCGGAATTCGATTAATGTTTTCAATTTAGTTAGAGCTACTCGTTATTGTTTATAATATACTAAAATTAATTCATAATTTTCACATAGAATGACTAATTTCAGCAGTATTTCTGCTGAAGTTGTTTTCTGATTAAACATGGAAGTAAATGGAAAATATATAAAAATAGGCTAAGTAGACCTTAAAGTCTGCTTGTATCATATACTAGGTATAATTTGCACCCTGAACGATTTAGCCATCTGAGAAAAAGTGAATGACAAACTTAGCTAAGTTGAACTCAGTCCCTGTCCCTGCACATGAATCCACCTTGCAGCTACATTCCAATGATAGTTGCCAGTGCACTGTAAAGAACAGCATCAAAGTGCAGGATGAGAGATGTGCCATAATGCCATAAACATGCCCAGAGATGTTAGTACTGGGCATCCATGAGAGTGTTACAGAGGTGGAAGCAGCGAGCTAGAGTCACCAAGCACCCACTCTGACTTGCATGTTGGGAATTCTTGGTGTTAATCCAGTTTCAATCCAGCAGGTGGTAGAATAGGAACCTGCATCTTCATGACGTGAGATGTAATGGGGATGTTAATAAGATACTATCCCCATTAATAGGTCTCTGGCTGCTCAGACGTTAAGTGGAAACTGTGGCTTTTTGCTCCCAATATTAAGAAAAGCCTCACCTGATGTCTCATGTAACTCTTCCAAATTTCTCACCATTGTGCATGTCGTTCAGGGCATGAGAGATTCGGCCCTTTGATTCAGGTAAAAATTTCCTGACACCATGCCAACACAGAGTAACTTTAAAACAACAACTCACATCTTATACAACCCAGAGTGTCTATTTTTATTGACTTTCTGAGGGAAATTATCAATTTGTGCTAAAGACCAGAAGACATAGGAGCAGAAGTAGGTCATTCGGCCTATCAAGTCTGCTCCATTGTTTAGTGAGATCATGGTATCATTATACCCCTACTTTCAAATTCTATACCTCTGCCAAAGGAGAGCATTCCATATGCCTTACTTACAATCTTATCTACCTGTACTGCTACCTATAGAAACCTGTGCACTTGCACCCCAAGATCTCTCACTTCATCTACCGCTCTCATTTTTCCCCCTGTTATTATGTATTTCATTTTACTGTTTGATGTTCATAAATGCATTACTTTACATTTATCAGTGTAGAACTCCATCTGTTACTTGCTTATCCACTCCACCAACTCATCTATATAATTTTGAAGCTTTTAGCTAAATTGTACACTATCCACTACATGGCCATTTTTTTGTGTTGTCTGCAAATTTCCTAATTATGCCGCCTATGTTCAAGATCATTGTGAGGTGTTGCATTTTGGAAAGTCAAATCGAAGTAGGAGTTTAGTGGTGAATGGTAGGGCTTTAAGGAGTGTAGTGGAATAGAGGTACCTTGGAATTCAGGTGTATGATTCTTTGAAAGTGGAGTCACAAGTAGACAGGACAGTGAAAAAGGCTTTTTACACACTGACTTCATCATTCAGTACAGAAGTTGGGAAGTTACATTGATGAGTTCACGTTTGGAGTATTGTGTTCAGTTTTGGTCACCTTGCTATAGGAAGGATGTTATTAAACTGGAAAGAGTGCAGAAGAAATTTACAAGGATGTTGCCAGTATTCAACTGTCGGAGTAATAGGGAGCAGTTGGACTAGCTAAGAGTGCAGGAGATTGAGGGGGATCTTATAGAACTGTACAAGATCATGAGAGGCATGGATTGGGTGGATGCACTTAGTCTTTTCCCTGGGTTGGGAATCAAGGATTAGAGGGCATCAGTTTAAGGTTAGAGGGGAAAGAATAAAAGGGACTGAGGGACAACTTTTTTACGCAGAAGGTGGTGTGCATATGGAATGAGCTGCCTGGGGAAGTGATTGAGGCAGGTGAATTAACAATATTTAAAAGGCATTTGGATAAATACATGAATTAGAAAGATTTAAAAGGATATGGGCCAAGTGCAAGGAAATGGTATTAGCGTGGATGGACATTTTGGTCAGAATAGACCAGTTTCGGCTGAAAGGCCTGGATCCTTGCTGTGGGACTCTTTGGTCCCATGACTCGATGACTAAGTCCAAATCATTAATGTATAAAACAGTCAGCTGGTGTCCCAACAGTGAGTTCTGAGGAACACCATTTGAAAAAGCTTTCTATTCGTAAGGACAGCCTCCAACCATTACCCTTTCTTTCCTGTTACTAAGCCAACACTGGATCCAATTCCACACACTACCCTGTATCCCATGGTATTTTCCTTTGTTGACCAGTTTGCCATGAGGGACTTAGTCAAATGCCTTACTAAAATCCATGTCGACAACATCCACCATACTACTCTCCTTGACCCTCTTTGTCACTTCCTCAATGAATTGTCAAGTTGTAAAAATAAATTGTCAATCAGTCAACTGATTTTATCACTGAGAGCTGCATTTTCAAAAATAGTGACATCACCATCAGACACATTATTTTATGACAGCTCAGTTACTGAGGTTTTCCTGGTGGTGAATACTAGCTGAGTTGGCATGGAGGGTGAAAGGCAATGGATATTAGCTTGTAGCATGTTGTCACTAAGTTAGCATAGAGTCTGGAAAGGATCATGGGGATGATTTGAGAGCATGAGTTGGCATAGGAGGTATGGGAAAGTGTGAGGGCTGGATACAGGGCCTAGTGTATTGTGGAGAGTAGGAGGGACATACAGGGGCATTAAATGGAATGGGGGAAGGGACTATGTGGAACGAGTGCAAAGTTAACATGGCAGGAAAGGTGCAAAGACGAAGGGAGTACATACATGGTGTTAGGTGACATTGGGGATTGATGGAGCAGGGAGGTGGATGGGTAGTGTACATAACCAATATTGACTTGAAAACTCATGTTGTGAATTATCTGTCTGTTTACTTCATTCATGGGATGTGGGCATGATTGGCTAGGCCAGCATTTATTTCCCATTCCTAATTGCACAAAAGACATTTAAGCATCAGCCACATTAATGTGGGCCTGAAGTTATATCTTAGTCAGACCAGGATGGCAGTCACCCTCCCTAAAGGACATTAGGAGCTAGACAACAACTGACAGTGGTTATGCAGTCTCCCTCAGAGTTATAGGGTTATACGTTACTAAAACAGACTCTTGAGTCCAACTTGTCCACACTGACCAGTTCCCAAAACTGAAATAGTTCCATTTGCAAGCATTTGGCCCATATCCTTCTCAGCCCTTCCTATTCATGTACCCATCAAGATGCTTTTTATATGTTGTAATTGTATCTGTCACGACCACTTCCTGTAGTAGTTCATTCTATATGTGCACCACCGTCTGTATGAAAAGATTAACACTCAGGTCCCTTTTAAATCTTGCTAGCTTTTTATTCCAGACTTTCATTGAATTCAAATTACAACATCCCAATGTTTCCTTGCACTTAGCCCATATCCTTTTAAACCTTTCCAATTCATTCTCCCTAGAACATTACTGTGTGCTACTGGATAACTGGTCCAGTGACATTATGACTTCACCACCACCTCACCACACAACGAAAGCACCGGCATTCGGTCCCATTGCGGAATGAAGGAGTATTGCCTGCACATAGTTCCTATTTCTGATCAGCCAGTTTTATCTGCAGTGTGGGGCCCCTGCTGCCCATTAAAATCCAATATCAAGCCTGTGGTTTAAAGAATTAGAAGCATTTTGCAATATTTTGACTGAGTAAATGAAGTAATGAAATCTGTAAAAAGATAGGAATCCACTTCAAGTATTGTTAAACACTTAGGTTTTTGGAGTCAATGTACTCAATGACAAATATGGCCACCCTGATGCCCAGATTGCACAGATGGTCCCTATACCATCATTCAGTAAGAACTGTATTGCAGGTATGCACTATGACCAGTTCAGATATGTCATTGTGAAACCAGACAGTAGTATTGAATTAGTTAATTAGTGTAAAGTTCAAATGTCCCCAGCACAATTCCATTTCATTTTACAATGGCTCAGAGCTATTTTAGCCATGTGCTAATGTTGAAAATTGATGGCTTGTCACATTTTTAAAAATATATAAAATATACTATTGTAGGAAAACCAATGCTGGAGAGCTTGTGTTTTATTTTAAATGGATATGTTCCTTTCAAGCAATATTTCTAAAACATAATGATCATTTGAACATATATTTGAATTATTGATACCTGCCTGAAGTATTATTTTAAATTTGATTTTATTGTCACGTGTACTCAAGTACAAAACAACAAGAGTACACTGAAAAGTATATAATGTCATCACACAAGGTGCCATCTTAAGTATAAGTACCCAGGTACAGAATCATAAGAACAAAGTAGAAAGAAAGAACAATGTTAAAACATTACAGTAATTAGCGTTTTGAGTAGAAACATATGAAGTAAGATTAAAAGTTACACATTGTATACCTTCTTAGTTTTAAGTAGAAAATAAAGAAATAAAACTTAAAATTCAAACATTACAGTCTCTCTTAAGTGCTTAGCCACGGTGGGACTGCACTTTGAGGAATCAGCTGAAGACAGGAAGCCCACGGTAAGGCCAAGCTGGGCCAAGAAACTGCCAAAAGACCACCATGCCGGGCTGAGAGACCACCATGATATGCAGGAATAATTGATCTTGGTGAATATATAGGCCGTGCCACTTCCATTCTTATCAATTGCCAATGCACAAAACTGCAGTTATGTAGCACTGCAATGCTGCGTTAGTTTGCATCTGCTGTCATTACACCATTGTGGTGGTGGTGTTGGCCATATACACAATATCATGGTATGACTCTTGGACTTTGATAAGTTATGGGCACGAACATACTGATTTAATTTATGCCCAGAAATAAATGGACTTTGTGTTAATGAAGATGATACAAAATTTTGTTTTTTGCTTGAAACTCTGCTAATAAATATTTTAAAAATCTGATAACTTATTCAGTGTGTGAATGCACTTCTCAGTGTGAACATGAGTGATTCATTATGATACTAAAAAAGTAGTTCATTTGCTGTAAAGCACTTTAGCTTGGCAAGAAAAATTTCCAGTTGAATAAATGCTGTATTGAAAAAACACAAGTGACTAAGAATACTTCAGATTAGGCAGCACTTGTAGAGAGAGTTAATGGCTCAAACCTTCTCATTTGGATGGTGACTCCTATTTCTGATCCATTACTTACCTTCCAAAAATTTTTCAGGCCTGAGATCCAGGTGGTAAAATGGCAGTTGATAAATATGTAGGGTGGCAGGTGGGTCACAGCTGTGTGGTTAGGTCAGGTAATGTCTTGTCTTGTAGTGAGAGGGATAGTGAGTTGTACTGCAGGGGCTTGGGTGCTGGGGACTAGTGATTGGTTTGATTGATTTCATTTATTGTCATGTGTACCTAAGTCCAATGAAAAGCTTTGTTTGCTAACAGCACAGATAGATCATATTAAGTAAGGACATGCAGGTCATATGGTAAAAAAGAAATTTGGACAGAGTAAGGCCTCCAGGTTACACCACACAGGATATGCACTAGACAAGATTGACATTGACAAAATCGATTATTTGAAGTTAGAGAGTCCATTGATCAGTCGAATAATGGCTGGGAAGAAGCCGTTCCTGAACCTACTGGTGCATGTATTCTGCATCTTCTGACTGACGGAAGAAGTTGTAGGAGAGCATTACAGATTGGTCTTTCTTTTCATGGAGAGTCCTTGACACTGACCCAGCTCCCTCAGAGCCAGCTCTCAGTGTGAACAGGATGTCTGATGCTCCTGTTCTTTTTTTCTTTTTTGTCATTACCCCAACACTACCACCTAACTGCGATAGTGCTTATTTTTTCCCCCGTACCCATATTGTGTGTGTACAGGCGTACAGATGGGCCTTTGATGATGTTGGCATCCTTTCAGTGGCAAAGAGGCACATAAATGGAGTACATGGATGGAAGGTTGGCTTCCGTGATGGTCTGGGCTATGCACACAACCTTCTGTAGTTTCTTACAGTCCTGGGCAGAGCTGTTGCCATACCAGGCCATTAAGTAACTGGACAGAATGCTTTCTATGGTGCATCTGTAAAAGTTGGTGAGGATCCTTATGGACATGCCAAATTTCCTGAGCCACGTAGGGAAGAAGAGTCACTGTTGTGCCTTCTACATGGGGAATCCAGGACAGATTGTTGGCTATCGTCACTCCTCAAAACTTGACACTCTCCACTCTCTCAACCTCAGTTCTGTTGGTGTAGATGAAGCCATGCTCTCCTCCTTTCTTTCTGAAGTCAATGATCTTTGCTGGCATTGTGAGAGAGCTTGTGAAGTTGTTATCATTGCACCACATCACCAAGCCCTCTATCTTCTTTCTGAACTCAGACTTTTTGCTGTTTGATAGCCGTCCGACTATGGTGATGTCATCAGCAAACTTGTAGATGGCATTTGTTCGGAATTTGGCAACACAATTGTGGGTGTACAAGGATATCGTAGGCAGCTGCAAACACATCCCTGGGGGGCTCCAGTGTTGAGTGTTATTATGCAATTGTCCATCATCACTGATTGCGGTCTATTGGTCAGGAAGCTGAGGATCTAGTTTCAGAGAGTGGAGCTGAGACCTAGATCTCAGAGTTTTGAGATCAGTCTGGAGGGGAGCTGTAGTCAATGAGCAGAAATATGTAGTAAGTGTCCTTGTTGTCCAGATGCTGCAGAGATGAGTGCAGGGCTTGGGAAATGGCTTCTGCTGTGGACCTGCTACATTGGTAGGCAAATTGTAGGGGATTGGCAGACTGGAGGTAATGTGGGCCATGACATTGAAGCACTTCATGTTTATGGAGGTCAGAGTCATTGGGAAGTAGTCAATAAGGCACATTAGGTGTGCTTTCTTAGGTATTGGGGTGATGGTGGTCTTCTTGAAGCAGGTGAAGACTTCAGCTTGTAGGAGGGAGAGGTTGAAAATATCAGTGAATACCTCTGCCAGCTGGTCCACACAGGATCTAAGTGAATGGTCAGGGTCTCTATGAGGGGGTGTATGATCTGTATAAGTGATTGGGACTCCGTTTTAACTATTCAGCAGTTAAAGCAGGTTTTCATCCTCTTAACCTCCCTGGTTGAATAGTCCAATCAATGGTTCAGCACCCTTCAGAGTCTCCAACTCTAGCTCTGACCCACCTTTCTCCCAAATATTTTAATTGCTTAATGTTAATGAAAATCTATCAATCTCAATATCTTCAGTTAATCTTGAATCTACTATTATTTGAGAAAAAAAGTTTGAAATATCTGTCACCCTTTAGATGTGTTTCCTAATTTCACTTCTGAAAAGTCTAGCTTGAAACATTTGACTGTGTCCCCCCCCACCCCCCTCCGACTTCTAGGATTCTTAAATCAGCAAATCATTTCTTTCTCTCAATTCTGTTTGTTTCCCTTAATATCTTTTTATATCAGCTTTGTTCCTTGCCTCTCCACTCTCAATTCAAAATTTGGTTATAACGTATTGCCATTGCATATGACTCATCATTGTGGTTGCGTTTATAACTGGAATCTGAATGGAGCATAAGCTGTTGATTTTGTGAGAATGTTGGCTGAAAGATTCAGTTCAATTCACCTCTCCCTGCCTACTCTATGGAGGCAGCAACAACTTCATTCCTGCCGGGCTATTGTCACAGGCTGTAACCTCAGTGCCCTTTTTGACTCCATATTTTCTTCATTAAAAAAGTTAATATTGAAGACCCCCATTTTCTGATAAAGTCCTCAGATTTTCTATACCATTGTCAACTTTGTCAATCAGGCAGCTTCAGCAATGTCTTCGATGGCATGGTGGTCCAGCCCAGCATTCCACAAGCCTGAGATTCCACAGCTTTGATGTTAGTTTGCTGTAGCGATAAAGAATGTGGTTTCTGTCTTTTCCTCAACGTTGGAAACCCATGAGCCATGAATTGAACAAAGATGATTTTGTCTAATTTTTTTAAAGTACATGATTTCTGTTTTAATATAGGCAAAAGTGTTTTGGCAACTCAAAAATTCACCATAGAATACAATTGCAAATAATGTGACTTTCACACCATTCAAGGATTTAATCAACAAGTACTAAATGCCTTTGCCAGTTGGCCTCTGGGGAATTTTTCTACTGTTACTTGAAACTTTCCATTTTTATTCCTGTTGGATTAACTAGATTAAATAGATTAACTAGAAGGAAGCAAACTGGTGCCTGTTTAAGATTGTACCCACCTCCACCACCTTCATACAAACACCACACTCTGTATGAAAAGAATTACACCTCAGATCCTTCTCAAATCCTTTCCCTCTCACCTTAAACCTATGCCCTCTAGTTTTGGACTCCCCTACCCTGGGAAGAATCCCTTGGCTATTCACTCTATCTATATCCCTCATGATTTTATAAACCTCTATAAGACTACCACTCAACCTCCTCTGCTCCAGAGAAAAATGCCACAGTCTATTCAGCCTCTTCCTATAACTCAAATCCTCTAGCCCTGATAATGTCCTTGGAAATCTTTTCTGTACCCTCTCAAGTTTAACAAAATCCTTCCTATAGAAGAGTGACCAGAATTGTATTCCATAATCTAAAAGTGGTCTCACCAATACCCTAAGAAGCCCCAACATGACCTCCCAACTCCTATCTCAATGCACTGGCCAATGAAGACAAGCATGCCAAATGCCTTCTTCACAATCCTGCCTACCTGTGACTCCACTTCCAAGGAACAATGTACCTGCACTTCAAGGTCTCTTTGTTCAGCAACACTCATTGGCTCTGCCATAAACTGGATAAGTCCTGCCCTGATTTGCCTTACCAAATTTTAACATCTTATAGTTAACTAAATTAAACTCTTCCTGCCACTCTTTGGCCTATTGGCCCATCTGATTACGGTCACATTGTACTGTGAGGTAAACTTGTTTACTGTCGACTTTAGCACTTATTTTGGTGTCATATGAAAACTTACTAACCTTACCTCCTACATTCACATCAAATCATTTATATAAATGAAAACAAATAGTGGACCAAGGACCGATCCTTGTGGCAAAATGCTGGTCACAGGCCTCCAGTCCGAAAAAACAACCCTCCCCCAATGCCTTCTGTCTCCAATTTTTTTATTCCTTTGGCTAGCTTATCTGGAATTCTATGTGATCTATCCTTATTAACTAGTTTACCATGCAGAATCTTGTCCAACACCTTGCCGATGTCCATATAGACAATGTCTACTGCTCTGCCTTCACCAATCTTTTTGTCACCTTTTCCAAAAAACGCAATCCAGTTAGTGAGATACAATTTCCCACACATAAAGCCATGCCGACTATCCTTAATCAGTCTTTGCCTTTCCAAAAGCATGTAAATCTTATTCCCTCAGAATCCCCTCCAACAACTTACCCATCACTGATATAGGCTCACCATCTATGGTTCTCTGAATTTTCCTTACAGCTTTTCTTAAATAATAGCATCACATTAGCCACCCTCCAGTCTTCCAGCACCTCATTCATGTGCTTTTGATGATAAAAATCCCTCTGGAAGGGGCCTAGCAACCACTTCCCACAAAGTTCTGGGAAAAAAAAACGTGCTCTGCAAGTCGATAAGATCATTGCGAACCTGATATCGACCTCAATGGTACTTTTCTGATACTCCTATCCTTGTCTCCCTTGTAAATCAAGATTCTGTCTAAATCTGCCTTAAAACTATTCAGTGATTCTGTCTCCGCTGTTTTCTGAGGCAAAGCATTCCATAGCCTACAAAATTATGAGGGAAAACAATTTACCCTCATCTCCTTCATAAATGGGAAAACCTTTATTTTTCAATTGTGTCCCTTAGTTTTAGTCTCTCATTTTCTGAATCTTCTCTGACCTACCTGGAACATCATCACATCTTTATCTTCTTTCTCAGGTAAGGAGAACAAACTTAAACACAGTCCGCCAAATGTGGTCTCCCCAATATCTAAATCAATTGCTGTATAACTTAGAATCATAAAATTTCACACTATACAAGGAGCCTATTAGACCCATCATGTCTGTACCAGCTCCCAAAAGACCTACACAGGTAGTCCCATCCTCCAGCCCTATCTCCCTGGCAGTCTAAATTCATCAAATATTTCAAATATATATCCAGCTTTGTTTTGAAACCTTGTGGGGAATCCACTCAATCACTCTCTTAGGCAGCACATTCCAAATTCTAACAACTCTCTCAGTAAAGGAGTTTCTCCTAATCTCAATCCTAGACCTCTTGCTGACAATCTTGAAATTGTGATTCATAGTTACTTATTTTTCTCTGAATATATTCTGTTCCCCTTGCAACAACCAACAACATTCAATGTCCATGGTTAACCACTTGCTATACCTGATACTTTTTTTTGTGATTTATGTATAAGGACACCCAGATTCCTCTATTTTGCTCTCTGTTGCTGAGTTTTGTAATAATTCTCCATTTAAATAATATTGCATTTCTAGTCTCTCTGCCAAAGTGGATGAGTTCAATTTTCCCAAGTTATAGTCTATGCATCAATTTTCCCATTCACTCACTAAGCATATCTACATTTATTTTTAAACTCCTCCTACCCTCCTTACAATTTACTTTCCAACCTGTCTGTAATATAAGCAAACTTAGTGACTATACATTCATCCCCTTCATCTAACTTATTGATATTGATTATAAATAGTTAACTCCCTCGAGCTGATCCCTGAACATTCCACCAAATTTACCCATTTATCACGTCTCTCTATACCCTGTTAGCCAACCAGTACTCTATCCAGATGTTAGCTATAATGTGAGCTATTATTTTATGTTTTAACCTTATCAAGCATCTTTTCACATTGTTGTTTGTGGAAGCTTGGCATTTGCAAATTGGCTTCTGTGTTCACTACATTACAGCAATGACTACACTCCAAAGGCATTTTGTAAGCTGTAATGCACTTTAAGGTATCCAGTGGACATGAACAGTGCGAGATAAATGCAAACCTTATTTTTAAACCAAGTCACTCTTCATTCCTGTTCGCTGGTGCATCAATAGATGTAGACTCAATACCATACTCTAGTTTACATCTGGAAATATCAGCTTGATTATATGGATTTCAAAAAATGTGCATTTTAATGAACCCAAACTAAACATGGGGCTAGCTAGTTTTTTTATACATATAGAAAAAAAGAGTGTTTGATATGGATTTATTTCTCAAACGTTAATACGTTTTACCAGAAATGCCAGCAAACTGCTTGGAAACATAGAAACCTGGAGCAGAAGTTGGCCATTTGGCCCTTTGGGCCTGCACTGCTATCTGACACGATCCTATAAATCGATGCCTTTTTCTTGCTTTCTCCCTATCTCACTTGATGTTTTTATAATCTAAAAATCTATCTGTCTTTTTCTTTAATATATTCAGTAACTTGCTTTCACATCCTTTTGTGGTAGAGGATTCCACAGATTCACTACCCTTTGTGTGGAAAAATATTTCTTCATTTCAATCCTAAATGGCTTAACTTGTATCTTGAGACTGTCTCCCTTTTTAGGCTCCCCAAAAAGAAAAAAAATCATCCTCCCTGCTCCTAGTCTGCCCAGTCCGATTATAATGTCAGACATTTCAATCAGATCTCCTTTCATGCTTCTCAATGAGTGAATGTGGGCCCAGTCAATTGAATCTCCCCTTGTAGGACAGTCCTGCCATCCCTGGTATCAGCCTTACAATCCTCTGCTGCACTCACTCTAGGGAAAGTATATTCTTTCTTGGGTAGATGAGACCATTCATTTTTGTTCTCATCAAGTCCTTCTGTAAGACATCTTGACTTCTGTACTCAAATGCTCTTTCAATGAAGGTCAATGTGGGCGGCACGGTAGCACAGTGGTTAGCACTGCTGCCTCACAGCGCCAGAGACCCGGGTTCAATTCCCGACTCAGACGACTGACTGTGTGGAGTTTGCACATTCTCCCCGTGTCTGCGTGGGTTTCCTCCGGGTGCTCCGGTTTCCTCCCACAGTCCAAAAAATGTGCAGGTCAGGTGAATTGGCCATGCTAAATTGCCCGTAGTGTTAGGTAAAAGGGGTAAATGTAGGGTAATGGGTGGGTTGCGCTTCGGCGGGTCGGTGTGGACTTGTTGGGCAGAAGGGCCTGTTTCCACACTGTAAGTAATCTAATCTAATCTAATCTAATGAGGGCTTATTTGTCTGATTGCTGGTATGGATTCTTGTTGCCTATAAAATTGTTGCCATGCTTGTTTACATAATAACAGTGATTGAACCTCAATGTAATTAGCTCCTTGAGGACCTATTGATAATGCCTACAAGCTGTTTGTCATTCTGGCTGGTGTCCAATAATTGTAGCAAGAACAAAATCAACAAGCTTCAAGTTAGGGAACAGCTTAGAAAAAAAATTACCCCCTCCAGCTTTGAGTTTCTACTTTTTTACATCTGCCAAAAAGAAAAGTGCTTACTTTATTCATGGCATGCATTCAAATCTCTAATGTGAACAGGGCTAGATTGAGGTCCTGTTTTTTGGTCACCTCCTCCATATAAGCACTTAGCTATCATTTCAAAAGTAACAGAATATGGGAAAGCATGCTGATATAAATGGAAATGCTGCCAACATCATCCAAGACCCTGGTAATGATCTCTTACAACTCTTCCATCAGGCAGAAGCCTGAACACACACCAGTAGGTTCAGGGACAGCTTGTGACAATAAATAAATCAAACAATCCTTGAAGACATCATGGGTAACAGATAAGGGATGCAGACCCATAATTATGGATGTCCACCTTTTTTTTCTTTGTTTTCGCTGTCAGATTTGAGGGTCCTCTGGGCACATAGCAGAGGGAAATCAAACAGAACTATTTCTAATACATTTTGTTGCATGGATCTAAGTAGACTTCTTTAAATCTTGTATTCTGCTTTTAAAATAGCAACTAATAAAAAGAATGTAAATTATTTAGGATTAACTTAATTTCCATATGCATAGCATAAAATGAGAGAATGAGTAATGTGGTTTTTACAATGAGCACAGAATCAAGATTGTTTGTGCTTGTTCAACAATCGTGAGTGTTTTAGTCAGTGGTATAGAAGATGAACTTCTGGGAATTGCTTGCACATCACTTATCAAGGACTGAACAAAGAGCAAAGAAAATTTACAGCCCAGGAACAGGCCCTTCGGCCCTCCAAGCCTGAGCCAATCCAAATCCACTGTCTAAACCTATCACCCAATTCCTAAGCATCTGTATCCCTCTGCTCCCCACCTACTCATGCATCTGTCCAGACACACCTTAAATGAATCTATGATGCCTGCCTCTACTAGCTCTGCTGGCAATGCATTCCAAGCACCTACCACCCTCTGTGTAAAGTACATGCCATGTGTAGTCCCCTTAAACTTTTCACCTCTCACCTTAAATGCGTGATGCCTCGTTATTGAATCCTTTACCTTGGGAAAAAGCTTACCTCTATCTATCCTGTCGATAACCTTCATGATTTTGTAGATCTCAATCAGGTCCCCCCTCAATCTCCTTTTTTCTAATGAAAACAATCATACTCAACCTCTCTTCATAGCTAGCACCTTCCATACCAGGCAACATCCTTGTAAACCTTCTCTGCACCCTCTCCAAAGCATCCACATCCTTTTGGTAATGTGGCAACCAGAACTGTACACAGTATTCTAAATGCAGCCGAACCAATGTCTTGTACAATTTTAACATGACTTTCCAGCTCTTATACTCAATACCCCGTCCGATGAAGGCAAGCATACCATATACCTACTTGACCACTCTATCCACCTGTATAGCCACTTTCAGGGTACAATGGACCTGAACTCCAAGATCTCTCTGCTCATCAACTTTTCCCAAGGCTCTTCCATTTTCAGTATAGTTCGCTCTAGAATTAGACTTCCCAAAATGCATCACCTCACATATGTCTGGATTGAAATCCATCTGCCACTTCTCCGCCCAACTCTCCAGTCTATCTATATTCTCCTGTATTCTTTGACAGTCCCCTATGCTTTCTGCTACTCCACCAATCTTCGTGTCTACTAATCAGACCACCAATGCCCTCTTCCAGATCATTTATGTATATTACAAACAACAGTGGCCTCAGCACTGACCCCTGTGGAACACCACTAGTCACCTTTCTCCATTTCGAGAAATTCCCTTCAACTCCTACTCACTGTCTCCTGTTGCTCAACCAGTTCTTTATCCACCTAACTAGAACACCCTGCACACCATGTGACTTCACTTCTCCATTAGTTTACTATGGGGAATCTTATCAAAGTCCTTACTAAAGTCCATGTATGTGACATCAACAGCCCTTCCTTCATCTATCAACTTGTTCACTTCCTCCAAGAACTCTATTAAGTTGGTAAAGCATGATCTACCCTGCACAAAACCTATCACTGATAAGCCCATTCTTTTCCAAATATAAATAGATTTTATCCCTCAGTACCTTCTCCAGCTACCTTCCCACCACTGACATCAGGCTCACTGGTGTGTAGAATGGAACATCCCTACGACACTTCTTGTACAGGGGGATGACATGAGTAACCCTCCAGTCATCCGGCACCTCACCTGTGCTTAAAGATGCTACAAAGATATCTATCAGGGCCCCAGCTATTTCCTCTCTCGCCTCCCTCAGCAACTTGGGATAGAACCCATCCGGTCCTGGGGATTTGTCCAATTTAATATCCTTTAGCCTACCCAACACATCCTCCCTTCTTATGTCAACGTGATCCAGAGTAAACAAACTTCTATCTCTAATCTCAGCATTCATCACCTCCCATTTCTCAGTGAACACTGATGCAAAGTAATCATTGAGAATCTCACCCATTTTCTCAGATTCGACACACAACCTTCCTTCCTTATCCTTTAGTGGACCAACCTTTCTCTGGTTACTCTCTTGCTTCTTATATAAGAATAAAAAGCCTTGGGATTCTCCCTAATTCTGCTCGCCAAAGCTATTTCATGACCCACTTTAGCCCACATGATTCCACACTTAAGAATGGTCCTATTCTCCCGATATTCCTCCAAGGCTTGTTCTGTTCTTAGCTGCCTGGACCTTATGTACGCTTCCCTTTTCCTCTTGGCTAGTTGCACGATTTCTCCTGTCATCCACGGTTCACAAATCTTGCCTTTCCTATCCCTTGCTTTCAAAGGGACATGCCTATCCTGCACTATTTTCAACCTATCTTTGAAAGCCTCTCACATATCAAATGTGGACTTTCCTTCTCAATTCAGTCCTAAATCTACTCCCCCTAATTTTGAGGCTATGCCCTTTTGTCCTAGTTTCACCCATCAGTGGAAACATCCTCTCTGCTTCATATCCTATCTATTCCTTCATAATTTTATATGTTTCTGTATGATTCCCCCCCCCCCCCCATTCTGCTAAATTTGAATGAATATAATCCTAGTTTACTTAGTCTCTCCTCATAAGCCAACCCCCTCAACTCCGGAATCAACTTAGTGAACCTCCTCTGCACCTCGTCAAGTGCCAGTACATCCTTTCTCAAGTAAGGAGACCAAAACTGAACACAGTACTCCAGATGTGGCCTCACCAGCACCCTGTACAGCTGCAACATACCTTCCATACTTTTAAACTCAATTCCTTTAACAATGAAGGAAAAGAATTCCATTTGCCTTCCTAATACCTGTTGTACCTGCAGGCCAACCTCCCGTGATACATGCACAAGGACACCCAGGTCCCTCTGCACAGCAGCATGCAGAAACATTTTACCATTCAAATTAATTTAGGAAGAGTTTACGGGTTACTAAAGATTATATCTGCAATAAATGCCATTCATTGCGAATCCTATCAGATTGAATGGATTGGTTGGAGAGGCAGTTAGAAGCAATGAGGAATTTACAAGAGCAAGCGGAGGTGATGGATGGCAGTTATAGGAAGGGGAGAAAGTCTCAGATATAGTCACATAGATGGGTTAACTCCAGGAAAGGTAAGAGAGGTAGGCAGCTAGTGCAGGAGTTTAGATCAGAGTGGTGCTGGAAAAGCACAGCAGTTCAGGCAGCATCCGAGGAGCAAGAAAATCGACGTTTCGGGCAAAAGCCCTTCATCAGCTAGTGCAGGAGTCTTCTATGGCTATCTGGATTTCAAACAAGAATGCTGTTTTGGAAAATGTAGGGGGTGATGGATTCTAGGGAAATGTAGCACAAACAGCCAAGTTTTTGATATTGAGACTGGCTCTAATGTAATGAGAGGTACACCGGGTTCCAAGTGATTGATTGTGTTAGGAGACTCTCTAGTCCGAGGTACGGACAGACGTTCCTGTGGCCAGCAGTGAAAAATTAGAATGGAGTGTTGCTTCCCTGGTGCCAGGATCAAGGATGTCTCAGAGAGGGTGCAGAATGTTCTCAAGGGGGTGAGGGGCCAGCAGGAGGTCATTGTCCACATTGGAACCAATGACGTAGGAAGGGAAAAGGTTGAGATTCTGAAGGGAGATGACAGAGAGTTAGGCAGGAATTTAAAAAGGAGATACTCGAGAGTAGTAATATCTGGATTACTCCCGGTGCTACGAGCTAGTGAGGACAGGAATAGGAGGATAGAGCAGATGAATGCATGGGTGAAGAGCTGGCGTATGGGAGATGGATTCACATTTTGGATCATTGGAAGTTGATTTAGGGTAGAAGTGACATGTACAAGAAGGGCAGATTGCACCTAAATTGGAAGGGGGCTAATATACTGGCAGGGAGATTTGCTAGAGTTGCTCAGGAGAAATTAAACTAGTAAGGTGGGGTGGGGGTGGGTGTGGGACCCAGGGAGATCTGACACTGGTACAGTTGAGAACAAAGGTGAGTCAAACAGTCAGGGCAGGCAGGGACAAAGCAGAGAACAAGGTAAGACCGATAAACTGCATTTATTTCAATGCAAGAGGCCTAATAGGGAAGGCAGATGAACTCAGGGCATGATTAGGAACATGGGACTGGGATATCATAGCAATTACAGAAAATGGCTCAGGGATGGACAGGACTGGCAGCTTAATGTTCCAGGATACAAATGCTACAGGAAGGATAGAAAGGGAGGCAAGAGAGGAGGGGGAGTGGCATTTTTGATATGGGATAGCATTACAGCTGTACTGAAGGAGGATATTCCTGGAAATACATCCAGGAAAGTTATTTTGGTGGAACTGAGAAATAAGAAAGGGATGATCACCTTATTGGGACTGTGTTATAGACCCCCCAATAGGCAGAGGGAAATTGAGAAACAAATTTGTAAGGAAATCTCTGTTATCTGTAAGAATAATAGAGTGGTTATGGTAGAGAATTTTAACTTTCCAAACATAGACTGGGGCTGCCATAGTGTTAAGGATTTAGATGGAGAGGAATTTGCTAAGCGTGTACAAGAAAATTTTCTGATTCAGTGTGTGGATGTACCTACTTGAGAAGGTGCAAAACTTGACCTACTCTTTGAGGGTGGCATGGTGGTACAGTGGTTAGCATTGCTGCCTCACAGCGCCTGAGACCCGGGTTCAATTCCAGCCTTAGGCGACTGACTGTGTGGAGTTTGCATGTTCTCCCCGTGTATGCGTGGGTTTCCTCCCACAGTCCAAAGATGTGCAGGTCAGGTGAATTGGCCATGCTAAATTGCCTGTAGTGTTAGGTAAGGGGTAAATGTAGGGGTATGGGTGGGTTTCGCTTCGGCGGGTCAGTGTGGACTTGTTGGGCCGAAGGGCCTGTTTCCACACTGTAAGTAATCTAATCTAATCTCTTGGTAAATAAGGCAGGACAGGTAACTAAGGTGTCAGTGGGGGAACATTTTGGGGCCAGTGACCAAAATTCTATTAGTTTTAAAATAGTACTGGAAAAGGATAGACCAGCTCTAAAAGTTGAAGTTCTAAATTGGAGGATGGCCAATTTTGATGGTATTAGGCAAGAACTTTCAAAAGCTGATTGGCCGCAGATGTTCACAGGTAAAGGGATGACTGGAAAATGGGAAGCCTTCAGAAATGAGATAACGAGAGTCCAGAGACAGTATATTCCTGTTAGGGTGAAAGGAAAGGCTGGTAGGTATAGGGAATGCTGGATGACTAAACAAATTGAGGGTTTGGTTGAGAAAAAGAAGGAAGCATATGTCAAGTATAGGCAGAATAGATCAAGTGAATCCTTAGAAGAGTATAAAGGCAGTAGGAGTATACTTAAGAGGGAAATCAGGAGGGCATAAAGAGGGACATGAGATGGCTTTGGTAAATAGAATCCAAAGGGCTTTCACAAATACATTAATGACAAAAGTGTAACTAGGGAGAGAATAGGGCCCCTCAAAGATCAGCAAGGTGGCCTTTGTGTGGAGCCGCAGGAGATGGGGCAAATGATAAATGATTGCATCAGTATTTAATGTGGAAAAGGACATGGAAGATGTAGAATGTTGGGACATAGATTGTGACATCTTGAAAAATGTCCATATTACAGAGCAGGTTGGCTAACGTGATGCCACTGTTTAAGAAAGGTGGTAAGGACAAGATAGGGAACTATAGATCAGTGAGCCTGAAATCGGTAGTGGGCAAGTTGTTGGAGGGAATCCTGAGGGACAGGATGTACATGTAACAGTGGCATCACGTTAGCCAACCTCCTGTCGTCCGGCACCTCACCTGTGACTATCGATGGTACAAATATCTCAGTAGGAGGCCCAGCAATCACTTCCCACAGATTTCTAGAGTACACCTGATCAGGTCCTGGGGATTTATCCACTTTTATGCATTTCAAGACATCCAGCAGTACTTCTTCTGTAATATGGATATTGGAAAGGCAAGGACTGATTAGGGATAGTCAACATGGCTTTATGCATGGGAAATCATGTCTCACAAACTTGATTGAGTTTTTTGAAGAAGTAACAAAGAGGATTGATGAGGGCAGAGCAGTAAATGTGATCATATGGACTTCAGTAAGGTGTTCGACAGTGTTCCCCATGGGAGATTGATGAGCAAGGTTAGATCTCATGGAATACAAGGAGAACTCACCATTTGGATAGAAAACTGGCTCAGAGGTAGAAGACAGAGGATGGTGGTGGAAGGTCGTTTTTCAGACTGGAGGCCTGTGACCAGTGGAGTGCCACAACGATCGGTGCTGGGTCCACTACTTTTCATCATGTATATAAATGATTTGAATGTGAGCATAAGTGTTATAGTTAGTAAGTTTGCTGATGACACCAAAATTTGAGGTGTAGTGGGCAGCAAAGAAGGTTACCTCAGATTGCAGTGGGACCTTGATCAGATGGGCCAATGGACTAAGAAGTGGCAGATGGAGTTTAATTTAGATAAATGTGAGGTGCTGCATTTTGGGAAATCAAATCTTAGCAGGACCAATACACCTAATGGTAAGGTCCTAGGGAGTGTTGCTGAACAAAGGAGTGCAGGTTCATAACTCCTTGAAAGTGGAGTCGCAGGTAGATGGGATAGTGAAGAAGGGATTTGGTATACTTTCCTTTATTAGTCAGAGTATTGATTACAGGAATTTGGAGGTCATGTTGCGGCTGTACAGAACATTGGTTAGGCCACTGTTGGAATATTGCGTGCAATTCTGGTCTCCTTCCTATCAGAAAGATGTTGTGAATCTCAAAAGGGTTCAGAAAACATTTACAAGGATATTGCCAGGGTTGCAGGATTTGAGCTATAGGGAGAGGCTGAACAGGCTGGGGCTGTTTTCCCTGGAGTGTCGGAGGCTGAGGGGTGACCATATGGAGATTTATACCATCATGAGGGGCATGGATATGATAGTTCTTTTCTCTGGGGACAGAACTAGATGGCATAGGTTTAGGGTGAGAGGGGAAAGATATAAAGGGCAACTTTTTCATTCAGAGGGTGGTATGTGTGGAATGAGCTGCCAGAGGAAGTGGTGGAGGCTGATACAATTGCAACATTTAAAAGGCATCTGGATGGGTATATGAGTAGGAAGTGATATGGACCAGGTGCAGACAGGTGGGACTAGATTGTTTTGGATATCTGGTTGGCACGGACGATTTGGACCAAATGGTCTGTTGTACATCTCTCTGACTCTATGACTCTAATAATCCTTTTTACTGTTATTCCTACCAAAATGGATGACCTCACTTTTATTAACATTATATTCCACCTGCCAGACCTTTGCCCACTCACTCAATGTATCTGTGTTTCCCTGCAAAGTTTCACAGTCTTCTGCATGCTTTGCTCTGCCACTCACCTTAATGTCATCTGCAAACCTTAACACATTACACATGGTCCCCAACTCCAAATCATCTATATCAATAGTGAATAATTGCAGTCCCAACACCAATCCCTGAGGCACACCATTAGTTACTGATTGCCAATCAGAATAGCACTTATTTATCCCCAGTCTTTGCTTCCTGTTAATCAACCAATCCTCTATTCATGCTAATACTTTACCCATAATACCATGCATTATTATCTTATCAGCAGCCTTTTGTGTGGCACTTTGTCAAGAACCTTTTGGAAATCTCAGTACACCACATCCACTGGGTCCCCATTGTCCAACTTGCTTGCAATATCTTCATAGAATTCCAGCTCTTCATGAACCCATGCTGCGTCTGCCCAATGGGACAATTTCTATTGAGATTTCTTCCTTGATAATAGACTCAAGCATCTTCCCCACTACAGAAGTTAAGCTAACAAGTCTATAATTCCTCATCTTTTGTCTACCCCCCTTTTTAAACAGTGGCATCATATTTCCTGTTTTCCAATCTGCTAGAACTACCCCAGAGTTCAACGAATTTTGGAAAATTACCAGAAATGCCTTTGCTATTTCCCCCACCATCTCTGGGCCAAGAGACTTGTCTCTCCTTAGCTCCATTAGCTTGGGTAATAATGATTGGTTACAGGTCCTCCCCTACCATTGTCTCATTGTCAATTACTGGCGTGTTACTAGTGTCCTCCACTATGAAGACTGATACAAAATACCTGTTCAATGCCATGGCCATTTCATCATTTCCCATAACTAAATGCTCCTTCTCAACTTCTAAGGGACCAACGTTTACTTTAGCCATTCCTTTTCATTTTCTATATTTGTAGAAACGTTTGCAATCTGTCTTTATATTCTGAGCTAGTTTTTCTCATGTTCTATCTTACTTTTCTTTACAGCTCTTTCCGTGTCTTTCTGTTGATTTTTAAAGTTTTCCCAATCTTTTAGTTTCCTGCTGTTCTTGGCCACTTTGTATGCCTTCTCTTTCAATTTGAAAGCCTCCCTTATTTCCTTAGACATCCATAACAGATTACCCCATTTCTTAAAGTCCTTCCTTTTCATTGGAATATTCTTTTACTGAGCAATTTGAAAAAATGCTTTGAAAGTCCTCTACTGCTCGTCAACTGTCCCACCATAAATCTTTGTTTCCAGTCTACTTTCGTCAACTCCTCCCTCATCCTATTGTAGTCGCACTTGTTTAAGCCTGGACCCTGATATTGAATTTTACCTTCACACTCTCCATCTGTATTCTAAATTCAACCATACTGTGATCACTGCTTCCAAGAGAATCCCTAATGATGAGATCATTAATTATTCCTGTCTCATTACACAGGACCAGATCTAGGATAACTTGCTCTCTCGATGGTTCCATTACATACATAGGTGTTAATAGCAGGAAGCTGAAAATGTGTTGCTGGAACAGCGCGGCAGGTCCAGCAACACATTTTCAGCTCTGATCTCCAGCATCTGCAGACCTCACTTTCTCCTGTTAATAGCAGGAATCCCCTCAGCTCTGCTGAGAGCACACCATGTGAATAAGACGATTGAATGATGGAGAGGAAGAGAGTATAATTCAAATGGAGGACAGTGTTCAGGGTCTGAGGTTGTTAAATTCAGTTTTGAGACTTGAAGGTTGTAAATTACAGAAGCAGAAAATGAGTTGCAAAAGGAAGACATGTTAGAAAGACAAAATTAGAAATTATTGGAAAAAATTTCAGGTAGTTGGCAGCATCTGTAGAGAGAAAGTAAGGTTAATGTTTTGTGTCCAATTACCCTTCTTCAAAACCCATTGTAGCTCGGAAAATGTTGGTACACATGCTGAAGATGGGGTTGGATGGGAGGGTGTAAGGGAAAAAAAAGTAGGAACCCAGAAAGAGAGAAAAACATTTGGGCAGACAAACAAATGGATAAATGAATGAATAGCTGCTAATAGGAATTGTTAGTGCTGACTATAGGTTGCTTATGATAGCAGCCCCATGTGATGACAAGGTCTGGTGTCTGGGGGTTGGGGTAAGGACATTTAAGAAGGTGCTAAGGGCCTAAAATGATTAAATTCTGTACTAAGACCTAAAGGTTGCAAGTTCCCCAAGTGGAGACTGAGGTGTTGTTCTTCCAGCTTGCGCTGAGTTTCCCTGGAGCACTGTAGCAAGCCCGAGGCAAACATGTTGGCCTGGGAACACAGTGTGTTGAAGTGGCAGGCAAACAGAAGCTCAGGGTCAATTGTTCAGCCTGCTTTTCACATTTTACAGTGAACAGTCAGATTTCCAGACCTAGGGAATTCGAGCAGCTGAAGTGAGATGAATCCAGGTTTAGGAGGAAGATAATATTGACATAGCACTGCTTCCCTTCATTAGTTATCAATGTTCCCTCTCATCAGAAGATCCCCTCCCCCCCATGAAATACCTTTGGGCTCAGACATGGCTCAGACATGACAAAACTCAGGCAGCAGGAAGTTGAGGCTCATTTTTGCAAACAGAACATAGGTGTTCTGTGAAGCCATCACTCAGTCTGTGATTCGTCTCTCTAATGTTGAGGAGACTGCATTGTGAGCAGTGAATACAGTCGACTAGATTGAATGAAGTGCAGGGAAATCACAGCTTCACCTGGAAGGTGTCTGGAGTCTTGGATAGTGAGGTGGGTGGAAGTATTCAGACAAAAGTTGCACCTTCTGTGATTCCATGTGAGGCTGTGGGGATGTGTTGGGAGTGGAGGAGTGGGCCAAACAGCTGTGTTGATCATTACCACAAATTCAGCCAAATCGCATTTCAGCAGGAGCAGAGCATCCTTATTCACTGAATAAACTGATAGGTCATCTCGAGATTCTGACCTACCTCAAAACAAAAATGTTTCCTGATTTGTAACCTAGTTCTCTGCTGATGAAATGTACATGTATGACCTCTGAGCCACCAAACCTAATCCAACTGATAACAGTCTATTCAGATAGATATTGCTTATTCTCTTGTTTCTTTCAATCAAAAGTCTTAACATCCTAAAATAACAAAGGAGGGTTTACTAGTCTTGGTAGATGTCAGGTGCCTTGCTCACATTGTGAAAAGGTAGTGAGACACCCAGGTTTACTTCTTAATGAAAGGCCTATCTTTTCTCCACCCAGTAGCTGGAGGAACATGATCTTCGGTAAATGCCTATTGTGGGATTGGGGATTATGGGGAGAGGGGAGCAGAGCTTTGTAACCATAGGATGCGGTACCTATAAGTCATCCCTTTCCTTATGCTCGATTGTGCACATGACCGTGCAGACTGAGGGATCCACCCTCCTCAAAGAAGTGCAGCTATCCTAAGCTAGTTTAGCAGTGGGGTAGGCGAGATCTTCTTTGTCCCACCTGAAGCTGATATAATTACTAGAATTGTCCCAGTTATTATTTCCAATACATAAATAGGAATTATCTTATTCTCATTAAGGGTTGAAATAGGATCTTTAGCAGTCTCTTAATAATTATATTGATCACTTCGCAATGGTGTAGAGAGATTGGACTTGGGCCTTCCCGACTGGAATTTAATCTTGCAAGGTGGAAGATGGGTGGTTCAATCAGTTCTAAATTTGAAGCTGAGTTCTAAGATGAAAGGACAGAATTGACAATTTCAAAACAAAACGTAAGATTTTATTGCTTAATATTTTGAAGAAAGAGTTTGAATTTATAAGTTGTCCTACATGAATAACCTCAAGATGTCCCCTACTCACCCAGTGAATTATAATATTGGGAAGTAATAACCAGTTTGGTATGAAAACAAACCAACATTAATAGTTTGTATTTCTTCCAGACTGTCGGCTGTGATTATGAAATAGAGTCCAATGCAGTTGAAGATCGATGTGGGGTGTGTCATGGGAATGGCTCTTCCTGTCAGACTGTAAAGAAGACATTTGAAGAGAGTGAAGGATTAGGTAAGAATTTTCTTCATGAAATTAAGTTTAGTATCAAGTAAGTTCCTTGTGTCCTGACTAACTTCCCACTTTGACTGTGTGGCAGAATGCTTGGCCAGCCAGTTCTCATTGCTGGTAAGGGTCGTGCAAAATGCATGGTATCATTTCCTAAATTGTAACAATTACTGCACTTTGAAAGTGCTTCACTAGCTGCAAAATGCCTTGGAAGGTTTTGAAAGGTACAACCCAAATGCATGTCTTGATTATTGTCATTGGCAAAGTGTACCATGTCGTCACTGCAAAGTGTACCATGCTCTTTCTGCTCTATGAAGAATTTTGTCAGAAAAAGCTCTCACATAATTTTTTAGGTTCTTTTCAATAAAGGTGCAGGATTTAAATATCAGTATTGAATCTATGCTTTGTTTGAAAATTATATACAAAGATACTCAGATGTAGCCTGACAATTTCTCTGAAGCCATTGCTTTTTTTTCCCCTTCTGTTCCTATGTATTGAGTGCCTGGGAGATAACGTTCACTCACATGACAATCTTGATCTGTATAACCGTTATTGTGGTGGATTTTTCAAAAGGGTGTCGTTTAGTGCAGAGGATGCAAATGGCACTTCTTGGAATGAATATTTGTCACTGAATTAAACAGTTGGTGCCACCTCATCAGTCAGGTTTTGTATTCATTCATGGGATGTGAGAATCTGGACCAGCATTTATTGCCCATTTTTGGTTACTTTTGAGAAGGTGGTGAGCTGCCTTCTTGAACCACTGCAATCCATGTGATGTGGCTAGATGTCGCTCAGGGGTACCAGGATTTTAACCCAGCAACACTGCAGGAATGGCAATGTATTTCCACTTCAGGATGAAATTCCCCCTCATTCTTCTAAACTCAAATTAAAATAATGTTACTGATCCAATCTCTCTTCATACATCAGCCCTGCCATCCCAAGAATCAGCAAGACAACAACAGCAAGACATCCCGACTCTTGTATTCAAATTCTCTTGCTATGAAAGCAAGTGTACAATTTGCCCTGTTCACTCCCTACTGCAGCTGCATATTTACCTCCAGTGACTGGCAGTGATATCTTGTTGCCCCTCTCCTTTCTCATTCAAGTCATAATCTGCATTCCTGTTTTTGCTACCAATGTGTGGCCTCACATTTATCCACATTATACTTTGTCTGCCATGTATTTACCCACTCACTCAACTAGTCTAAATCACACTTAAGCATCTCTGCATCCTCCTTGCAGCTCACCCATCCACCCAGCATTGTGCTTGTGTAAATTTTAAGATATTACATTTAGTTCTCTTATCTAAATCATTATTACATATTGCAAAGAGCTGGAGTCCAAGCACTGGGGATCCCTGTGGTACCCTGCTAGTCACCAGCTGCCACTCAGCAAAAAACACGTTTATTCCTAATCTTTGTTTCCTGTCTACCAAGCAGTTCTGCAGCTATATTAGTACACTACCCCCAATACCAAGTGCTTTAATTTTATACACTAATCTCTGATGTGGGACCAATTGAATGCCTTCTGATAGTCTACATAAACCACATCCACAGGCTCCCATTATCAACTCTTACTGGTTGCAACGTGAAAGTGTCGAGTGGATTTGTCCAGCATGATTTCCCTTTCATAAATCCGTACTAATTCTGTTAGATCCTGTCACTATTTTCCAAGTATTCAGCTATTCAATCTGTTATAATTGACTCTAGCATTTTTCTCACAACCAGTGTCAGGATAATTGGTCTATAATTCCATGTTTTCTCTCCACCTCTCTTCACTCTAAAGTCAATAGAATCTTGAAAAATGACCGTCAATGATTCCACCATTCCTAGAGCCACTTCCTTTAGTCCTCTGAGATTTGGAATATTGGGCCATGGGGATTTATTATCCTTTAATCTCATCATTTTCCTAAATACCATTTTACTACTAAAGTTGATTCCCTCCAGTTCCTGCTTCTCCCTGGACCCTGCATTCCCCAGCATTTTTGGGATGTCTGTTGTGTACTCCTTTATGAAGACAGAACCAAAATATGTATTTAACTGGTTTCCATCTCTTTGTTTCAGTTTATAATCTGTCCTGTTTCTGAAAGTTAGGAACCTACCTTTGTCTTTACTTTTTTTTTCTCTTTGCATATCTAAAAAAGCTTTACAATCAGTTTGTATGTTCGCCACAAGCTTACTCTCGTACTCTACTTTCCCCTCTTAATCATTTCTTTTTTCAGCCAGTTTGTATTTCCCTTCCTTGAGCCTAATACTAATACTAAGATTCCCAAGTACAGCTATTTCTATGTTGACAACAATGTTACTTATTTCAAGAGATTAGTGATATTAAGACATAATTTTAAAAAAACCTTTGTTTCCAGTTGGAACTTATTGAAAAAGGTACCGCAATTATTCATCACAGTGATCTAGTGAGTCAATACGTCCCTGCTTTCTTGAAATAAAGAGGACATTTTCTGGTGCTAGTGCATTAATTGCTTTTATTTGATTATTTCAATTATTGTACTTGTGAATTGTTAGAGTTTGGATAATAAATAGAGATTGACAATTTTAACATATTTCCTAATTATTAATTCATTGGCTTCATTTGAAAAAGCTGTAATATGCTGCTGACTCACTATGACCTGATGTGTGCTTAGAACCTGTTTCTGGATGATTTGAAGCAGTATCTGTGTTCCATGTCTTAGAAAATTACTTTCAATTTATTTTTGGGCATAAGGCAGCACCACTGATATTCAAGGAGTCTCATTTAATGAGGAATGTAATGAAAAGTCATGATAATCAATGAAACATAATAGATTGCAAATACTGCATATGTGCTTCTACAAGTCATATTTTTACGCACTTTTGTTTTATTGTTTAGCAAAAAAGAGCAATGCAATTGAGACATGACCTTTCATAAGAACATACAGCTGCTTGACACATTCATTTGACATTTCATTGTCCACGGTCATATCAAATGATATTAATGTACCATTGTTCTCATTTAAAATTCAGTGGAATCTTCTACAAGAAGTAGTTGAGATAGTTGCATGCTTCCAAGATAAATATTTTTTGTCTCAAATAGAATTAGAGTAGGCCGAAATGTGAACAGATGATGAATGCGCCCAAATTCCATCTAGAAAAGAAATCATGTATCTTTAGCACAACATAATTTTCAGCATTTTCTACATACTGCTGAAGTTATGCTTCAGTTTACTTTGATTTCTTTTCTTCCCCGAAATGAATATGTTAAGATGTTTCCTATCTTTACTACTTGCATACTATAAGCCTAGTTCCTACTGGACTCTGGTCTAAATTATCTTCCTTTTAGGGATTTTTGGATTTATAATGAGAATTTTCACCCCCACAAGTGCGTGGGTTTATGTCAGTTGAGAACTTGAAAATATCAAGGGAAAACTACAAAAATCTGAAAATTGTTTCTTCATTTTTGCTATCTTGCTGAGTCACTTTTCCTGATTGCGTGTTAGTTTTTTTGAACTTTTGGCACACTGACTTCTTTCTCAGTGGTGAATACTGCATAAAGTAGTTTTCAGCATAGATTCAATATAGATTGAATTTAAATTCAGTCGTCAATACAGATTTCCATGTCAGTACAATGAGTATTTTGGAAGGGAAAATTAGAAAATTCTGAAAATACACTGCAGGTCATGCAGCATCTCTGGAGAGAAACAAAGTTAACCTTTGGGAATTTATGAAGCTGAAAAGATTCTGAGGGAAGATTAACTCTGTTTCTGACTTTTGAATATTTCCAGAATTTTGCTTTTATTTCAAATTTATAACTCTGCAGTTTTTTTTACCTCAGAACAAATGATGATATGCTTATGTATCTGCTGCCCTTTTCCTTCCCACCGATAGAGGTTCTGAATTTTGAAGATACTCTGAGATCTTTGGAACTCGAAACTCAAAGAGACCTAACACTAAAATTAACATGCTGCTTTTACTAAGCAACACCCTCAGAAACTGTTTCTGCTGGATGACTCCCTCTGCTAACACAATTCTGTTTTGATTGATTGATTTCCTTATTGACATGTGTATTTTTTGAAAGTACAGTGAAAAATGTTGTATAATGTCGCTACCTTCCAACGAATCCAGTAAGGCACATTCAAGTGAACAAAATGTTACAGTTTTCAAAATGCTATAATGTAAAGTCACCATAGTCTTGCCAGACCAGACAAGCTTGCTCTCTTATTAAGGAGAGAGACAGCTGATGATAGTTTAGCCTGACAGTCACCAAACCACAGGCAAGGGCAGAGCCCTTCATGGTAACCTCAGCTGGTGCAGGAATTGAACTCATGATATTGGCACCACTCTGCATTACAAACCAGCCATCCAAGCTATACACTACATCTCTCCCTTACTTAGTAAATTAGTAGCATAGCTTGTTTGGATAAAGCAAACTGATGTATGAGAAGAGATTGAGTCAGTTAGGATTATATTCACTGGAGTTCAGAAAAGTGAGGGGGATGAATCTCATAGGAACGTATAAAATTCTAACAGGACCTAGACAGGTTTCATGCAGGAAGGATGTTCCTGATGGCGGGTGAGTTCAGAAGCAGAGATCACAGTCTAAAGATATGGAGTCAATTATTTAGGACTTAGAGGAGGAGAAATTTCTTCACTCAGAAAGTGGTGAGCCTGTGGAACTCACAACCGCAAAAAGCAGTGGAGACCAAAAGGACATTAGTGAACCAGATTTTTTTTTCCCCTGACAGTTGTTTGACTCTTAGTTCTTAAAATGACTTAGAATTTCCTTAAAATGACAAGACTCGTAATTTCAGTTTTATTGGTAATGCACTCTAAAATCTTACCAATGACCAAGGCCAGGTTAACCAACTTTTAATTTCCTGTCTTCTGCCTCTCTCCCTTCATAAACAGGGATGTTACCTTAACCATTTCCCAGTCCTCTGGTATCTTCAAATGAGACTGATATTTTGAAACTCCTGAGAACTTTTGATGGATTAGGGTTAGGGTTGCTGGTGTAAGGAAACTTTTTCATATTTGCTGGTTTTCAGAGAATGGGGTCATCCTGAAAGTTGTCAAACAGTTTGACTCCATTTAAGTTGGCAGATGAGACCATCTATGCCTCAGCAACCAATAGTGTGTGGCTGCAGAAAATTATGTTCAGAGTCATCTGCGTCTATGTTGACTACGTTCTCTTGCTCTTTTGCTGTGATATGTATATGTGGCACTCTTCTGTTGACAGTGGTCTTAGTAGTTGATGTGAATGACAAACATAAGGTTTACCATAAGCCTTGAATTGCTTCTTTCTTTTCAGATATTAATGGCATGTTGGTGACTAGGCCAGCAATTACTGCCAATGCCTGATGCTCATAAGGCAGTTAGAAACCAACCACATTGCTATAGGCCTGAGGTCACATGTAGGCCAGATGGCAGTTTCCTTTCCCGAAAGACATTAGTAATCCAGATGGATTTTTCCCGAAAATCGGCAATGGTTTTGTCATCTTCCTTCAACTTTTAGTGCCACATTATCTGGCTTTCTGGATTAACAGTCTAACAATACCACTAGGTTATTACCTCCCAGTTTAACAATAGCACAACGTGCCATCTGGAGGGGTTAACCAACACCACAGTAGAAATATTATTTGCACAAGTCACAATTTGTTTGTGAGATTGCTGCTGTTGCTTTTCAGGTAGTTTCCTTGCACATGAGCAATGAACAATGTTTCCAATCATTAAACTTGGAATGTGATATTACTTTGTGCAATTACTTTCAGCAGCTTCAACTTCGATAGCTCTGGACGCTGAAAGCGATAGTATTTTGAGCAGCCCTGGCATGCCTTTGAAACTCAGTGAGTCTGCAACTTGAAAGGCTGTCTGCACCTTAAAATAATGTCTGTCCAGCAAGTAGTACACCCTCCATAAAGATTCAGACCCCTTTGTTTTGCATTAATATTGTCATAAGTATGCGGCTCTTCAAAAAAAAAAGCCAGAGATATCTAGAATTAAAAGTAATGAACATTTATATTAAAACAACTTCCTCATCCTTTGCTTCTGTTTCCAACTCCTTCTATTGGTGGAATGCTTTATGATGCTTCAAGTGACTGGAATGTACAACGGTGTTCTTTCAACACACTATATGGTGCAGATTTTGTCAAAGGTGTTGGCAGGTTGATATATTGTATGTTATACATTGTATACACTGTAGCCATTGTTATTGAAGTAAATTTTTAAGGTAGTTATGGGCTGTCAATCATGCAAGCTTTTCTTTTACTTCATTAGCTTATCGAGTATTGTTGGAGCTTCACACATCCAGTCAAGTGGAGAATATTACATCACAAACTTAAGCTACGGATAGACTGGAATTGCTTTGGGGAATCAGGAGATGAGTTACTTGCTGTACAGTTTCCAGCCTCTGATCAGATACGGTAGCCACAGTATTTTTATGGTTCGGCCCAACAAGTCCACACCGACCCTCCAAAGAGAAACCCACCCCCTTTATTTACCCCTGACTAATCCACCTAACACTATGGGCGATTTAGCATGCCTAATTCACCTAATTCATCTTTGGACTGTGGGAGGAAACTGGAACATCCGGAGCAAACCCACATAGAAACGGGGAAAATGTGCAAACAGACAGTTGCCCGAGGCAGGAATTGAACCCAGTCCCTGGTGCTGTGAGGCAGCAGTGCGAACCACTGAGCCACCGTGCTGCCCACAACAGTTTGGTCAACAGTAGCCCCCAGGTTATTAAATGGATTTAAATGATGGTAATGCCACTGTATCAGTCAACTCTCTCTTGTTGGAGATGGTCACTCTGTGACTTAATATTACCTGCTGCTTTTCAACCCAAGCTTAGTGGACTATGAACCAAGTGCAGGTAAATAAGATTAATGCAATTTGATGTTTCTGGGTTGGCACAGGCATGCAGGCCAAAGAGTCTATTTCTATGCTGTATGATTCTGTTACAAATTGCTTCATTAGCTGAGGTGGGCTAAATTCCAAGCAACAATCTGTGTACATTCCCACTCTGTTCTTGTGATGGAAAAAAAAGCTGCTGAACTTCCAACAAAGTTATGATAAACAATTTAGAGTATCCTTATCAAAATAGAAGCATTGGAATCTTACCAATTTTATTGGAATGCGCTGCCAGGAGTCAAAGATGAGGGCTGTGGTGCATCTCTACTTCCAGGCCCCTTATCCCCACCACCTCTCACATTATGTGCCCCCCCCAACCTCACATCAAAGAGCTGACCAGAATTGGCAACTGTAGCTACAATGGGGTCAAACCCTTTTAGATAGGCATAATTTCTTGGCCTTTGTACACATTTTAGTGCCCATACTGAACAACCCATATGTGTGTCTTCCACACACTCATACAGAGAAAGCCAGGCCCACACCATCAGAAAAGAACTCAGGAGAGATTGAGAAGGAAAAGGGCCTGTGGGGGCTTAACAAAATGTTCCTTTCCTTCTACTCCAGCCAGGTCTGTGGAACAATGAAAAAAACAACAGCAAGCATGCCCAAGCTGAACAGTGCATGAGGTCAGCAAGAAAGGAGGAACTAGTAATCTGGTTACCTTCTACTCAGCCAATGAATGCAGTTAGCCAGAGAGACAGAAATCATTGGCTGAGTAACCTACCAATCAGGATAGTGTGTGTGTCGAATTGGCTGCATTGTACACTGACCATCAAGATTGATAGGCTACTTAGCCAATGTGCTTGGACAGTACTCGTGTTCTTATTATGGTGATTAGCATCGTGTGCATCACCCACTTTCGGTCTTGGTGGAAGGAACATTAAAGCTAAAAGAATCATTTTCATTTGGAAAGCTCATTGTATGAAATCAAAGAGAACTCACGGAAATAACAGGAAACCTCTTTGATAAGAGACTAGAAAAGCTAGTAATTGTGTCATAGAACCACAGAAAAGATAAAGTTTTACAAAGAAGCCATTCCACCCATTGTTTAGATCAGAGTAGTGCTGGAAAAGCACAGCAGGTCAGGCAGCATCTGAGGAGCAGGAAAAGCCCTTCATCACTTCTCGGATGCTGCCTGACCTGCTGTGCTTTTCCAGCAGCACTCCGATCTAAACTCTGGTTTCCAGCATCTGCAGTCTTCACTTTTGCCTATTCCATCTATTGTGTTGATACTGGCTGATTAAACTAGCCACCCATTCCAATCCCACTGTCAAGCACCTGGTCCATAACCTTGTAGGATAAAGTGTTTTGGGCACAGATTCAAATTCTATTTAAGTGGGTGTAGGGTTTCCATTACAACTAACAAACAAGACAAAAAGCAGGACACCCATCACTCTCTGAATGAAAATGTTTTTCCTCATGCCCCTCTAATTCTTCTGTCGGTCTGTGCTCCCAGTAATTGCCTTATCCCTGAAAGAAACTGGTCTTCACTGTCCACCTTATCCAAGCTCCTCATTATTTTGTACTCCTCAAGTAAATGACTTCTTCCCCTAATCTCTTCTAAGGAATACACACCAACCTACGCTCTCTTTAGAGCATATATCTTTCATGTAATGTGATGACTAGAACTCGACACAAAACTCCAGCTATGGCCTAACCGGTTTCTTATACTGTTCCAGAAATACATACCTTGCTTTGTATTCAATACTTTCCCCAATGAAGAAAACATCCGTTCGCGTTCTCCACCACCATATACCTATCTGTCCCGTAACCTTCAGAGACTTGTGGATGTGCATTCCAAGGACTTGCATCTCCTCAACCCTCTGTTTGTTGTATGTTCCCCTGCTCTGTTTTCCTTTCCGAAGTGCCCATAAGAAATAGGGATATAAATAGACATTTCCGCCGCTCAAGCCTGCTCTGCTGTCATGACCAGTTTCATGCCCTTTCCCTGGATTCCCCAGAAGATTCCAAGAATCTGTCTCTCTCCATCTTCCCAAATGCAAAGCTTCACAATTCTTTGCATTGAATTCCATTTGGCGTATTCTCACTCATTCAATAAAAGCTATTGAAATCACCCTGAAGTTGACAGCTATCCTCTTCACCATCAACTATCCCACTAAATTTTCTCATCTTGCCTCCCACATTAAATCTTTAATATACTTCCAAAACAGTAAGGGATCCAACATTAAGCTCCATGGAATACCAATGGAAATGACTTTTCATTCACAAAAATATCTGTCAAGTTTTGTTTCCTATCATTAAACCAATTGTGGATGTAACTCACCATATTCCAGTTTGCCAGAGCAGCAAGGAGAGAAGGTGAGGTGATGCGAGGGCTGCCGGGAAGGGTAAGTTTTCCCGCTTAAAAATGGACTTACCTCGGGAATCAGGCCTCCATTTTGCCAGAGCGGTGAGGAGAGAAAGTGAGGCAAAGTGAGGGCTGCCGGGAACGTAAGGGTTTAATTTATATTTGGGCAGTGGTTAAACCCAAGATACTACACGTGTAGTATCTCCCTCCTCCTCACCCTCTGTGGGAGCTGAGGAACGTAGCTAACGTTCTTGACTCTTACACTTGCAAGAAGTGTGTCCAGCTGCAGCTCTTGTTTGACCGCATGACGGCTCTGGAGCTGTGGAGCATCCGCGATGCTGAGGAGGTCGTGGATAGCAGGTTTAGTGAACTGGTCACACCTCAGGTTAGAATTGCTGAGGAAGACAGTGAATGGGTGACCAAAAGACAGAAAAAGAGTAGGAAGGCAGTGCAGCTGTCCCCTGCAGTCATCTCCCTCCAAAACAGGTATACCGTTTTGGATACTGTTGGGGGAGATGGCTCACCAGGAGAGGGCAGCAGTTGTCAAGATCATGGCACTGTGGCAGGCACTGCTGTTCAGAAGGGCGGGAAAAAGACTCGTAGGGCCATAGTCATAGGGGATTCTATTGTGAGGGGAGTAGATAGGCAGTTCTGTGGCAGAAAACAGGACTCCCAGATGGTATGTTGCCTCCCAGGTGCTCGGGTCAGGGATGTCAGAGATCGGCTGCATAGCATTCTAAAAGGGGAGGGTGAACAGCTAGTTGTCTTGGTGTATATAGGCACCAACGATATAAGTAGAAAATGAGATGAGGTCCTGAAAGAAGAATTCAGGGAGCTAGGAGAGAAGTTAAAGAGGAGGACCTCAAAGGTAGTGATCTCGGGATTACTATCAGTGCCACATGCTAGCCAGCGTAGAAATGAAAAAAACAGGCAGGATGAACACATGGCTTGAGGGATGGTGTAGGAGGGAGGGGTTCATATTTGTTGGACATTGGGACCGGTTCTGGGGAAGGTGAGACTATTATAAAAGGGACTGTCTACATCTGGACCAGAGCGGAACCAATGTCCTTGAGGGAGTTTTTGCTACTGCTGTTGGGGAGGTTTCAAACTAATGTGGCAGGGGGCTGGGAACCAGAAGAGAAAACAAGTAGCCAGCGAGGTGGAGACTGGAGACTGTAAGAATTATGAAGATAGCATTAATAAGGGGAAGAGCAGGCAGAGAGCAGATGAGTGCATTAGGACTGGTGGCCTGAAATGTATCTACTTTAGTGCAAGGAGTATAGTGTGTAAGGCAGATGAACTTAGGGCTTGGATTGGTGCCTGGGAGTATGATGTTATTGCAATCACAGAGACTTGGTTGAAGGAAGGGCATGATGATTGGCAACTAAATGTTCCAGGATATAGACGCTTCAGACAGGACAGGGAGGGAATTAAAAGGTGGGGGATGGAGTTGCATTGCTGGTAAGGGACGATATCACGGCTGTGCTAAAGGAGGACACTATGGAGACCTTGGGTAGTGAGGCATTATGGGTGGAGCTGAGAACTAAGGGTGCAGTTGCATTGTTGGGCTGTATTACAGGCCTCCCAACAGTGAGCGTGAGGTAGAAGAATAAATAGATGAACAGATTATGGAAAGATGTAGAGGCAATAGGTTAGTGGTGATGTGAGATTTTAATTTTCCCAACATTGACTGGGATACACTGAGCGTCAAAAGTCTGGATAGAGTAGAATTTGTAAGAAGCATCCAGAAGAGGTTTCTAGAGCAGTATGTCAATAGTCCGAGGAGGGAAGGGGCCATATTGGACCTGGTACTGGGGAACGAGCCAGGACAAGTGGTAGAAGTTGCGGTGGGGGATTTCTTTGGGAACAGTGACCACAATTCTGTAAGTTTTAGAATACTCGTAGATAAAGAAGAGAGTGGTCCTGAGGGAAGAGTACTAAACTGGGCCAAGGCCAATTATATCAAAATTAGGCAGGATCTCAGAAATGTGGATTGGACACAGCTATTTGAAGGGAAGTCCACATTTGATATGTGGGAGACTTTCAAAGATAGGTTAAAGATAGTGCAGGATATGCATGTCCCATTGAAGGCAAAGGATAGGAAGGGCAAGATTCGTGAACCATGGATGACAGGAGAAATTGAACGACTAGCCAAGAGGAAAAAGGAAGCGTACATAAGGTCTCGGCAGCTAAAAACAGAACGGGCCCTGGAAGAATATTGGAAGATTAGGACAAGTCTGAAACGAGGAATCAAGCGGGCTAAAAGGGTCATGAAATAGGTTTAGCAAGTAGTATTAAGGAGAATCCCAAAGCATTTTATTCTTCTATAAGAAGCATGTGGGTAACTAGAGAAATGATTGTTCCACTAAAGGATAATGAAGGAAGGCTGAGTGTCGAATCTGAGAGAATGGGTGAGATTCTGAATGATTACTTTGCATCAGTGTTCACTGAGAAGAGGAACATGATGAATCTTGGGATTAGAGATAAAATATTGATTAATCTGGATCACATCGACATAAGTAGGGAAGATGTGTTGGGTAGGCTAGAGGTTATTAAGGTGGACAAATCCCCAGGACCAGATGGGATCTATCCCAGGTTGCTGAGGGAAGTGAGAGAGGAAGTAGCTGGGGCCCTGACAGATATCTTTGTGGCACCCTTAAATACAGGTGAGGTGCCGAAGGATTGGAAGGTTGCTCATGTCGTCCCCTGTCCAAGAAGGGGAGTAGGGATATTCCAGGTAACTACAGACCAGTGAGCCTGACGTCGGTGGTGGGAAAGTTGCTGGAGAGGATACTGAGGGATAGGATCTACTTATATTTAGAAAAGATGGGCTTATCAGTGATAGGCAACATGGTTTTGTGTGTGGGAGATTGTGCCTTACCAACTTAATAGAGTTCTTGGAGGAAGTGACCAAGTTGATAGATGAAGGAAGGGCTGTTGATGTCATATACATAGACTTTAGTAAGGCGCTTGATAAGGTTCCCATGGTAGACTAATGGAGAAAGTGAAGTCACATGGTGTGCAGGGTGTTCTAGCTAGGTGGATAAAGAACTGGTTGAGCAACAGGAAACAGAGAGTAGTAGTTGAAGGGAGTTTCTCGAAATGGAGAAACGTGACCAGTGGTGTTCCACAGGGGTCAGTGTTGGGGCCACTGTTGTTTGTAATATACATAAATGATCTGGAAGAGGGCACTGTTGGTCTGATCAGCAAGTTTGCAGATGACA
>NC_057710.1:43044903-43076603 GCF_004010195.1 Chiloscyllium plagiosum | reverse complement strand
GATATTGCCTGGTATGGAAGGTGCTAGCTATGAAGAGAGATTGAGTAGGTTAGGTTTGTTTTCATTAGAAAAGAGGAGATTGAGGGGGTACCTGATTGAGGTTTACAAAATCATGAAGGGTATAGACAGGGTGGATAGAGACAAGCTTTTTCCCAGGGTGAAGGATTCAATAACAAAAGGTCACGCTTTCAAGGTGAGAGGTTGAATGTTTAAGGGGGATACACGCGGCAAGTACTTCACACAGAGGGTGGTGGGCATTTGGAATGCATTATCAGAAGAGGTGGTAGAGGCAGGCACGGTAGATTCATTTAAGATGTGTCTGGACAGATGCATGAGTAGGTGGGGAGCAGAGGGATACAGATGCTTAGGAATTGACCAACAGGTTTAGACAGTACATTTGGATCGGCTCAGGCTTGGTGGGCCGATGGGCCTGTTCCTGGGCTGTAAATTTTCTTTGTTCTTTGTTCTTGGTTCCCTTCTATGCAAAAGTGAGTATTGCAGATGCTGGAGATCAGAGTCAAGATAAGAGTGGTGCCGGAAAATCACAGCAGGTCAGGCAGCATCTGAGGAGCAGGAAATTCAATGTTTCGGGCAAGGAATGGCATGTATAACACGTTCAGCAAAAATTAACTACATCCTTGTGCATTCCAGGCCAATAAAAATGTTTTTGTATCTTAGCCTGAGTCTTTCGTATTTCTAGGTGACTTCCTACAGGTATTTCATGTGCTCCCCGTAATATCTCCTCTCAATATGCTACCGGCAATACAATAGGCCCATTTCTCCTCTGTACTAACCTGCCATTTCCGTCTTAGGATTCTATTTTTCAGTTAATAACCCTCCGGAATGTTCTCTGCCTCCTTTTCGGAATACAAATCCACATATATATCTTTTATCATCTTGTCTTCCTGTTGCAAGTCTCTTGGTCTTTCAGGACTAAACATTTCTGTCTGACCCTCTGTCTGTCTGGGTTTTTCCTGCACCATTATGTCAAACAGGGTATCCGCTAACTGAATCTGAACTCCTTCATCTTTCTTTTTATTTTTCACTTCGTGCTGTGACTTATGATAGTGGGGTCTGGTTACCACACAGTCTGGGAAAATACCAGGATATTTCTGTCTTAACTTCCTTGGGCTTCTCCACAACAAGGGGTGTCACTCCCACCTTGGATCCTGCCAAATTACTCCCAAGAACAAACTGAATTCCTGAAGACGAACAAACTGACACTCTGTCAATCACTCCCACTGTAACTTCCCCAGTCCTGAGTTGGCACTCCAACCTGATCTTACTTTGGGGAACGCTAAATTTCTGTACTCACAAATTACCATACTCTCAGTAACAGATCAGAAAGAGGCATATTTGCTCATCCCTTCCTATTAGCAGCAGGTTAGAACCTGTATCTCTCAAAATTATAACTTCTTGTCATTCTCCCCCTGTTTGGTCTGAATATACTTTACCCACCGAGGCAAATTCTTTGTAGAGATCAGGTACTAACTCCATCCCCAGCCCCTGCCTAGGCTGTGCACTCTCCTGCAGCTCCTTGGCTCTTTTTGGAGTCTCCTTTACTACCTTCACTAATGTCACTGGCTTAGCTTCTTTTACCACAACTTTTCCCACAACTTATCTCATTTTGCTCAGCTGAGAACCTTCTCTCTCTTTCTTTTTCCTCTCTCTCTTTCTTCTCCCTCTCTTTGCTCAGCCAAGAACCTTCTCACTCTCTCTTTTTCCTCTCTCTCCATCTGTCTTTCCTCTCTCTCTCTCTTTCCTCTCTCTTTGTTTAACTTCTAACTCATTTTCCTCCATTGTAATTTAAGTCTTTCTACCTCTACTGCACTTATCAGTTTCTCTGACACACATAAGTGTTTGAGTAATTCCCTTATAATTGTCCTTGGTTAAACCCAAACCTAACATATTTGCTGATTTTAAAAGTATGGCCTTTTTCTTTCCTTCTAAACTTTCTTAGCAAATTTGAGAATCATCTTCAAATCCCAGAACCTCTTTTGCAATTTTAAGAACCATTTCTCTCACTTTTAATTTAATCAACCACAAGTCACCAAAATCAAAGAAATTGCCTCACTTACGTTTTACTTAAAGAACTAAAACACTAACCTGCAAGTGCTTAAATCTGCTGGGACTTTTTGTACCCCAAAACTATTCAAATATGTCTAAACTGTTTCAAATCCTGACGACAAGTACCCAAACTGTTATGACACGGGGTAAACCCTCCTGTTTAATTTAAACCAGCAACACAAAAAAAGATTTATTCTGTGTAGTAATCTGTGAAAATTCAAGAGGCCAAGAACAATTTAAAGTAAAAATTAACAACTTTATTTCTTAAAGTATAAGAGAGAATAATTAACTAACAACTATTTACAACTCCTTCCTTTAACCTATCTTTTACTTTCCCCTCTACAGTACTGGTCTAATAAAAATCCCAATAAAGATTTACAAAACTAAACTTCTTATGTCAAAACCAGTCAGCTTTCGGTTCCTCTCTGTGTCCCTGTCTTCTTTTCTTCTTGGGGATTCTGCTTCACAGGTTACTAATCGATAAAGGTACCTTTAAGAGAGCTATCTTTCAGGCAGTCTTTACATGCTGGCAGCTTGGCAGTTCTCCTCCCAACTTCAATTTTATCTGGTCTTATACCCCCACAGCATCGGATTGTGTCATTAGTTTTTAGGATTGTCAATATACTCAATTCAAACTCGATTGGAGTTTGGTATTTTGGGTTATAATTTAAACTGATTGGTTGAATTTGAATTTGTTTTTGTCTCCAGGCGACCAACTAATCGAGTTATTCGACCAAATATTAAATTATATATATTTTTATAACACTTGGTCCTGTCAGGTAGTTCTACTAGCTAATAACTTTTTTAAAGGTACAGTACACCCACATCTTCATTACACCACAACATCAATGTTATCTCCTTCAAGCTGCACATACCTTCCCAGGAAGTTCACAACGTCTACTGCTGGGACATGTGGGTTGTACATATGGATTTTAGCAACCCAGTCTGTCTGTGCAGGAGGAACACAGAACGGCACCACAGAAAGGATTGAGAAGAGAGCCTCATCTTTTTTCTCCTTGAATAACTTCAGGAGGCACTCACATTGCTTTATGCTCCTGAAGGTCACATCAAAATATCCACGACTGGGGAAATCCTGCAGGTAGTAGATGTCTGCTGCTTGAAAGCCACAGTAATCCAGCAAGATCCTTTTCACAAAAATGGTCCAAACGACCGGTGTGCGTTCTTCACAGCTGCCCAGACTGAATTCCGGATTCCCTGGCCTGAGGTGCGGGTGGCTGTTGAGGGCATTGCTCCAGGTTGGCTTTTCCCTGAGTTGGCGTTAAGCCAAAGCCAGCATGAAGATCCACTTAGAGCAGGTCTGCTCAACCAACAATCCTCCAACATCCAATCACAATCCAGCGATGATCCTAATAGCTTTGATTACTCGCAACTCGACATCTGTCCTGATAGGAACAGAGACTACACTTGATCTGAGCCAAGAGGCTGGGATTACCTTTCTCTTCAACACTGGAGAAGAGGGTGGATCTGAAAACATCACAAAGGACAACTTTGAGGTGGGTTTAAAATGCAGCTGCTTTAAACAAATGCTGACTGCAGCTGCAACTCTTTACATTTTTTTTGAGTTAAGTTCATTTTGGATTTACAGGAGTAATAAGCAGAGAAAAGTTTGCCTTGGAATGATCAAGAAGCCACACACGAGAGAGAGAATTTTAAAATGAATCTCATTGGGCTGAAAAGTCAAGTCTCTGATTCCAGCTGGTCAATAGTCCACCCCTTCCAGAATTGCCAGAAGCAAGGAAGAGCAGTTAGGCTGGCAATGTGCATATATCCTTAAGATTACACCCTCTGATTTAGAAACAAAATCAGTAATTACTGGAAAAACACAGCAGGTCAGGCAGCATCTGTGGACAGAGAGTTAATATTTTGGGTCCAGTGACCCTTCAGAACTGATGTAGCTGAAGATGGGGTTGGGAGAGGGTGGTGACAAAAATGGTGGCGATTCAGCCCAGAGAGAGAGAGAGACAATAACAGTTGGGCAGATAAAGGTCAGCCTGGGAGAATGAATAGCTGCTAATGGGGAATATTAGTGGCTGACATTGTGCTAGCAGCCTTTGTGATGGCAAGGTCTGGTGTGTGATGGTTGGGTAAGGACATAGAGAAGGTGATCAGGCCCTAAAATTATTAAACACCAAACCGAGTCCTGTAGGCTGCAGGGACCCCAAGAGGAAAATGAGGTGTTGGTTCTCTCAGCTTACGCTGAGCTTCACTGAAGCACTGCAGCAAGCCCAAGGTAGAGACATTGTCCAAGGAACACAGTGTGCTGAAGTGGCAGACAACCGGATGCTCAGGGTCAATTGTTCAGCCTGCTTTTCACATTACCCAGTGAACAGCCAGATTTCCAGACCTAGGGAATTTGAGCAGCTGAAGTGAGGTAAAGCCATATTTTGGAAGAAGACAAAATCAATGTAGCACTGCTTCCCTTCACCTGTTATCAAAGCTCACTCTCATTAAAAGTAAATTCCCCCACATAATAGTTTAAGGATCAGAGAATTCAACCCAAAACCCAAATTGGAGATTATATTTCAGTTCCACTATCCAACTTTCCAACAGTGCTGGACAGTATGCCTCTTTCCACCACCCCCCTCCTTGGGGTCCATGATTGCAATCACTTTCCCATGTTTAGGATTCCTAACCAGGATCAGATCCATTGAGAGGAGATGGGATTCATGAATTCAGCTCCTGTGGTTGTACAGCCTGTTCCTGGTCAATTTGTTCCAGGCCTGGCTATCAGGTATCCCTCCAGACAGGGAGGCTGTCAGTGATGGAAGGTGCAAACTGTGGATTTGACAACTTGCAGAGAAATCAAGATTTATAAGTTCACATATGAAATGCTACATGGCCAACTATGTAACAGCCACCCGCCCTGTTCAATCTAGGCCATCAGGGTTGAACAGTGATCAGGTCTCATAGTAAAGGAGAAATGAGACAGGATATCTTTTGCTTCAGTCAGTTTTGTTAATGGAGCTGAAGAAGACGGAAGGATTAAGTGAGTGAATTTGGCAGTCAGGTGGTAGAAACAGGCACAAAGAATTTGTGATGATCATTGCAGTCATACCCATAAAATGATCATTACCCATAAAATGTCACTGTTAATCTGACTGATTTACAGACCGTTTTCTAAAGAGCATTCTGCATGAAGCAGATATGATATCATGCTCTAAGGATTCTGTGAGACTGGTTATAAAGGAGTCAGTTTTCATATTCATATTAGTCACACAGGGAAAAATGCAAATTGGAAATTTCCATCATTGGACTTCATATGTCATGAACAATCCTGATAAGTCTAGTGGCTCCTTTGTGGTACTAAGCTAGTGAATCTCCGTTGAAGTGGAGTGCAGGATTAGAGGAGAATATAGAGACGGAGGGAGAGAGACGTTAAAGGGTGCACGAGATTCAACAGTTTATTCAAGCTTCTGCCAGTTTCACAAAGCATCCTTTTCTGAATTACCTGCAGTTACATATTGGGAAGCCTGAGACTGTTGTTCAAGGTCCCCACTGTCATCATCTTCAGTGAAGGGAAAGTCTAGTCACCACTTTAAACATACACTCTTCATATTAGAGCTCAAGGAACTGACTTTTAACATGGACACTGAAAAGGTTACTAAAATGGTTGATTAGACCCTGGTGATCATGATTTGGAGATGCAGTGCTGGGCTGGGGGTACAAAGTTAAAAGTCACACAACACCAGGTTGTGACACAACCACCTGATGAAGGAACAGCACTCCGAAAGCGAGTGCTTCCAAATAACCCTATTGGACCATAACCTGGTGTTGTGTGATTTTTAATTTTGTTGAGCCTGGTGGCCTTTGAAAATCCAACACAGACTATCTGAAGCTTCCAGAAAGTTCCTGATTTGACTCTTCCTGGAGGGGTCCTTCCCTCAGTTGAATGAAAAACCAGACAAAACCTATGTGTGAGATTTACATCTGCTAATATCTGTGACTTACCAAAACGCTTACCAAAGTCAATGGACTTCCTTGGCGCAAAGGTAGATGACAGAGGATGGTGGTGGAGAGTTGTTTTTTAGACTGGAGGCCTGTGAGCAATGGAGTGCCACAAGGATCTGTGCTGGGTCCACTAACTTTCATCATTTCTCAAAACGATTTGGATGTGAGCATAAGAGACATAGTTAGTAAGTTTGCAGATGACACGAAAATTGGAGGAGTAGTGGACAGCGAAGAAGGTTACCTCAGATTACAACAAGATCTTGATCAGATGGGCCAATGGGCTGAGAAGCGGAAGAAGAGTTTAATTCAGATAAATGTGAGGTGCTGCATTATGGGAAAGCAAATTTTAGCAGAACTTATACACTTAATGGTAAGGTCCTAGGGAGTGTTGCTGAACAAAGAGACCTTGGAGTGCAGGTTCATAGCTCCTTGGAAGTAGAGTCACAGGTAGAGAGGATAGTGAAGAAGGTGTTTTGAATGCTTTCCTTTATTTGTTAGAGTATTGAGTACAGAGTTGAGAGGTCATGTTGAGGCTGTACAAGACATTGGTTAGGCCACTGTTGGAATATTGCATGCAATTCTGGTCTCCTTTCTATCGGAAAGATGTTGTGAAACTTGAAAGGGTTCAGAAAAGATTTACAAGGATGTTGCCAGGGTTGGAGGACCTGAACTACAGGGAGAGGCTGAACAGGCTGGGGCTGTTTTCCCTGGAGCAACGGAGGCTGAGGGGTGACCTTATAAAGGTTTACAAAATTATGAGGGGTATGGATCGGGTAAATCGGCAAAGTCTTTTCCCTTCGGTCGGGGAGTTCAGAACTAGAGGGCATAGGTTTAGGGGGAGAGGGGAAGGATATAAAAGAGACCTAAGAGGCAACTTTTTCACACAGAGGGTGGTACATGTATGGAATGAGCTGCCAGAGGAAATGGTGGAGGCTGGTACAATTGCAGTATTTAAAAGGCATCTGGATGGGTATATGAATAGGAAGGGTTTGGAGAGGTATGGGGCTGGGTGCTGGCAGGTGGGACTAGATTGTGTTGGGATATCTGGTCGGCATGAGCGGGTTGGACTGAAGGGTCTCGTTTCCGTGATGTACATCTCTCTATGACTTCCTGCCAGCGAGTAACTGTTCAATAAAAGGGAATGAAGAGACAGCTATTCACAAAGATGTCCCATCTCCCATTGTGTCATAATAGCTTCAGACTCCCTAACCATACTGGTTAGACAAAACTAATATTGATTATAAAGCCCAAATTAGCTGGAGATAATGATCTTATCTGACGACCCAGAAAGAACAAGATAGTCTGTAGAGAACACTGAAAATTGTAGAATAGAGTGCAGAACAGCAGTGGAACAGAGTGCCATGTTCATAAGCCTGATTCCTTTGCTCTGAAATAGCCATCGTGCATCCTCGACCTTTCTATTTCTATCTCAGGTGACCGAATCAACACGGACATCTACTACAAACCGACCGACTCCCATGCTGCCTGACCTGCTGCGCTTTTCCAGCAACACATTTTCAGCATCGTGCAAATTACGCAAATCAAGTCTTTAGTACAGTGGATTTTTGCTTGAGAAAAGCAACATTGGCCTCATTAAATGTAGGAGTTGGGTCTGAAGGCAAGGAAAAATTTTTAATGAATAACTAAATAATTAGAATAACCAAGGATATGGGCAGTCTAATTGACATATTATGATACCATTCAGGGTAATGGTACCAGGTTGATGAGTCAAGGAGAACTCTTTATGAAAATTAACACTGAAGTTATCAGGAACAAATGATTTCAACAGAAGGATGGTAAGTTCTAGACAATTTAAATTTTCTGAAAATGCTCATAATACATTTACCTCCACAAAGCATATGACGTTGAAATATCCGAAAACAGTATATTCACTATTTGACTATCTTAGAAGTGGCATAGTTTTATTTAGGTTAGCAGTTCATCGGCTGTGATCTAATGTTCCTCTAACCTGGTCAAACTTATGAGAGCAAATTAATGAGATGAGAGAGAGATACTTTCAGTCACGTGAGACTGAAGAATGGTAAGAAGCAACTTGAGTGAGTAGACTTTCAAAGTGAAAGTAATTGGAAGGTGAAAAAATGTGCAAAAGGATAGAGCAAGGAAGAAATTATCTGTCCTGATGGAAATTAATTAAGTAGATATTTGATGCCTATTGTGAAGATAAGATCAAAAATCAAATGACACCAGGTTATAGTCCAACAGGTTTACTTGAAATTGCAAGCTTTTGGAGCTCAGCTCCTTCCTCAGGCGTGGTATGATAGAATGGAATAAGACATGGTATTTATAAGCAAAAAGTTAACAACTTTAAAACTAGCTGCTCCTGTTAAATACTTTAATCAGTTCAGAGGTAGACTGCCGATTAAAATGCAAAAATTCCTTTCAAGTCTTTGTCCACAGATAATTAAAAGTTTTATCATTGTACAAGAGTTGATATCTCAGGTTGGGCAATGCGCTTAAGTGTGATATCATGCTTCTAACCTGTCTATGTTTCAAACTGACATTTGGTATATTATTTTAATAGAAAAGAATCTTGAATGAAATAGTTCCTGTGTGTGTGTGTGAGTGAGAGAGAGTGGTTGTGTGCGGGAGACAGAGAGTTTGTGTTTGTGTGAGAGAGACAGTCTGTGCAGGTATGTTGAGAGAGAGAATGTGTGTTTGTATGAGACAGAGATTGTAAGTGTGTGTGTGAGAGACTGTGTGTGCATTTGAGAGAGTGTGAGTGTGTGCATATGTGAAGAGAGTGTGCATGTGTGAGTGTATGTGGGAGAGGGTCTGTGTAAGTGTGCGAGTGTGTGTGTGTGTGAGTATACAATGAGGTGGGGTTACATGTTGTGCGACATGAACCCAAGATCACAGTTGAGGCTGTCTTCATGGTTACGGAACTTAGCTATTAACCTCTTCTCAGTTATTTTGCATTGCTGTGTATCTTGAAGTCCGCCTTGGAGGATGCTCATCCAAAGATCAGAGGCTGGACTGCCTAAGTGGTCCCCCACTGGGAAGGACCCCTTACCATGGGATGATTGTTGTGCAGTGTCCATTTATCCATTGTTGTAGTGTCTGCATGGTCTTGCCAATGTACCATCCATGCCTGCGTGGTATAAGATAGATGACATTGGCTGTGTCACAAGAGTACCTGCTGAGTATGTGTAGTATCCATGTCGATGATCTGACATTGTAAAGATACAATTTAAAGCAGGCAAGTGAAATGCTGGTATAATTACATGGGTAAATTAGTACAGTGGTTTTGTTACCAGACTTATTATTCCAGATAAACAGCTCAAATAAATAGCTCAAATCAAAAAATGAATTTATTTGAAAAATTTGTCAGTAAACATCTTCTACCAGTAAAAATTATCACATGCCGAACTTTGTTAGTGGCACACATCATTGCCGGTGGTACAACCCAAAGTCTGCTCTGTTACTGTCCTGTATCCCATTTCGCTCGTGATCAAAGTCTAACTGGCATGGTGGCCACGTGTGATTCTGTGGTCGGAGTACTTTCAGTTGTGAAATCCAGTGGTTGACAATGTCGCAGCTATTTTTAAAGAAAACTCCTTTCGTCAAAGGCAGGCTCTGCATCACGGTCAGAATGTGGACATCCAATCCCATTACCATTAACATTGAACTCATTGAAAGCAGAAAAGTGACACAGATGTTTATTTAAAATTTAATTTTCACTTGTAATTAATTTAAATTACATTAGTTTATCAGTATTCATGTGTGCATCAGTGTAATTTATTGAGACTAGTTTAGTCAGGGAGCTAAATGGCAAGGCATGTCTCTATCTTGGCATGCATTGATGGTCACATAGAATCTTCCTTCAGGGATATTTCATTTACTGCAAATGAAGCAATAATGTGTTTCCTTATTCATTCTTTATTAAACCCCAATATTAGTTTCCAGTGCTGTATGGACACTCTGTGGTGTGTTTCTGAACTTGCTGACTCAGTTGGCTCTCTCCTCATTGCATGAAAAAGGACATTGACCAAGATCACTCTGTGGGGATAATTGAAATGTTGTAAGTAAGCTGAGAGCCCTTTTGGAAATCTTCCATCCAACACCCTGAGATGGATCCCACATTTGGACCGTGCTGATTTCGAGCTATATTTTCTGACCTTGATTAATTTGCCCCACTGCATTTAGAATGTTAGGGCACCGTGCCTCCTAGCCCCACATTGTTGTTCCTGTGGATCCCTCTTCAACTTATGGGATGCCCCAACCCCAGTTTAATGACGCATCCTTGTCAGTCCTGAGTGTCCATGCAAGCTGCCAGTTCTTGCTTGTGCCAGGGAATTCAACAAGAATCTCAGAAACAATTACATAAAGCTAACTTCTGTCTGGAAGCTTTAAATAAACATGAATTGGATACAACATGATACTTGGGCACTGTTGACTTTATCTTGAAAGTAGGACTTTCTTGAAAACTAATATATGATAATGGAGATTCACAGCATCCAAATATGTTCTTAATACATTCCCACAAGAGGCTGTGGTGAGTCTCAAGAAGTTGCAAATACGCTTCTGACTTTATCTCTGCATCTGAACCTACTGTTGGGAAAATGAAACTTTGCATCTCTTTTACTTCAGGCACCTGTGGTTCTCATTCTTATTGGCTCCAACAAATTATTCCCTGCCCCCAAGAAGTTGACAAAATGTCATAAACATCTAACTAATTGTCCAATATCTTTCAGAGAAGGAATCTCAGGCATGGGAGTGAATGCATCTGATTGCTCAGTAAGGAAGTGTCTGAATCTTTAGTTTATGCAAACTTAATGTAGCCTAATTTGAATGTAATTTATTGTTGCATTAAATTAAGATCTTTAATTTAAAATCTTTCAGTTGTGAGGTTTGAGCAGAATTATTTTCAAGGGGTACATTGAAAGAGCAGTCGTGCTCAAAATTGACCGAAACTGATTTTCATTAAGTGACTGAGTTTGTTTAACAAGCATAAAAATAAAGCTAGCAATTTCAGTTAAAAAGTGTCTGTATTTTTAATTTGTCCAAACCTAATTTAGCTTACTTTAGATTATAAATTGTAGTTTGCATTAAATTAAAAAATCTGTAGCTTTACAAGTGGTCCATTGAAAGAGAAGTTCAATGAAGAATCAGCTGAAACTAGATCTAAAGAGTGAGCATTCTTCAAGTATAAAGACAAGACATAAAGATTAGAGTGACTGTACTGATAAATGAAGTAAAATACAATAGCAATGGGTTTTTTTTGGGTGATGTATTGCATCTACAGCTTGTTGGTGATCCACAGTGAACTGTATTGACTTTGGGTCTGAATTGAGGAGCTGGAGACTGAGCTGCGGGCATTCTACTACATCAGTTCCCTCCCACTTGGAGAAACTATAAATTTTCAATTCTGATCATGGGAATGTTACAAACCTCCCAACCTATTTCCCATGATCAACTGATACACGACATGTTTCTATAGAAATCACATTTCCTTCTCAGTAATTTCTCAGCTTCTTTCTTAATCCTTCAATTAATTTTTTTTTAAGCCTGTTAGTTCTATTGTTCTCCAATGACCAGATGCACTGTTATCATCTCAGACTTTCAGTCAGTTAAACTACAAAAAAAAATTGTGAGCTCAAAGTCAAGGGTAAAAGTTTCACAGGAGAACATGCTTCATCAACTTCTGAACTGTATCAACTTTAGTAGTGTTAACAAAACTGAAAATGATTCATGAAGATTCTTAAATTCTCTTTTCATTCATGTGTTTAACATTTCTTTTCAAATAGCTATACTGAAGATATTAAATAGCTATACTGAAGATTCCCAGTATGATTACTTCAGTCAGTCAAGTAATTATTTTTGATGAATATTTCTGACAGCAAATCCTTATCGTGCTGACTTTTTATTTCCAGGCATGTATAAGGAATATGTGAACATTGAAAAAAGGAGTAGACTATTCAACCTCTCCATCCTGTTCCATTGATTTATTTCATGGTTGTTGTCTCTCTTAACTTATATCTGTTTCATGTACCCATCCAAATGCCTCTTAAATGTTGCAATTGTATCAGCCTCCACCACATCCTCTGGCAGCTCATTCCATACACGTACCACGCTCTGCGTGAAAGAAATGCCCCTTAGGTCTCGTTTACATCTTTCCCCTCTTGCCCTAAACCTATGCCCTCTAGTTCTGGACTCCCCGACCCCAGGGAAAAGACTTTGTCTATTTATCGTATCCATGCCCCTCATAATTTTGTAAACCTCTATAAGGTCACCCCTCAGCCTCTGACGCTTCAGAGAAAACAGCCCCAGCCTGTTCAGCCTCTCCCTGTAGCTCAGATCCTCCAACCTTGTCAACATCCTTGTAAAACTTTTCTGAACCCTTTCAAGTTTCACAACATCTTTCTGATGGGAAGGAGACCAGAATTGCACGCAATATTCCAACAGTGGCCTAACCAATGTCCTGTACAGCCACATCATGACCTCCCAACTCCTGTACTCAATACTATGACCAATAAAGGAAAGCATACTAAACGCCTTCTTCACTATCCTATCTACCTGCGACTCCACGTTCAAGGAGCTATGAACCAAAACTCCAAGGTCTCTGTTTAGCAACACTCCCTAGGAGCTTACCATTAAGTGTATAAGTCATGCTAAGATTTGCTTTCCCAAAATGCAGCACCTCATCCTTGTGGCACTCCACTGGACACAGGCCTCCAGCCTGAAAAATAACCCTCCACCACCACCCTCTTTCTTCTACCTCTGAGCAAGTTCTGTATCCAAAGGGCTAGTTCTCCCTGTATTCCGTGAGATCTAACCTTGCTAATCAGTCTCCTATGGGGAACCTTGTCGAACACCTTACTGAAGTCCATATAGATCACATCTACTGCTCTGCCCTCAATCTTCTTTGTTACTTCTTCAAAAAACTCCATTGAGTTTGTGAGACATGATTTCCCATGCACAAAGCCATGTTGACTATCGCGAATCAGCCCTTGCCTTTCCAAATACATATACATCCTGTCCCTCAGGATTCCCTCCAACAACTTGCCCACCACCGAGGTCAGGCTCACCGGTCTATAGTTCCCTGGTTTGTCTTTACTGCCCTTCAAAAACTGTGGAACCACATTTGCCAACCTCCAGTCTTCCGGCATCTCACCTGTGACTATCGATGATAGAAATATCTCAGCAAGAGGCCCAGCAATCACTTCGTGAGCTTCCCATAGAGTTCTCGGGTACACCTGATCAGGTCCTGGGGATTTATCCACCATTAACCGTTTCAAGACACCCAGCACCTCCTCCTCTGTAATATGGACATTTTGCAAGATGTCACCATCTATTTCCCTACAGTCTATATCATCCATATCCTTTTCCACAGTCTTGATTGCCCTGTGATAGAAAGGATATTATTATATTGAAAAGTGTGCAGAAAACCAGCATTCCCTATACCTACCAGCCTTCCCTTTCAGCCTGACAGGAATATACTTTCTCTGGATTGTTATCTCATTTCTGAATGCCTCCCAATTTCCAGCCATCCCTTTACCTGCGAACATCTGCCTCCAATCAGCTTTCGAAAGTTCTTGCCTAATACTGTCAAAATTGGCCTTTCTCCAATTTTTAGATCTGGTCTATCCTTTTCCATCACTATTTTAAAACAAATAGAATTATGGTTGCTGGCCCCAAAGTGCTCCCCACTGACACCTCAGTCACCTGCCCTGCCTTATTTCCCAAGAGTAGGTCAAGTTTTGCACCTTCTCTCGTAGGTACATCCACATACTGAATCAGAAAATTGTCTTGTACACACTTCCTCTCCATCTAAATCTTTAGCACGATGGCAGTCCCAGTTGATGTTTGGAAAGTTAAATCCCCTACCATAACTACCCTATTATTCTTACAGATAGCTGAGATCTTACGAGTTTGTTTCTCAATTTCCCTCTGATTATTGGGGGGTCTATAATACAATCCCAATAAGGTGATTATCCCTTTCTTGTTTCTCAGTTCCACCCGAATAACTTCCCTGGATGTATTTCCGGGAATATCCTCCCTCTGTGACCAGCAGAAATAATCTTTCTCTGTTTATGCTGTGAAATCCTTAACTCATTTCAAACACTCCAGTTAGCTCAACCCTTATTTATCTATACTCCAGGGAATACAGGCCTCATCTCTGAAACCTGTCCTTGTGTTTTAACTCTTGTAGTCTAAGTATCATCCTGGTGTTTGTGTGCTGTAGTCCCTGCGAAGTCTAATATATCCTTCCATGAGATATCGGCCCAGAATCAAATCCCATATGCAAGAGCTGTTTCATATTTTCACATGTTTATATTCCAGGCCTCTTGAGATATGGGTAAATATTACAATTTTTCTTTGACAATTACATCAGATTCCAGTGTTCTCTACTTGGACTCACTAACTTTTTCTATTTATCTATAGTTTCTTGTCACTTAACAAGTTTTCTTCAGTGCCAAATAATTATCACGTTTCTCTACATTAAATTCCACTGTTTTACCCACTCATTTAACCTGTCAATGTCCCTTTATGACTTTCTGGTCCCATGTCCATGAACACTGCTACAGTGCCACATTATTTCATCAGCAAACTTTGACATACCACTCTCTATTCCCGCATCCAAATCATTTCATGAATATGGTGAAAGGAGGAGGCTCATATTTTGAACTCTGGTGGACACCACTGGTCAAAATGGGCTGGATTTAATTCAATTCATTAAGCCTTCCATCTGTTTCCTGATGACAGAAAGCCTGAGTTAAATTGGAAGACAAAGGAGTTTTCACAGGATTGCTGGCTGTTGGTTGATGGGATGTCAACTCATCTCATTAGTGGATCAATCGACACTCATTATCCCTGAACAAACTGCAATTTAATGGGAGCTCGGAGATTAAACAGTTGTTGCGCAGCTCAAAATGTCTACCCAAAATAAGCTGCAGGATTCTTGGTAGGTCCCAGTGTGCTGACATTTGTGGGAATTGCCTGGAAAGTTTGAACTTGAGCCAAGTATTTCTCCTCCTCTCTGTGACTTCCTGCAAAACTCTCTGACCCCAAATTAGACTCTGGACGGTGCTGATTAACATTCACAAATATTTACCGAGGAAACGTTAGACAGTAAAGTTGGAGTCAGACCCATGGGTAAATGCATAATTCACTCACACTGAATATCTCACAACTGCCTTTTTGAACTGCCTCCCCCGATTATCCTTTGACTAATCAAGTACCTCTAACACCCTGACCATAAGATATGGGAGCAGGTCATTTGGTTAATCAAGTCCACTCTGCTACATGAGAGAATGAGATTACAGTTTATAAGAAATCTTCAACTCCACTTTCTTGCTCTTTCCCCAGACCCTGTGATTTCCTTACTGATTAAAAATCTCTCAATTTTTTCCGTGAACTTGCTCAATGACCCTCTCTCAATGCCCTCTGTGGTAAAGAATTCCCCAGATTCATCTCCCTCTGAGAGAAGAAAGTCCTCTTCATTTTTAACGCTGCAGTCCTCCATTAGCTGATACAGGGTTAGTGGATTTTGGGTCTTCATTGTCAGTCTTACAGCTAAGAGCATCAGTATTTGCACTCTGATTCTTGAATTTTCACATCATCAAGAGTACTGCATTCTTTGGCAATAAAGTGCCCCAACTTTCATCATACTTTCATCCAGAAAAATTGGCACTTCTCTTCTTTGAAATTCAAATTAAAATGTGAGTATTAAAGTGTGAGTATAGGAATTGGGAGTTCATGTTGCGACTGTACAGGACATTGGTTAGGCCACTTTTGGATTACGGTGTGCAGTTCTGGTCTCCCTGCTATAGGAGGGATTCTGTGAAACTTGAAAGGGCTCAGAAGAGATTTACAAGGGTATTTCTAGAGTTAGAGAGTTTGATATATACGGAGAAGCTAAATACGCTGGGGCTGTTTTCCCTGGAGTGTCAGAGGCTGACCTTACAGAGGTTAATAAAATCACGAGGGGCATGGACAGGGTAAATGGGCCAGGTCTTTTCATTCGGGTGGAGCAGTCCAGATTTTAAAAAGTCTTAAGGGGCAACTTTTTCACGCAGAGGATGGTGCATGTATGGAATGAGCTGCCCGAGGACGTCGTGGAGGCTAGTACGATTGCAACATTTAAAAGGCATCTGGATGGGTATGAGTATAGGAAGGGTTGAGAGGGATATGGGCCAAATGCTGGCAAATGGGGCCAGATTAATTTAGGATATCTGGTCTGCATGGACGAGTCGGACTGAAAAGTTTGTTTCTGTGCTGTACAGCTCTATGACTCTATGACTTTCAGTACAGATAGGGAGAGCTGAATGCTGCAATGATAGGAGATGTCTAACCTCTGGAAAGTAGGGACCTGGATGATGGAAGAGACATCATTCAGCTTGTATGTTTCAGCCAGATAATCTCAGAAACACTTCGACCTTGCCAAATTTCATGCTCACTCTATGGCAGGCCCTTGATGCCCTGCGTAAAACTGAACCTGGTCCTGAAGGAACCTTGTTAGCCTAGTCTGGCTCACATATGCTCAACTAGTGAATGAGGTGTAAGTTCCTCTGGTGTCCAAGAATGAAGGATAAGGCAGTGGAGCAGATTTTTCTGCCTTCAATCTAGCCACTCCATAAGTGGGCCACGTTCTTTGCTGAGATTGTCGAGACTGCCAGTTAATATAGCAGGGTAAAAACAATGACTGCAGATGCTGGAAACCAGATTCTGGATTAGTGGTGCTGGAAGAGCACAGCAGTTCAGGCAGCATCCGAGGAGCAGTAAAATCGACGTTTCGGGCAAAAGCCCTTCATCAGGAATAAAGGCAGAGAGCCTGAAGCGTGGAGAGATAAGCTAGAGGAGGGTGGGGGTGTGGAGAAAGTAGCATAGAGTACAATAGGTGAGTGGGGGAGGGGATGAAGGTGATAGGTCGGGGGTGGGGGGAGGGTTTTTTAGCCCTTGTTAGAATCAGGTTGTTAATCATAAAATGAGAATTATAAATATTACACCCAAAAAAGAGGAATGTGAGACACCCAGCAACTACAAGCCATCCGATTGAAAGTCAATGGCGGAGACGTTTTTTAAAAACAATAATCTGAGACACAACAAAGAAAATGTTTGGATCAATCAGTGAATGCTTACATTTGTTAAGACAAACGGCACTTGATTAATTTGATCAGGTGCCTTAAGGAGAGTAGTGCAGTAGCAGTACTGCTGTATAAATCCATTTGATAAAGGCAAAATATATCATAAGCCTTTATATTCCAAGCATCTCTTAAATTTCCTTAACCTCTCCTCCAAGCTATGAAATCTTCAGTTAATATAACAGGGTGAGTTTTTTTTTTAATCTGAAGCCTATTGAAATATACCCACTCACTTTCACATTTCCAGGATTTAATCTGTTTTGCCACTTGGGTTTCCCAGACCTCAAATAATTGGGCAGAACTGAAGGGAGAGAATTGGGGAGCTGCAGGAGGAAGTCAAGTTCCCATCAACATGGCTTGTGGACCAGGAGAAGTAGGAGTGGGTACATCCACCTAGCTCCCAGACATCAGGACCCATCCTTCAGTTTGGAGAGTCCTCTCTGTCCCACTGGAAACAATGCCTGTCAATTACATTGAATTAACAAGATGGAACATATCAAAAAAATACAGACATCCGCTCTTGATTAGATTTTGCAGCACATGAGGAAATTGGGACTTCCATGCTTTCCATTGGAAACCCTAATGGACCCATACCTTAACGTCACACTGACCTTTAAAGTAGGAGTTGAAGAACTCTTTCTCAGTTTTGCCCAGTGATCTCCCAGAGTCGGTGAATAGCCTTTTCAATTAGCCTTTCAATTTTTGCATATCTGTTACACTCAGGATGAATTTAGTGCCATAATTTTATTGTTTTAGTTGTTACTTTAATACATATTTTCTAAAAACTACACCACAATCATGATTGAATGACTTAAAATTAAGGACGTGATAGAGCACACATTCAGAATGGAACATGCAGAGAAAATTAAATGTTCTTGCATAATTAATTAATAATTCCAGAAGGATAGGGGTCCATACATTAAACGAGAGATTAATTTTTGTTTGGATTTTAGTTAATTTATGTTAATTTAATATCACTCAATAAAGTTTCAGTTCAGCTGCAGGTTGTGCTGCTAAATGTCGCAGAAGATTATAGACCGGAGGATTTAGGTGCAAGATAGCCTGGAGGCAGTTAGATTACATTGGAGTTTGCAGTTTGAAGAAAAATTGAGTTATTTCTCCTGCTTGTAGCTGTTTCACTCAAACAAAATAAATCTCTTCCCTAACTGTGATTAGAAACAGTTCCAGTAGTTTTGACTGTAATGTTTGTTGATCTGTTAATTCCTTTAGCACAAAGTGGATTGGGGACATTAACTGCTCAAGAAGCTGCATAATTTATTTAACATTCTACTTACAAGACACAATTCTTGTGTCTGAAACAATAGCCACTCCATGTAGAAACTAGGAATGGCATATAACTGTGTGATTAGTTTTCGCCTTGTAGAAATGAAGTCAAAGGGAGTCGGTTGCTTCAGTTGATTGGGGAGCTGGTTTACAAAGCAGAGTGATACCAACAGAATGGATTCAGTTCCTGCACTAGCTGAGGTGACCATGAAAGTCCTGAGATATAGTGGCCCTCAGGTTAAACTCTAATGAGGGAGTGGGACTATTGTGACTTTGCTCTACATCAAAAATTGGCTCAGATTTGAAGGAGGAAGATAGCTACTCAATATGAAGTGTAAACTTGCAAATGATGAATTTAGACAGGAGCAACATTGCCTGATCTATGTCCTAAACCCTTTCCCCAAGGACTGGAATGTTTGGGGAGTAGAGAAAGCAGAGTGAAGACTGTAGGTTCAATGACTTCTTTTCTGTTCCTGCTCTCAGATTCCTCTCCAACGTTTTGCCACCTCCACCTACTAAATGCCTTGAATCTGCTTGTCCTCAATCCTTAGCTTCCTTAGCATTCTGCACATCCTGGTGATTTCAACTCTGCTTGGCATGCGTGAAACATAAATTGCCCCAGGCTTTTCTGGCGCTCGCTGGCTTCCATTAGGAGATCTTTCCAATAAATAACATACACACTCGATGGAATTAAATCTTCATGGAGTTCCAGGCAACCTTGACTTCCAGTTATTCAAAAATAAAGTCTGCTAAACTCCTAAAGTTCCCCAATAAATATCTGGGCTTTAATCCCTGCATGGCCTTATAAGATACTGTGACTGTAAAGACCACTAAGCTATCACTGTGTATTGAATGAGAACAAAAAAAACAATAAATTCTCATTTCCACACAATGCTATCTCTGAAGTCTGTCAACTACTGCTCCGATATGCTGGAGGATCAGCTTTCTGAAATAAAAGCTTCACCGAACTCACATGTTTGCAGACATCGGAGGGAAAGAAATGGGCAGGAAAACATGAAAAAATGTGTGCAATTTACACTGTAGCTTCTATTTATGTAACGGTAAATGGCACTGCACCTAAATATAATGACTGCTGGCAGGATTCTCAGAGAGAAGCCATCACTTCCTGACTTCACTGATTAGGAGTTAGAATATGGTGTGTTTCAAATATTGCTCTCTGTACGGATATTTCTCTCATGTTTACCCTTCACAATAATATGCCACCCCAATCTCACATCCTTCCATGCAGGTTAACATTTCTGTGCTGTCAAATATGTTCGACAATAAAAAAGTGTCCTGTTTTTAAAGAAGTGAAAACAATAAATGGTAACTTTTCAAAAGATATTACCTTATTTCCAAAGGGGGGGTTTGAAGTGTCCCACAGTTGCCATGTGCTGTACCTCAAACTGATTGGATGTGTTCTCAGTGTTCTCAGCTGAGTGAAGGACAGAAAATCAGCACGTGATATACTAGATCTATTAAAATTAAGAAACAAACAGATGTGGAACCTCGTTCAAATACAGCATTAATTGAATTGAGCTCTCTGCCTCAAATTGTCCAGTTGCTAACAAGTCAGGTTTAGGTTAGTAGTCACATGACACCACGTTATAGTCCAACAAGTTTATTTGAAATCACAAGCTTTCGGAGTGCAGCCCCTTCACCAGCTGACCTGATGCAGGGGCAGTGCTCTGACAGCTTGTGATTTCCAATAAACCTGTTGGACTATAACCTGGTGTCGTGTGACTTCTGACCTTGTGCACCCCAGTCCAACACCGGCACCTCCACATCACGGAAACCAGATTTAAAAAACAAAGCTAGTCACGGCCTGACAGGAAATTGGCAATTCTTGTTCCAAGTGGGCTGCTTCAGTAAATGAAGAAAATACTCACTAGTGTGCTGTAAGCATTCTTCTAAAGTGGAAATTGATGTACATTAAAGAGGTTTAAAGGATCTGTGATCATTTTGTACTCCATCAGTTAATAGTCAATACTGAAGAGAGGAATGTTCTATTCTCTAGCTGTCTCGCTGTTTATTTTGATAATCCTGAAAAAATACTAGCATCTTGAATGATTTGCATGCTTGGAAAAAACTCATATTTTTGTGGAAGTAGTTGTTTAAAATAAGTGCATGGATAAAGCATATAGATCCTTCCTGCATAATTTCAAGATTGCAAAGTTTAATAGGGAGAGATAAAAAGAACTTGCTGCTTCCAAAAAGGAAAGAATGTTATATAATTTTCTTAATGCTCATGACCCTCTTGCGTGGCCTTATCAAATACAATAGTCACCAGCAACTGAAAAGAGGTCTGAATTCAGAATTAACTCTTTCAATGATTGACTTCTGAGAAAAGTTATTTATTGATGAATACTTGTACCTTTCTGTATTCCCTCCACCATTGACAATCAATAACAACATGTACCAACTACAAGATGGCCTGTATTCCTGATGAAGGGCTTTTCCCTGAAACGTTGATTTTACTGCTCCTCGGATGCTGCCTGAACTGCTGTGCTTTTCCAGCACCACTCTAATCTAGAATCTACCAACTACAAGATGCACTATAGAAATTCCCCAAAACTTCTTAGATAGTATCTTTCAACCCCTTTTGAAAGACAAGAGGAGCAGAACACCACCCCCCTGCAAATTCCCTTCCAAGCCACTCACCATCCGAACTGGGAAGAATATTGCCAGTTCCTTCACTGTCGTTGGGCCAAAATCTGGAATTCCTTCCCCAGTGCCATTGTGGATAAGCCAAAAGGATTGCAGCAGTTCAAGGGCAATTCGGAATGGTCAACAAATATTGGCCACCTATCAAAATACTGAATGACATTTTTTAAAAAATGTTTTAAGTACTTGAGTGAGATAAGTGAAATGTTTGTTTTCATAAGAGTTTTGCTTCAATTGTGAAATAATCGATAAACTGACAAGTGTCATGTGCTTCCTGATTAATGCCTATACTGGGTAAAGGGTTAGTTGGCATGAAGGTGGAAAAAGTGGTAGTTAGGAGATATGAGATGGGACTGAGTTGGCTATAAAGGGCCATAGCACTAATTGGAAGTACATGGAGTATAAGGCACCATGTGAGATGGGCACAAGGTAGCACAAAGAATATGAGGATCCCTCGGCGTGAGTGCAGGGTTGTAGGTTGAAATGGCAGATATGAGGGGCCTTGAGGATTTGTAGGTGGTCATAGTGTGACATGGGGGTGGCTGCAAGAACATAGGCTAGCATGGATTGGGCAGAGGGAATATCAGCATGAAAGCATCAGGCCTGTTTATTGCTTCAGTTTTTATTATTCTGATAATACTAATTATTCTGATTATACTTGTTGTTCTGATAATCTAATATACTCATATTGTTGAAATATGAGGCCGATTGTTTTCACAGCCCACCTCAGGAATCAAGCAGCCTTTTTGGTTTTTCCTGGGTCACCTGACCTCAGTTCCAATCCTCTCCCCCCACACACCAGAAATGGGAAGTGCTGGTGGCTGGTTTGAAAAATTAGGTTCATTGAGTCAGGATTTCCTGCCAACTTTGTTCCTCCCCCGCCACAAACCATGTATGAAAATCACAGCCAAAAGCTCTCAGATTATGGGGTGTAGGTTTGCTCGCTGAGCTGTAGGTTTGATATCCAGACATTTCATTACCTGGCTAGGTAACATCATCAGTGGCGACCTCCAAGTGAAGCGAAGCTGTTGTCTCCTGATTTCTATTTATATCTTATAGCCAGGTAATGAAACGTCTGGATATCAAACCTACAGCTCAGTGAGCAAACCTACACCCTAAACCTCAACCTGAGCTACAAACCTTCACAAACCTTGCTCTCAGATTATCTTCAGCTTCTCATAATATTTTCACTTAACCATTTTCAGGGCATCAATTTTTAACATAAAAGTCACAGCAATAGATTAGAAATATCAGGATGCCAAACTGCTTTAATTGTCCAAATCTCGTCATGTTCTTCATTGGTTCTCATTTGGCAAAATAAGTGGCTCAGTGGTTAGTGCTGCTGCCTCACAGCACCAGGACCCTGGGTTCAGTTCCAGCATTGTGAGAGTTTCTGCTGGGTACTCTGGTTTCCTCCCTCAATCCAAGGATGTGCAGGTTAGCTGGACTGGCCATGCTAAATTGCCTGTAGTGTCTAGGGATGTGCAAGCTAGGTGGATTAGTCATGGGAAATACAGGTTTATGGAGATCAGATGGGAATGGGCTTGGCCTGGATGTGATGTTCTTCAGACTGTCCATGCAGACTTGATGGAATGAATGACCTCTTCCTGCACTGTAGGGATTTTATTAAAATTTAAAATAGTAGGCATTTGAATTAGCAAATAATGTTGCTCATCTATGTGTACAGCAGCCTAAAGGTTAGTGCTGCATCTTTTAATGTTCTCCCCTCATCTCACTGTAGATCAAAAATACAGACTTTCCTTTTACACCCAATTTTGTCATAGAGAACACTCTTTTGAATAAACTGTAAATATTATACATGATATAACTTTTGATACATGTAATGCAGAGACCAACATCTGAAACAAGCTGCAGCTGTGTTGTCAAATCCATTTAAGTGACCATGTTTGGAGAAGGAAAACGAAAAGATACTTTAAAAAATGATGAACAACAGCAACCGAATTGTGTTACAGACATAAAGGTTTAACAGACAACTGCAAAACCTACATTCCTGATTCTATACAAGTTTAACAGTTAAAAGGAATCATTCTTCCTTTTATTTACTGTCTAATGGCTAAATCAATCCAATGTGCAGTCTGTTTGTTTCCCTACCAAAAGCAATAATGAAGAAGAAATCCAGAATATTGTGTGTAGAGCAACATTGCAAAATGCAGACTTTGAAATGAGAGCCAAATTGCAGCTTTTTATCAATCCACAATAGATAAACATTCATTTTTTTTCTCCGTCACATGTATTTTCCATTGCAATAATTTAACTAAGCCTCCTGACACTCTACTTGAAATGAACTGAAAGCGATGATATTATCTTTAATTGAAAAACTAATGTTTGCTATTCATTAATTAGTTGTGAGATTGGGGCCCACCTTACACCTTCATTTTACTTATCATTATTGATATAACTACATTACTGTGTACCTGGAGTCACATGTTGGCCAGGTCAACAGATTTCCTTCTCTAAAGGAGATTAGTAAACCAGATAGGTTTATGAGGAGAAAGTGAGGTCTGCAGATGCTGGAGATCAGAGCTGAAAATGTGTTGCTGGAAAAGCGCAGCAGGTCAGGCAGCATCCAGGGAACAGGAGGATCGACGTTTCGGGCATAAGCCCTTCAGATAGGTTTATGACAATCAGCGATGATTGTTGTGGTCACCATTGCCCAGACTAGCATTACATGTTTGAGCTTTTGTTTTCATTGAAATTAGATTTCATAGCTACCATAGTGGGATTTGAACCATGTCCACAAAACAATTATTATGCCAGGGACATTGCCATGACAACACTATTTCCCTATCTGTACATCCCTAATTCAGTTATCCTGCAGAGGTTTGTGGAATTGTGAAGTCCTTGTATGAATGACAACTAATTTCCAGCAGAGTTTTTGAAATGTGTGGCTTCATGGTGGTGAAATCCATGAGGCACACATGTTTAACCAGAGGCAACCATTGGAGAAAGACTTGGGGGTGGGTGAGCACTGATGTTGTGGAGTTGTTGTTGAGAACAAGGAACCTGAAATCAGCCTGGATTCACAGTGAACAGCAAAAAGGGTATGCTGCTCTCCATAAATATATGTACACTAAAAATACAACAGGGCCAGCAACCATAATTCTATTAGATTTAAAATAGTGATGGAAAAGGATAGGCCAGATCTAAAAGTTGAAGTTTAAATTGGAGAAAGGCCAATTTTGATGGTATTAGGCAAGAACTGTTGAAAGCTGATTGGGGGGCAGATTTTCGCAGGTAAAGAGATGGCTGGAAAATGGGAAGCTTCAGAAATAAGATAACGAGAACCCAGAGAAAGTATATTCTTGTTAGGGTAAAAGGAAAGGTTGGTAGGTATGGGGAATGCTGGATGACCAAAGAAATTGAGGGTTTGGTTAAGAAAAAGAAGGAAGTATATGTCAGGTATAGACAGGATAGATCGAGTGAATCCTTAGAAGAGTATAAAGGCAGTAGGAGTATACTTAAGAGGGAAATCAGGAGGGCAAAAGGGGGACATGAGATAGGTTTGGCAAATAGAATTCAGGAGAATCCAAAGGGTTTTTACAAATATATTAAGGACAAAATGGGTAACTAGGAAAAGAAAAGGGCCCATCAGAGATCAACAAGACAGCCTTTGTGTGGAGCCGCAGAAAATGGGGGAGATACCAAGCGTATATTTTGCATCAAGTATTTATTGTGGAAAAGGACATGGAAGATATAGAATGCAGGGAAATAGATGGTGACATTTTGAAAAAGGTCCATATTACAGAGGAGGAAGTGCTGGATGTTTTGAAATGCATAAGGGTGGATAAATCCCCAGGACCTGATCAGGTGTACCCTAGAACTCTGTGGGAAGCTAGAGAAGTGATTGCTGGGCCTCTTGCTGAGATATTTGTATCATCGATAGTCACAGGTGAGGTGCCGGAAGACTGGGGGTTTGCTAAAGTGGTGCCACTGTTTAAGAAGGGCGGTAAGGACAAGTCAGGGAACTATAGACCAGTGAGCCTGACGTCGGTAGTGGGCAAATTGGAGGGAATCCTGAGGGACAGGATGTACATGCATTTGGAAAGGCAAGGACTGATTATGGATAGCCAACATGGCTTTATGCATGGCAAATCATGTGTCACAAACTTGATAGAGTTTTTTGAAGAAGTAACAAAGAGGATTGATGAGGACAGAGAGGTGGACGTGAACTATATGGACTTCAGTAACGCGTTCGACAAGGCTCCCCATGGGAGACTGGTTAGCAAGGTTAGATCTCACGGAATACATAGAGAACTAGCCATTTGGATACAGAACTGGCTCAAAGGTAGAAGACAGAAGTGGTGGTGGAGGGTTGTTTTTCAGACTGGAGGCCAGTGACCAGTGGAGTGCCACAAGGATCGGTGCTGGGTACTTTACTTTTCATCATTTACATAAATGATTTGGATGCGAACATAAGAGGTACAGTTAGTAAGTTTGCAGATGACACCAAAATTGGAGGTGTAGTGGACAGCAAAGTAGGTTACCTCAGATTATAACAGGATCTTGATCAGATGGGCCAATGGACTGAGAATTGGCAGATGGAGTTTAATCCAGATAAATGTGGAATATTGCATGCAATTCTGGTCTCCTTCCTACAGGAAAGATGTTGTGAAACTTGAAAGGGTTAGGGGCGGCACGATGGCTCAGTGGTTAGTACTGCTGCCTCACAGCACCAGGGTTCTAGGTTTGATTTCTGTCTCGGGCGACTGTGTGGAGTTTGCACATTCTCCCCGTGTCTCTGTGGGGTTTCCTCCGAGTTCTCTGGTTTCCTCCCACAGCCCAAAGATGTGCAGGTCAGGTGAATTGTCCATGCTAAATTGCCCATAGTGTTAGGTGCATTAATCAGAGTGAAATGGGTCTGGGTGGGTTACTTGTTGGGCAAAAGGCCTGTTTCCACACTGCAGGGAATCTAATGTAATCTATAAAGATTTACAAGGATGTTGACAGGGTTGGAGGATTTGAGCTACAGGGAAAGGCTGAACAGGCTGGGCCTGTTTTCCCTGGAGCATCGGAGGCTGAGGGGTTACTTTATAGAGCGTTACAAAATTATGAGGGGCATGGATAAGATAAATACTCAAAGTCTTTTCCCTAGGGTCGGGGAGTGCAGAACTAGAGGGCACAGGTTTAGGGTGAAATGGGAAAGATATTAAAGAGACCTAAGGGGCAACTTTTTCACGCAGAGGGTGGTACATGTATGGAATGAGCTGCCAGAGGAAGTGGTGGAGATTGGTACAATTGCGACATTTAAAATGCATTTGGATGGGTATATGAATAAGAAGGGTTTGGAGGGATATGGGCTGGGTGCTGGCAGGTGGGGCTAGATTGGATTGGGATATCTGATTGGCTTGGACGGGTTGGACTGAAGGGTCTGCTTCCATGCTGTACATCTCTATGACTCACCATGACTCTAAAGCAGTGACAATACATCCGTCAGATCCAAATGTACGAAAACATGGACAACAATAGTTTGCATTTATTTAGTGGAGGGAAAAATTCCATGGTGCTTCCCAAGAGTGTAATTGGACAAAAGTTGACCCCAAACTGATGGAGACAATAAAATAAATGTTTATGTTTAAAATGCAAACATATATTTTTACTTAGTGGTTGTCATGATTTTGTGATGTCCCAAAGTACTTTACAGCCAACGCAGTGCTTTAGCACTCTAGGCCCTGATGTAATGTGGTAAATGTGACTGTCTATTTGCGCACTGAAAATTGAATTAAACTGTAACGAAATTATGGTCCAGTGAGAATCCTTCTGATATTGACTGAGTGATTAATATTGACCAGGATACAAATACCTTTTTCAGAACAGTGCCGTGGGATCTTTTATATTCACCAAAGAAAATGTAAGGTGGACCATGAGTTAACATCTCTTTGGTTAGTGTAGCACCCCCTCAGTAATGCATGGGGTGTTACTCTAGATTTTTATGCTGAAGTTTTATAGGACAGTAAACCGAAATCTGCATAAAAGGAGTGCAATTTAAAGCCCTTCCAGGAATTTCCCAGTTGAGGGCTGCAGATGGCTGAAGACATTTTCATCATTTTGGAGCAAAAGCATCACATAATAGACCATGCTGGGGGCTACCTGTCATAAGTAATTTTGTTAGTCCAGACAGCTCACCATTGCAGCAGATGGCTGTGGTGAACTCCTTTCTCAAAATCACGAAAGTGTAAGGAACACTTGATTTCTCTAAACTTCCATTCTGTTCCATTTACAGGCTATGTTGATGTGGGCCTCATTCCTGAAGGAGCACGAGATATCCGGGTGGAAGAAATAGCTGAAGCAGGGAATTTCTTGGCTTTGCGAAGCGAAGATCCAGAGAAGTACTTCCTCAATGGAGGTTTTATTATCCAGTGGAATGGCGACTACAAAGCAGCAGGAACAACATTTAAATATGAAAGAAATGGGAATCTGGAAAACCTAACAGCTCCAGGACCTACGAAAGAACCTGTCTGGATTCAGGTATGTCATACTTCAGATATTTAGAACATGTTCAGTTTTGGTTCATATTCAAAAGATAAACATGGTACTATCGTCATCAGTTTTTTTTGTTTGAAGAGGGAGTAAAAATGCTTTGCAGGATCTGAGAGGACTCTCAGAATAGTCCAAGGAAATGTAATATTTCCTCATTTAGACAAACACTAGATTTAAGATGGACCAAATAGAAAGATGCATTGGTCTTTCCTCTCCTGACTGTACTGCATCATCACAAGGCTAAGACTAAATAGTCTTTTTTTTCACTTTGTATTTAGCAATTTAGAGGTGGCCATTAACTATTTAAAGGAAAATGCATTTTTAGTGTATTTACCCTATACATTGACTCCATTCAATTTTTCTTTACTCAGACTTCATCCTGGATAATCAAGCATAATGTGTGATCGGCACCACGGGTGCAAAATCCTGATTTAAAATAACATCAAAGTTCCATCCACATCTGTGAATGATTTTTGTAGTGAATAGTGTAAAAAGAAATAAATTGTATTTATTGTAGCAATGTCCTAAAGCATTTCATAGGTAATGATGCATTGTTGTTGTGTCAGCATTGGGTAGTTTGCTTCTTGGAAAATGTAGGTTAACAGCTACCTCTTGAAATGCATGTGCTAAAATCCTTGCCTGTGCCACATATGAATACTGAGGAGTTTGAACTCACACATGAGAGAGAAAGATTCAGAAAGGACCTGAGGAGCAACCTTTTCACACAGAGGGTGATGCGTCTATAGAGGAAGTGGTGGAGGCTGGTACAATTACAACATTTAAAAGGCATCTGGATGGGTACATGAATAGCAAAGGTTTAGAGGGATATGGACCAAATGCTGATAAATGGGACTAGGTTAATGTAAGATAACTGATCGGTATCAACGAGTTGGATTGAAGGGTCTGTTTCTGTGATGTATATCTATATAACTTTATGATATACAAAAAGTGAGATTTGCCATTTTAAATGCAAAGCTCTACAGCACACACTAGCAATATGTGGAAGTTCCAAGTCACCACCCACATAAATATACAAGAACTAATATTTACTGGGTGGTCCTTTCTGGCTTCATTGATTTTATGCTTTAAATTGAAAGGAAAGAAATGTAAGTATTTGCATTTAATATGCACATTTGCCCGAAAGTTTCTAAATATTCCTGGTGTGTATTTCATGGCTAGTAAAGCTGATCTGAAATATTGTGAGTTTTACTGCTACACACCAGATCTTCCTGACCACAGCATTGACCTTGAATACTAGAGGAGAGTGTGTAATTCCAGCTAATCGAGATTGTCTGTTTCACTCCTCTACTGAAGTACCATCCATTCTGCAGTAGCTCATGTATGAAGCCTTTATTTGAAGCATGCATAAGTGAATTTGTCTCTGGAAATGTTTTCACAATTAAATAAGAACATATTTTTCTCCTATATACATTTTTAATATTTAATGAATTTTAATGTACTTGTGCTTGTTGTTACAATATCAAAAAGATTGGTAACATTTTAATGTAGAATTAGTCTTAAAGACTAGAAACAATTGGAATTTTTTTAACATTCTGCCTCCTCTCTTCATTCATGGGAACTTTTGTTCTTCAAAATAAAAGCAAGAGGAAATGATTAACTGCTTCATTCTGCTTCTGATCGACATGTTGTTTGGGATCCGTGGTGAAGCCAGTGCTTGTTGCAGACTACAAAGTAAATCTTTCAGAGGCATCGTGTGATCTCTCTGGTGTGGGATTTCACCCCTATCAGTGTGCAGTGATACTGCAACTAATTGCAGTCTTTACTGGGCATTTACAGTGTATAAGTAGTAGTGAACTCATTCGATGGTCCAAGCACATTGAAGGATTTTGGGCACCTAAGAAGGAAAAAGCAATGAAATAAAAATGCATTTAAAATAGTCCACAGAGTCCTTACAGTTTGGAAGCAGGCCATTCGGTCCGTTGAGTCCACACTGCACCGACAAACAGCATCCCATTCAGATGCACCCCAAGCCTTTTACCCTGCATTTCCCATAGCTGATCCACCTGACCTGCACATCTTTGGACTGTGGGAGGAAACCAGAGCACCTGGAGGAAACCCACGCAAACACTGGGAGAATATATAACCTCCACACAGACAGTCTCAAGGCTGGAATCGAATATGGATTCCTGGTGCTGTGAGGTAAAAACAATGACTGCAGATGCTGGAAACCAGATTCTGGATTAGTGGTGCTGGAAGAGCACAGCAGTTCAGGCAGCATTCGAGGAGCAGTAAAATCAACGTTTCGGGCAAAAGCCCTTCATATTCCTGATGAAGGGCTTTTGCCCGAAACGTTGATTTTACTGCTCCTCGGATGCTGCCTGAACTGCTGTGCTCTTCCAGCACCACTAATCCAGATCCTGGTGCTGTGAGGCAGCAGGGCTGACCACTGAGCCACCGTGCTGCTCTAAACTCAGAGGGAATTATAGATTGGGGCATACACATTAGAAATGGTGCAGGGTAAAGTGTTCTTAAACAAAGATTTTTAAAAGAAAACAGTTATGATTGAGAAGAATTAGCTCCACTAATTAACCATTTAGCAGAACTCCACAGCATGAACTGAAAACACAAAATGCTGCAGAGTCTAAACAGGCCAGGCATTGTCTTGTTTTTAATATTCAATCACAGGATATGGGTGTCACTGGCCAGGCCAGGATTTATTATCCATCCCTAATTTCACAGAGAGTAAGCCACTTTGCTGTGAGTTTGGAGTCACATGTAGGTCGGATTTCCTTCCGTGAAAGGCTGTCGGTGAACCAGACGGGTTTTTCCTGACAACCAACAATGGTTTCATGGTCATCATTAGTCTCGTAATTCCAGATTTTTATTGAATTCAAATTCCACCATCCCACAATTTGAATTCAGGTCATTGGCTGGGTCTCTAAGTTAATAGTACAGGGGTAATACCATTAGGCCATTACCTCCATATAGTGAAACAAGAGTTAACGTTCAAGTTCAATGTAACTCATCTGCAGAATTTCATAAAGATGAAATTATCATCTTAGGTCTGCAGCAAATATTACTAAAGATATTACTGTTTAAAACCCAGTTACATCTGATTGAACAAAGCTTAACTTGTTAAAGGGTTTGAAATGATAATATGGGAGAGGGACAGTTGAGAATCTTGCTGGTAAATTCTCTGGTGTAGGGATGAGTGCAGGATCCGACGAAGGGCTTTTGCCCGGAACATTGATTTTCCTACTCCTCGGATGCTGCCTGACCTCATGTGCTTTTCCAGCACCACTCTAATCTAGACTATGGGTTTGGATATCTGGACAGCATGGATGAGTTGGACTGAAGAGTCTGTTTCCGTGCTGTACATCTCTATGACTCTATGTGATTCTAAAACCACACTAATGCATATGACATTCGCCGACCATCTAGGCAGTTAGGAATGGGCAATAAATGCTGGCCTAGCCAACGAGACCCAGGTCCCATGATTTTTTTTTAACAATAATCCCCTTACAGAACCTTGAGTAAACCCACCAACTTGAACTGACAAGATCTGCCCATTTGACATGCCCCATGCACATCGAACACCTCTGACTCACCAAACTGTTACTTCCTCCTGCAACCCTTGCTATACAACAACAGTCCCCTGAACTGACTTGTCTGGCCTCCAACCTGACAGACCTTCCTCATCCCCCTGCCCTTTACACTACATATCCACCATCCACGTATCACCTCACCCTATCACCGAAATGCCACTCAATCCACCCAATACCCTATACAAATGCTACTCTACTCATCTATGACCTTACCCATAACCACCCTGGCATCTTATCCGCCTGCCACTTTAGTAACCTACCGCCTGACCCAGCTGAAGGGGGGGGGGGAAGGCGAGGGGGGTGAGGGGAGGTGGGGGGAGGTGGATTGGATGCCCTGGGTGTGGGCAGGAGGACACTGCGCCCAGGATTCCACACCTGCCACCGCCTTGGCCCTCCCCATGCCACTGCCCCTGCTCCAACCCCATGGTGGGGGGTGGGCACCAGAAAATGTCCACACCTCAAACTCAATTCACCCACAACCCTTGACTCTTAACTCACCCCCACCCCAACTCTCCCAACATTCCCCACCTCAACTCACTTCCCATTCCAA
>NC_057710.1:43007983-43044595 GCF_004010195.1 Chiloscyllium plagiosum | reverse complement strand
ATCACCTCATCACCCCAACTCATCCCACCGACAATTTAACGCACCCCCCCCCCCAACCCCATAACTCCCAAACTCTCCCTACTCCCTCCATCAACATGTTTTAGGAAAGCAAATCTTAGCAGGACTAATACACTTAATGGTAAGGTCCTAGAGAATGTTGCTGAACGAAGATACCTTGGAGTGCAGGTTCACTCCCTCCATGGCAAGTATTTTCTTTCTTAATTATGGAGATAACAGGCCAGTTAGAACTTGGGTGACCAAATATTTGTGCACTCAGAGGGTATCATATTTGTGGATTTCTCTACCAGAGAACACTGAATATGTTCAAGGAAATGATGTTAAATCTTCGATGTTAAAGGCATCTGTACGATATGGAGAGAAAGCAGGAATGTTGTGTTTGGAGAGAATCAGTCATGATCATGTTGAAGGGTGGAGCAGGCTCAAGAGCCAATGGCCTGTCTTGCTGCTAGTTTCTCTTTATCTATGTCAGCAAAACTGCACTACACACAGTACTCCATTTAATGGCATGACTCCATTTAATTGTAATGAGACATCTTTATTCTAAATTCTCTTGTAATAAATGTTAATATCATTTGCCTTCTCATTAGTTTTCTGTACCTGCATGTTAACTGCCACATAACCCACCTAACCTCATAGTATTCCAATGAAGCACAGTCATAGTGTTCCTCCCACTGAGCTAGAAAATCCAGGTTCAAGTCTCACCCACCTCATGGGTGTGTCATGGCATGTCCAAACGGATCGATTAAAATAAATACCCAACAAGTATCTGACCAGTCACCAGTCTACCACTGCCTGATCTACTTGAACAATCATAACTGCCCTACCTCTTGTCCAGGTAGTCTGGGTTCCAGTCTCACCATCTGTAAGTCCATCTGAATAGTCTATGGCAGACATTAAGAATGGTTGAGTTTCCTGATCAGACAGGACTGTGAGGTAGCTGCAACACATCAGCCTCCCTACATTACAAGATCCCACATTTATTCAGTGGCTCATTAAAAAGCTATTCACATGTCCCAGAACTTTTCAGTGTGCTCATGAATTAGTTTATCAGAATATGGAAGCCAATGATGTGAAAAGAGGTAATATCTTGGCTTAGTATTGCATCACACAATGAGATAATGGATGAATCTTGGATCCCTTTTAAATATTCAGCCTTGAGAACTTTATGGAACAATGTATAAATAGTTGACACTTTATCATCATAATTGGTATAACAGCCCTGAGATAACATGGCTAAGGTTGAAAACTCACCCTCGATGGAATAATAAGTATGCATGTACAGTCTTGCTACCAGCATCTAAGGATTTGATTACACAGGATCATCTTTGCTGTGGTTCTTTATGAACAGATTGTGATTTAATTAGTTTTACTGAATTAATAAGTTATCTATTACTCAGCATGAATTTATATTTTCATATCAACATATTGTAAAATGATTCTGCAATTCAGATTGAAATAAGAAGCAGAATTAGATTTAATGCCAAGTGGGTCGAGAGCCAGATGGAAAGTAAAATTCAGTAGGTGCTATATGCTCACTGCCTACCAACCTACTCCCTGTTCCTACTAAAAACTAAAACTGTGGCAGATGCACATGCACTAATTGATATCTCAAATGGCCAATTAATGCTCACATGGGGGTGTTATGTAGCTGACCCTGGGATTTAACTAAGTATTGAGGAGTTGATTGGTCCTGATAGAGAAGGTTGGGGCCAGCTTGATAAAACTGAAGAGAGATTAGACAAACTTGCATTGTTTCACTTGAATGTGAAACCCTGAGGGGTGGCCTGATAGAAGTTTACAAAATAATGAGACTCATGGATACGATGGATAGTCAGAGCCTTTTTCCCAGGGTAGAAATGTCAATTACTAGGGGGCATAGGATTAAGGTAAATGAGGCAGATGTGAGAGATGTAAGAGTCTAGATTTTTACACACATTGTGGTACTTGCCTGGAATGTGTTGCCGGAGGAGGTGGTGGAGACGGATACAATAGCAACATTTAAGAGGCATTTTGACAGATACATGAATAGGCAGGGAATAGAGGAATATGGACCACACAGAGGCACAGGGTTTTTTTTATTTTAGAATGATGTCATGTGTTGGCACAGGCTTGGTGGGCCAAAGGGCCTATTCCTGTTCTGTACTGTACTTTGTTCTTTGTTTAAGAGGCATCTTGATAGATACATGAATAGGCTTGGGGAGCTGATGGTCTAATGGTATTATTGCTGGACTGTTAATCCAGAAACTTAGCTCATAAGTTATAGCTGTTATAGTTGGGAAAGCTATAGCTCAAGTTCGTTAGATGGGTCAGTGTTTGTTCAATGTGTGCAGGAGAGTTTCCTGAGGGTATCAAGGTTCAAATGCTGCCACTGCAGATGATGGAATTCGAATTCAATAATACAAATCTGCAATTTAGGGTCGAATGATGACCATTGCTGATTGTTGGAAAAACCCATCTGGCTCCCTAATGTCCTTTAGGGAAGGAAACTGCCAACCTTACCTAGTGTGGTCTACATGTGTGTCCAGACCCACAGCAATGTGGTTGACTCATTTGCTGACTGGGTAATTCAGGATGGGTAATAAATGATGGCCCAGCCAGCAATGCCCACATTCCATGAATGAGTACAAAGAAAGAATGGAGAGATACAGACCGCATAGAGACAACAGGATTTTAGTTTCGAAAGGCATCATGTGTCAGCAGAGGCTTGGTGGTCCAAAGGGCACAATCCTGTGCTGTACTATTATTTACTCCTCATAAAATATGAACTTCGCTCTAAGATGGAAAGTTCCACTTCTGAATGCTGTTACAATTGTGGTAATTCTCAAGGAAACTTGAGGTGGGCAAAAATACAGTCCTGCCAACGTCACTGCATTCCAAGAAAAACTAATACAGGAAGATTTATAAAATAGATGTTCAAAAGAAAAAGGTACATGTGGAATCTTGCTTTCAATTTAGTTGTGAATATGTAGGAAAAGGGAGTCAGACTTAAGACAGTAAACAACTTCTGGAGTATTCCAGAAGCACAAAGAGAGAAAAAATAAGCTTTTTGTACAATTAATTATAATTAAATTGAAAAAAAATCTTTGAACATAATTAATATAATAGCACAGTTTAAATGTTTACAATAGCAATATTCTGGTGAATGCTCAAATTAAAAATTAGGGTCTGATTAAAAGGTCTTTATGTTGTCCTGTTTTCAATTTAAGGATATGTGATAGGATTGTGAATAAAAGGATCCCCTGTTGGAGAAAAATCTATCCCTTAATAGCCTCATGATAATGACAGGAGTGACAATGTCTTGTTGAGATAGATAGGAATCTCACCTGTCTGCTCTGGGTAAGCTCTGCTAAACTTCTGTGACTGTAAGGTAAGGTGTAAAACCATGAGCAAAGTCTCCCACTGCTGGCTACTGGAAGTCTATCTGTGGATGGAAAACAATTGCAGACTAAGCCACACTGACAAGATAACTGATTAACTCACTCTGCATGCTCCCACATAAAGGATAGCCACAGACACTGCAGAGCAGTCACCACATCTAAACCGCAGTGTGGGTCATGGTTATCAAACAAAAAGAAGCAAATAATGAAATTCAGTGCAAAGCTTAAAAAGGAAACACAATCAGAATTTAGATTTGATTTTGCATTACATTCAACATTTGCATGTATGAAGAAATAACTGGGAAAGGTCATTTATCCCTCTAGCCTGCTCCATTATTTACTATGATCATGGCTAATGTGATTTCGTTCTGTGTCGTATGATTATGGCTTTGAATCCACATTCCTACTTATCCCAGACAGCTTTCACCATGTTTGTGAGCCAGGAACCTATCCACATCTACGTCAAAGGAATGCAATGATCTCCCCTCCACCACTCTATTGGGAAGAGAGTCCGAAAGATTCATAGCTCTCTGCAAGAAACCAATTCCTCCTCCTGTCTGCCCTAAAATAGAGACTCCTTGTATTTTTATACTGTCTCTCTCTGGTTCTAGTCTTTTCCACAAGAGAAAACATCTTTTAGCATCCATTCTGTCAATTCCCTTTCGTACCTTGCAATGATTCAGTAAGATCACCTCTTGTCATTCTAAACTGGAAAAGATACAAACCTTGTCTATTTCATCTTTCCTCATAAGATAACATCCCCCATTCAAATTAGCCATTGTTATAAAACGGAGGTTGACCCCTCTCTGAGAACTAAAACCAAAAACACCCAAAGAGGAGTGCCTCTTCCTATAATCTATAAAAGGATTGTGAAACGTGGTGTAAGGTGCTTCTCAGCAACTTCCAGTGGTGAAATAAAATAAATCCCAGCACTTACTTTAAAATTAACAAGTAACAATTTATTTATCTAACTCTAACAGTGAACAAATTAACTAAACGAGTAACAAACAAATAATTCCCTTCTAACCACTAACTATTAGCGAATAAAACAAAATTCTAATGTAATGCTGTTCCAATAAATATAGGTCGCTTTCATATAACAAAATAGAATTTAGTCTGTATCAGGGCAGCATGGTGGCTCAGTGGTTAGCACTGCTGCCTCACACCACCAGGGCCCCAGGTTTGATTCTAGCATAGGGCAACTGTCTGTGTGGAGTTTGCACATTCTTCCTATGTCTGCGTGGGTTTCCTCCCACAGGCCAGATGAATTGGCCAAGCTAAATTGCCCATAGTGTTAGGTGCATTAAGTCAGAGGGAAATGGGTCTGGGTGGGTTATTCTTTGGAGGGTCGGTGTGGACTTGTTGGGCCGAAGAGCCTGTTTCCACACTTTAGGGAATCTAATCTAAAAATTGCAGTCATGTTATATGTTTCCAGAATGTTCTGTGCCTCTTCTGTCAGGAAGGTTCTCTCTCTGTAGGTTCTTCTATCAGGAATGGTTTTTCTGTAGATTCTTCTCTCAGGAATTTAGGTGGTGTGCCACGGTATCATGATAAATAGATGGTGCTTTCTTTATGAGCTGATAGCTGTCATCTCTCAGATGACAGGTAGCCTGGGACTTTTTCCAACTGTCCTCTTCTTTTATACCCCTGTTGACCTAATATTATCTTTACAATTGGATTGGTCCTCTGTTGTCAAAACCATCAGATTTAAATTTGATAAGTTTTTGGGACCTAAGCACCTGGTTCAAGGTGATAGGTTGGAGAGGAGGGTGGAGCGGATAGATAGGAAAGATGATGGACAGGTCAAGAGGATGGTGCTAAGTTGGAAGCTTGTGACTGGGATAAGGTAGGGGGAGAGGAAATGAGGAAACTTGTGAAATCCACATTAATCCCATGTGGTTGCAGGGTCCCAAGGTGGAAGATGAGGCGTTCTTCCTCCAGGCGTCAAGTGGTTCGGGATTGGTGATGGACAAGGCCCAGGACCTGCATGTCCTTTGTGTAATGGGAGGGGGAGTTGAAGTGTTCCGCCATGGGTCGGTGGTTGGTGCGGGTGTCCCAGAGATGTTCTCTGAAATGATCCCCAAGTTGGCGTCTTATCTCCCTGATGTAGAGGAGACCACATCGGTGCAACGGATACAGTAGATGACATTTGTGGAGGTACAGGTAAATTTCTGTCAGATGTGGAAGGATCCTTTCGGACCTTGGACGGAGGTGAGGGGGCAGATGTGGGAGCAGGTTTTGCACTTGCTGCGGTGGCAGAGGAAGGTTTCCTTGCAAGGATGATTACCTTGAAGAGGTTCTCCTCCTCTTATTACATGGCCTCATTTCGCCCACCCCCATCTTATCCCAGTCTGCTCTACCCTCTTCTCTGACCTATCACCTTCTCCCCCACCTTCATCTACCTATTGCATTCTCAGCTACCCTCCCCCAGCCCCATTCCCCTACTATTTATACCTCAGTTCCCCGCCCCCAGCCTACAAGCCTCATTCCTGATGAAGTGCCTATGCCCGAAACGTCGATTCTCCTGCTTCTCGGATGCTGCCTGACCTGCTGTGCTTTTCCAGTAACACACTGTCAACTCTGATCTCCAGCATCTGCAGTAGTCACTCTCTCCTAATTAATATGTTTACAACCTTACATAAATAAGGAGAGTAAAAACTAAAAGCAACACTCCAAATGCGGCCTTACCAAACTGTATACAACTGTACCAAAACATTCACTTTACCTATCTATATTTTTTAAATCCAATCTTGGGATGTAGGCATTGCTGACTGACATTTATTCTGCTTGACTGCCACACAACATGCTTTCTTATACTTATCATTGTACCAGCAGCAATTTTGCAACCATTCATTTGGTTATCCAAATCATTGATCTCTGTGGCTCACTACTTGTTACACTCTGTCAGCCTGATAATGATTCATTCATGCCCAGTCTCTCCATCTAAATCTCTAACCATGCCAATATGTTCCCCTTTCACCATGAACTCCTATTTTGCAAGGTAATCTTTGAAGAGGTACCTTGCCAAATGCTTTCTGGAAATCAAAGTACAGTACATCCACTTCATTGCTTGTTATTTCTTCAAGGAACTGTTCATAAATCAGTCCAACATGATTTCTCTTTCACAACAATACTCTCTCTTGTTCACTGATTTCATGAAGATTTTCCAAGTGCCCTGCTAGACCCTACTTAATGATTGATTCCAGTGCTTTCCCTTGATGGAAGTTTGATGAAATTTGAATCCAAAGAAGATATTTAGCTGAATTTTCTAAATCAAATGAACCTCAGTAATCGTGAATCAAGCCAATCCAGTTCAAGTGCAATTCTGTTGCATATTAAATATCTCTAGATTTTGCAACTGGAGTGATTGGCTTCTGTCTGAAATTCATTTAACGATGAAACTCTTAACTTACAGCTACTGTTCCAAGAAAAGAACCCTGGTGTTCGTTATGAATATACTATCAAGAAAGACACAGAGGAAGAGAACACAATAGGACAACCAGAATTCTTTTGGAAATTTGGAGCTTGGACTGATTGCAGTGCTCCATGTGGAACAGGTGAAGTATCTACAACTAGTTTCCTGATAGGTTGCCTTAAGCTTGTCACAGAATTGATCTTCAACACATTCTTATTCTTGCGAATCTGTTTCCCTCATGAGTCTTTGTTTAAGAATTATATGTACCCCATGTTATCTCTTGTTTCAAACTTGAATCTCCACACCAGAGAGCAGAATCTTCCCATGAGGGAAAATGTTGGTTTTGTTTCTGAGTTCCAAATGTTGACTGTCACCCCTACCCCACTCTCCCAAGTTGAAATGATCATTCACTGTGATTCTCACAAGCCAGAAGATGGGCTTTTCTATCAGATTTAAGGAGAGTACACAGGCTGTCAAAGCAAGAGGGTCAATTAGAAATGTCCCAAGCTCAAAGGATCAGCAAGACATCATGGAAGGTAAGTAAGAAAAAGATTTCTTCAACATGGACATGCCCTCTCTTTCCAAAGACAGAAATTTGGAAATGGCACTTGCACACAGAATACCATTGTCTAGTCTCAGTCACATTCTGTAAACCTGCAAAATGACGTCCCAACTCCTCTACTCAGTGCACTGACCAATGAAGGCAAGCATATCAAATGCCTTCTTCACCACCCTGTCTACCTGCAACTCCACTTTCAAGGAACCAGGTCTCTTTGTTTGCCAACACTACCCCGGGCCCTACCATTAACTGTATAGGTCCTGCCCTGGTTTGCCTTACCAAAATGTGGATACGTGGGGGGAGATAAGTGCAGTCTATTTTCCTATGGATCACCAGAAAGAGCCAACCTGATAAGACTGTGGTGTACAAAGATAAGTGCACATGTTACCAGTGAAGTGGGATGGCTGGCATTGCAGAAAGAAACTCAGTGATCTTCTGTGTTTTTCAAAGCTAAGTGTCACTGGCTTCTGTCTGCTTACCTGCAATCCAGAGGCACCCCCCCCGACTGCCACTGCACACCATCTCACCAAGGCTCAGTTACTACAACTGTCAGTATAGCATGTAAGAGGTTGATCTAAAAGCAAAACAAAAGGCACTGCAAACCCAGCTAACTCATTCTGCAAGCGGATTCCAACCGGGCTATCTCAGGCTGGCACTGTGCTCTGTCATGTTGTCTGGAATAGGTCTTCTGATCAATGCGTTAATCATCAATTTCAGATTGTCAATCTGGTCTCCTTGTTATATAAAGGATGCTGTGAAGCTTTAAACGGTTCAGAAAAGATTTACAAGAATGTTGCCAGGGTTGAAGATTTTGAACTATTGGAAGAGGCTGAACAGGCTGGGGCTGTTTTCCCTGGAGTGTTGAAGGCTGAGGGGTGATCTTAGAGGTTTATAAAATCATGAGGGGCCTGGATAGAGTGAATAGGCAATGCCTTTCCCCTGGGTTTGGGGAGTCCTAAACTCGAGGGCATAGGTTTAAGGTAAGAGGTGAAAGATTTAAAAGGGATCTAAAGGGCAACTTTTTCATGCAGAGGGTGGTGCATGTATGAAATGAGCTGCCAAAGGAAGTGGTGGAGGCTGGTGCAATTGCAACATTTAAAAGGCATCTGGATGGGCAGATGAATAGGAATGGTTTAGAGCGGTATGGGCCATATGCTGGCAAATGGGACTAGATTAACTTAGGATATCTGATCGGCATGGACAAGTTGGCCCAAAGGGTCTGTTTCTGTGCTGTTCACCTTTAAGACTCTATGACTCTAAATCTTGTCTGCATCCAGGGTATCCCATGCACCCTGAGTTTGTCAGCTCAAGTTGTCCAATGTACTCAATGTCAGACACAGGAGATCCTTTCAGGGTTATACTGCAATGATTCACCAGAGCAGTGCATGCATCAAAGCACCATCTTAAGGAGGTATATAGTCTATTCAATATGGCCCTGGAAGGAGCATGAGCAATACTGTATCTTCATTCTGTGTCACTCCAAGGCTGTCGTAAAGGTGCAGCACAGTTTTAAAAGGGTACATCTTACCTTCCACAGCTATCCCTGTATGGGCTAAGAACCTTGAAAGGACATGGGAACATCAGGGTTTGCTAATATGTAAGATTTGTGGCAGTTCCTAGGCTATCTGACACACCCCTTTGGAATTTGACACCAGAGTGTTATGGACCAGACTAGGCCAGACCCCCTCAAATTAATTTGAGAAGGTAGCCTAGACCCTAACTTTTTCTTATTTTAAAGGTAAATGTAAAGTGGGTGTTCCAGTGGGTGATGCAACAGGTCAAACTACTCGACGTTAAGCGAAACACAATTTATTTAAACACTATAGTTAAAATACAAACAAAAGGAAGTAGAATTTGGAATAACTTGCTAGTGGAAAACTTAATGGAATAATGGATGCAGTACCATTACTAATTAACGGATACAATATAGGCAAATGTGAGGACTGCAGATGCTGGAAACCAGAGTCTAGATTGGAGTGGTGCTGGAAAAGCACAGCAGGTCAGGCAGCATCTGAGGAGCAGGAAAATCGACATTTCAGGCAAAAGCCCTTCATCAGGAATAGAGGCAGGGTGCCTGCAGAGTGGAGAGATAAATGAGAGGGGGGTGGGGTTGGGGAGAAAGTAGCATAGAGTACAATAGGTGAATGGGGGTGGGGATGAAGGTGATAGGTCAGAGAGGAGGGTAGGGGAAGGTAGCAAAGAGTACAATAGGCGAATGGGGGTGGGGATGGAGGTGATAGGTCAGAAAAGAGGGTGGAGTGGATAGGTGGGAAGGGAGATTGGCAGGTAGGACAAGTCATGGAGACAGTGCTGAGCTGATACAATATAGTAACATCCCATAAACACAGCCCTTGGCAAAAAGGTAAATTCAGACACAGATAGTTTCCCAAGGGAACAACATCAAGAGAGATTTCAGAGAAAGTCACAGTTCAGAATTATTTACTGAAGCTTGCAAACTTTCTGGGGCCCAAAACAGTTTCTCCCTGCTACAGCTAAAAAAATATAGAAAATCTGATCTGGTTACTCCTCTTCCATTGTTGTAACTGCTTTAAAAATACTGAAAGGTCTCTTAAACTATTGCATTAGGCTAGCTCCCATAGTCACTTTACCACCTCTGCCTTTACAACCCCTCTTCAAAAAAAACCCAGGACAAAATAACTTTATTAAAGTGACAGCATCATCACAAGTGGTCACAGATAAGTTGGATATTGATGGAGTAGAAGCTTTTCCTGTTGATGTAGCTTGCAGGTTGTTGCTAAAGTGCTCTCAAACACACTTGGAGGAAGATAGCAATGGGGGAGAATCCTATTATCCAAGCTGCTTGATTTTCCTGATCCTGGGGGTATATACTTTCATGTGGAAAAATGTCATCAGTAATATCCCAGATTTGTAGTAAGGATTGTGAGATGCCACACATACCCCCGTTACTCTTTGAAACGAGCCACTGGTGACATAAAGATTCAGGGCAGCTGTGACCTGGATGGGCCGTGCATGGAATGTACCCACGTCCTTTGGAGGGCAAATCCTTCTCCAGCAGATGCCACTGTTCAGTATGATGGACTGGGAAACCCTTAATCAGCAAATGTGCTATCTTTCAGACAGTTGAAGAAAATTACAATGATGCCCTATAAAGGCAAGGTCTCAAATGAACTCAAGAAATAAGAGCAGATGTAATCTGTTGCAGGTATAGGCTATTCAGCTCCTCAAGTCTACCCCACCATTCCATAAGATCATGATTAATCTGCTTTAGGCCTCAACTCATTTTATATGCCAGCTCCTCATGGCCCTCATCTTCTTGGTACTGCAAAAGTCTATGCAAGTAACTTCCACGGTCTCTGAGGTAGAAAATTCCAGACATTCTTCACTGTCTGAGTGAAGAAATTCCTTTGCATCTCTTTTTTAATGAGGTCCTCTTAATCTGTAACTACATCTCCTCATTCGACATTCCCCTGTTAATGGAACAATCCACCCAGTTAACCTCCCATGAGACCTTGTGCATTTTAATAAGATCACCCTTCATTCTTCTAGATTGAGGCAAGGAGTCTTCCCATGGAGGTCATTGCCATGCTTTGAGAAGGTGCTCTGAGGTGTGCAGTCTTTTGCAATTATGCATTCCACAACCAAGGATTTCACCCTACTTTGGAAGTATAATTCTTCTAGTAAGCCACCATGATAGTCCCTTAATGCCATCCCAAAGAAAAAGCTGCTTTCCACATTACAGACCATCTCCATGCATACCGACAGTTCAGCGAGCAAATGTGATAACTGCAAAATGCTTGCTATGGAATGAGTTTATGAAATGGAACTTCGCGTTCAACTTTTAAGTGCCCCATTCCCATTGCAGTTGCTTTGTTGACATGACAAGGAGGCGATTAGTGTGCAGAATGTGATGTTGGCTGGATAGCTGGTTTGCAATGCAAAGTAATGCCAAAAGCATGGGTTCACTTTATGCACCAGCTGTGGTTACATGAAGGCCTCTCCTTCTCAGCTTCTGCCTTTGTCTGAAGTATGGTGACTCATCAGCAGGTTGGACTATGCCAACTTTATCTGATAGTATTTAAATGCAAGAAAGAATTTGCTTAATTATCATGCCTATAGATTTAACTTGATTGTAGCTTCCAATTCCCAGTGTTGAGAGTTTGGTAATCTTTTCCATAGTCACTTAATTGAGCTTAGATTTTCTCAACTTCATATAAACCCTTCAGGATTCTGATCAAACACTTCTGGTTGGAAGCTTTCAAAACTAAGAATCTTATTCTGATGTAACCTATTTCCTAACAGTTCTCAACTATCTCCTAACTTCAGGAGAAACTGTTTCATACATCTAACTTCGACCAAGTCCTGTGTAAGCTAAGAAAAAAACACTTGTATAAGGTTTGGAATTTGACCCTAATCAAAAGAAAAGTTCCTGATCCTTCTAAACAGAAAACTAATTCATGGTCCTTCTAAACAGAAAACTAATTCTGTCCACTTGTAAAATATCTCCCAATGCAAAAGAAGGTTTCTCCTTGACCAGCTGCAGAGTTGTACCAGTTCTGTGCTCAACATATTGTGCTCCTAAATTAACCTCAAGAGAGTGCCCACAGAGGTGAAAGTGTTTGAGCTGGAGGAGGGTGCTGTTGGAAGTCTGCCAGTGGATCTGTTGAGGTTTTGGTGATTGCCCCTCATAGATAGTGGTGGTGCTGATGGTCTCTGTCACTGACCTCTTTGTGGAGGTTCACTGGGTTCTGCTAGTGCCTGTGTAAGAGAGTGGAAATTAGCCACAGAAGATTAATAAAAGCTGGTGCAGATTAAGAATGAGTTGGCGCTAGTGGTAGTGAGAAAACAGCACAGCAAAATGAAGCTTACTGAGTTGCACATTGTGGTCTCTGTATCCCCACATGAAGGCCAACTCCCCCATCAGATTTTCCTGAATCAAGACAAAGTGAGGGGCTGAGTATAGTACAGTTGGATGCAAGAACAGTTAGTATTAATGCAGGAATAAAAGAGGTGGTGAACTCTGAGTGAGTTGGAAGCACTGAGGGCACAAAGCATGGAGGATGACAGCCGTTTGGGAGAATCAGGTGGCTGAAAGCCATTGAGTGGACATAAACTAAAAATGATACCTCCAAAGCACACCACTCTCTCAGTACAACACTAATGTGCTTAGATTGGCAGCACAGTGCCTCAGTGGTTAGCGCTGCTGCCTCACAGCACCAGAAACTCGGGTTTGATTCTGTCTTGAGCGATTGTCTGCACGTACTCCCTGTGTCTGTTTGGGTTTCCTCCAGATGTTCTGGATTCTCCCACAGTCCAAAGCTGTGCAGGTTAGGTGGATTGGCCATGCTAAATCACCCACAGTGGCCATGCATGCACAGGCTGTGTGGATTAATGATGGGAAATACAGAGTTACAGGGACAGGGTAGGGCGTTGAATTTGAGTGGTGTGTTGTTTAGAGGGTAAGTGTGGACTTTATGGGCTGAATGGTCTCCTTCTACACTGTCAGGATTCTATGATTCTCAATGTTAACATGAGGCTACCATCGCTTCAAGATATGAATGCTACAATTGAATCAAATCTGTGTGATTTATTTCACATCACAAATTGCAGACTTAACAGGTACTTCAAATACTTATAATAAGAAAAACGCAAGCCATGTAGCAAATTTAATGCATAAAAGATAGATAAAAAGACAGATAGATATTATCCATATTAGGCTTCAGCTATTTTTCATAGAAGAAAGCTTTCCAAGTTGTGGTCTTGTGATTTATAGCATCTTCAGCTTCAGATTGATTATTATCACTGTAACCACTTGACCTAGTTTATTTTATTCACCACTTATCCTTCAAGTCAGAGATATGGTCTTTCCAAAACTGATATATGATTTGTAAACAATTTCTGATATGTTTGTCATATTCAGTTTTGCTATTAAAGCAAAGAACAAGGAACAGTACAACACAGGATCAGGCCTTTCGGTCCAGCAAGCCAGCAGCGACACATTGCCTTTCAAAACGTAATCCTTTGCCTCCACGTAGTCTGTATCTCTCTCTTCCCTGCCAATTCATGTATCTATCAGGCTGCATCTTAAATGTTGCTGTTGGATCCACCACTACCACCTCCTCTGGCAGCACCTTCCAAGCACTTTACCACCCTTTGTATAAAATAACCTATGTCACAAATCTCCTTTAAACTTATCTGCTTTTACCCTCGGCCGATGTCCCCTAGTAAATCACATTTCTACCCTGGGAAAAAGAATCCGACTAACCATGCCTCTCATAATTTTGTAATGACTAACAGGTTGATGTTCAAGCGAAAAGAGTTTGTCCGATCTCTCCTCAGTGTTAGTTTGAAACCATTTAGATTGGAAAAGATATTCAGCTTTATTGCATGTTCTGGATGTCTGTGCTGCCTGTAACATTTATAGAGTGTTAATGTCTTGAGATTTCAGGACAAGCATCTTGGCTTCACTTCCCTTCCCATGGCCCTGGTTTAATCTATTGCCTTATTTAGTATGATGCCTTGTAATTATTGGCAGTAGTCAACAGTTTCCACAGGAACTTTAAACATGGCGTTTAGTTATCTCATTAAACAAATTTGGACTTGGCATTCTCTATTTATTGAGAAATAGATTTACTGAATGTACCAATTATCAAATTTGAATTATTGCATTCATAAATTCATGTCAGATTGTACATGTATAATACCAGAGCCATAATACAGTGACCTTCTTGACTCACTTTTAAACCTGAAAGTAGAAAATGTGTAAAGAAAATGCTCTATCAACGAACTATCCTCCAAAGATTTGTCATAAAATCATTACGGCAAATACAGGAGGCAATTCAGACCATTGAACCAGTGCTGGCTCTCTTTAGAGTAATCCATTTCAGTCCCATTCCACCCTTCTGTCCCCAGGAACCTGTAGGTTTATTCTCCTCAATTGCCTGTCCAATTTCCTTCTGAAATCAATTATCATGTCAGCGGACTCCAAAACAATGGAATGGTTTTCCCAGCTAGTACCATCCAACACACTCATTTCCTTCTTTCTTTTTCATGGTCCTATATACTGCTGCCCTTCCCACTCCTAAATTAGCTCCAGTACTTTTTTTGTCTGAACAGTTCCAGAGCAAGTCAAAGACCCAGATCAAATATATTCTTTTTCTTTTTGTTTAATTCTAGCAGTTTCTGATACACGACATGTTTTGCAGTTTGTGGCCTCAAAAGGCATATAAAAGCGAGTCAGAGAAGTCACATCAATTTTTTTGGCTCACAACTCAACAAAGAAAACAAGCATTCATTGTAAGATCTGACAAAAATGAAATACTTTGAAGCTTTCAGCAAGCTCTGATTTGATTATAAGGTTTGATTTTTCTGAACACAGTTTTATGACAGTGTAACTCATTCATACTTGTTTGATGTACACATGCCAATGAGCGTGCTTTTATGTTGACAAGAAATTTGTCAAACCCTGAGCATCAGCCAAAACAAAAGAGCAACTCCATTCAATAATGATACGACTAATTAAAACATTTGTAAATTAGAATAAAAACAGAAGGTATTGAAAATATTTTTGAAGAGAAACAGATTAAAGGGTTCTTGTTTTGGGGTTGGGACCTCAATGTCAGAGTCAGTAACAGGTAGTTATTATCTGATAATTAGACTGATTAGACTAGATTAGATTAGACTATTTACAGTGTGGAAACAGGCCCTTCGGCCCAACAAGTCCACACTGACCCGCCGAAGCGCAACCCACCCATACCCCTACATTTACCCCTTTAACCTAACACTACGGGTAATTTAGCATGGCCAATTCACCTGACCCGCACATCTTTGTGACTGTGGGAGGAAACCGGAGCACCCGGAGGAAACCCACGCAGACACGGGGAGAACGTGCAAACTCCACACAGTCAGTCGCCTGAGTCGGGAATTGAACCCGGGTCTCTGGCGCTGTGAGGCAGCAGTGCTAACCACTGTGCCACCGTGCCGCCCACTAAATCTGCCAGGAATGGCTGAGATCACATGGAACCAGGGAACAAGGGGTATGTTAATAAAGGATCATTGAGTGAGAGCTTGTTTGAGTGTTAACTAGAGTGTGGAACAAATAATCAGCATGTTGGAATGTTGTAAAGTGTGAGTTGGAATAGACTCTGACTAGAAAGGTATGTGCCTAGACTCTGTCTAACCAACATTTATCCTCTGGGGTCAATCAGTGGTAGTCGAGGATAGTTAACTGTTCGAAGTGGTTGAAAACTACACATTATTCTTACAAAAGAATGATTTGGAAAAGGCTTCAGAGAGCTGGTTGAACCAAAATCTGAAGTGTGAGGGTATGATCATCTAGGCTTGTTTTCAGAATGTGAATCTAATAAGCAGTGAAAGGAAGTAACCATCCAACATTACTTCTTTATTTAAGGAAAACAAAGCATAAAAAGTAGGAGAAGAAGCAATGTGAACCAGAGACTGATGATTTGGACATAGATGAAGGTTTAAAAAAATTTTTAATTTTAAAAAAATTTTTTTTTCAGAAAGGTGACCTAGAAAGATGAGGTGGATCTTACTGAACCTTCCATAATGCTGAAAGAGTTGACATGGGGAAGATGTTACCACTAACAGGGCACAGACTCAGAGTAAAGGGGCAACCTTTTAGATGAGGTGGAATTTCTTCAGCCAGAGGGCATTTAATCTGTGAAGCTCATTGCCACAGAATGATGTGGAGACCAAGTCATTGAGTGTATTTAAGACAGAGATCGATAGGTTCCTGATTAGTAACAGGATTAACAGTTACGGGAAGAAGACTGGAGAATGAGGTTTAGAAACATGTCAACCATGACCAAATAGTAGAGTAGATATAAAAACAGAGGTTGCTGGAAAAACCTCAGCAGAACTGTACTGCGGAAGGGTCACCAGACCTGAAATGTTAACACTGGTTTGTCTTCACAGATGCTGCCAGACCTGCTGAGTTTTTCCAGCAATTTCTGTTTTATTTCAGATTTACAACATCTGTAGTTCTTTCAATTTTATTTAGCAGGGCGGACATGATGAGGCAAATGGCTTAATTCTACTGCTGCACCTTACAGTCTTAGGGATTTAGTCTCTGCTGATGTGGCATGGTGAGATTTTGGCAAATTCAGAAAGAATGAAGGTATTTCCATAGAAGAGTACATAATGAAATTCAGTGGATTGTATGCAAGTTTGAAGAAGTTCTATTTGGAAGTTCCCCAATCTGTGCTGGCATCTTGGCTGTCAGACTGTGCCAAAGTAGACTTCTAGTTTTGACAGAAGTCAAATTTACAGTGAATATATACTGTGAGAACAAATATTGGAAGCAGAGAAAAAAGTCCTTTATACACTTAATGGTAAGGTCCTCGGGAGTGTTGCTGAACAAAAAGACCTTGGAGTGCAGGTTCATTGCTCCTTGAAAGTGGAGTTGCAGGTAGATAGGCTAGTGAAGAAGGCGTTTGGTATGCTTTCCTTTATTGGTCAGAGTATTGAGTACAGGAGTTGGGAGGTCATGTTGCGGCTGTACATTTACAAGGATGTTGCCAGGGTTGGAGGATTTGAGCTATAGGGAGAGGCTGAACAGGCTGGGGCGTGGAAAGCTGAGGGATGACCTTATAGAGGTTTACAAGCTTATGATGGGCATGGATAGGATAAATAGACAAAGTCTTTTTCCTGGGGTCGGGGAGTCCAGAACTAGAGGCATAGGTTTAGAGTGAGAGGGGAAAGATATAAAAGAGACCTAAGGGACAACTTTTTCACACAGAGGGTGGTACGTGTATGGAATGACCTGCCAGAGGAAGTGGTGGAGGCTGGTACAATTGCAACATTTAAGAGGTATTTGGATGGGTACATGAATAGGAAAGGTTTGGAGGGATATGGGCCGGGTGCTGGCAGGTAGGACTAGATTGGGTTGGGATATCTGGTCGGCGTGGACAGGTTGGACTGAACGGACTGTTTCCATGCTGTACATCTCTATGACTCTAAAAGTGTATCCCTTTCTGTATTGTTCTTTGCACAAATGATGCAATCAGCTATGCAAACAAAAAAAGGGGGACAATTTTTAATGGGTTAATGGGACCACTTAGAAACAGGAGACAGGCAAAAGTACAAAAGAAGAAATTTAAGTAAGAGAAATAAGAACAGAATTGCCTTTGACAAGTATGAGATGTGAAAAAAAATTGGGACTTAAAATAAAAGAATGACTGCACCCTGTAGTCAGTCTATATTTCCAGTACGATTCAAAGTAATGTGGAGCTTGGAATATCCCAAACAATAAAATAGCCAATTCAAAACTACCAGATGTCTCTGAGTAATAAAGATTGGAATAAAGTAAATTTAGAACATAGAACATAGAACAGTACAGCACAGAACAGGCCCTTCAGCCCACGATGTTGTGCCGACCACTGATCCTCATGTATGCACCCTCAAATTTCTGTGACCATCTGCATGTCCAGCAGTCTCTTAAATGTCCCCAATGACCTTGCTTCCACAATTGCTGCTGGCAACGCATTCCATGCTCTCACAACTCTCTGTGTAAAGAACCCGCCTCTGACATCCCCTCTATACCTTCCGCCAAACAGCTTAAAACTATGACCCCTCATGTTAGCCATTTCTGCCCTGAGAATTTGTGAGTTTCCACCTATTTCCTATGATGTTAACACACTAAAACTTTTAAAGAGAGCAAACTTTATTTGTAAAAGAGCAGGAATCAATTATTTCATTAGCATGAAGTAGTATCTAGTGATATACCACTGTCATTAAATAGGCCATTGATGACAAAGCTATTGTGTTTGGAAAGTCTGTGACTTTGTACATCACAGTCGAGCCACTATTATATGGAACATAACCTTTCCACTGAAATCAAACAATGATATTGGTATCAGGGCAGAAATTTCCAAGTCAAAAAGTTAATAATGTTAAAACAACCTCAGCAGTTCAACCAGCCCTTTTCCAAAAGGTTAGGTATATTTTTAAAGAATGTGGGAGAAAGGAATACAATAGGCTTATAGAAAAAAAATACATGTTAGATGTAAGATTAAAATACATGCTAGATTTAAGATTGTGAAAACAATATTGGAAGGATGCAGCCTATAGCGAATCTGTCTTTAGTGTGTGATTTCACCAAACTAGTGGTAGTGGATTTAAAAGTGTGGGTAAAGAAAAATATAATTTTACATTTTATAATTTTGGAAAACAGATATGGTCAGTATGAATAATACATAGGGAAAGGTTAAAAAAACTTTGGATAAGATAATGGAAAAAATAGCTGAGGTCTGAATTTGGACAACTGACAAAATTTCTCATTAATAATGGAGGGGTCTGGCTAATTATGAATGTAAAGATGTGTACACAAATATGCAGGTAATAGTTATAAATACAGCAGTCCAAAAGCTCTTTTAGCATCAGGTTACATGTAAGGAATCACACAATAATAACCAAAATTGTTCATAAATATTGCAGATCAGCCAAACTGTAAGTTATTACTGCAGATGGCTGAAGGATATAATATGTAATAGTTTTTGATACAAATCATAAACTTCTGTCAATGAGCTCCTAGGTTGGAAAGGGACTGCAATTAGCTATTTTTTTTATACATTTGAATGTATTTCACACTGACAGAAAGGCTTTCGTTAAAAGCCAAAATCTCAGAAAGAATTTGGAGAGCCTTACGATAGAACGTAAGGCCATTGGAAGCCAGTTTCAATCAGGGAAACATGGTTTATTATAAAAGAGAAAAGCTCAAAGTGTGGAGACGCCCAGGAATGGTGACTCGTAAAGATGAAAAAAACAATCATTGTGCAACTTTGGACCCAGACTGTTTGAATATACTCAGAAACAGTGAGGTCTGCAGATGCTGGAGGTCAGAGTTGAGAGTGTGTTGCTGGAAAAGTACAGCAGGTCAGGCAGCATCCGAGGAGCAGAAAAATCGACGTTTCGGGCAGGAGCCCTTCATCAGGAATTTTCCTGCTCCTTGGATGCTGCCTGACCTGCTGTGCATTTCCAGGAACACACTCTCAACTCATGTTTGAGTACGTCCCTCAAGATTGCTCAGTATTGATATCAGAATTGCAGGTTCTAAAAGAATTATAAAAGGTACCAGGGAACCTTTTCTGATGACCAAACTGAGGCCATTGGTCACAAAGAACAAATACCAAAATGAGTACCGAAGTTAAATAGTCACAAGAAGGGGCTGGTCAATAGAGAAATGTGACTATGATAAGTAGAGCAGGGAATGCCACTGGGAAATATAACAAACAATTGAATGTACAATACAAGGGACAGGAGGTTAAAACTATGGGTTGAAAACATGAGGTAGAAAAATAGGAGTCCAGAAATACAGTGTTAAAAATCACTCAACACCAGGTTATAGTCCAACAGGTTTAATTGGAAGCACACTAGCTTTTGGAGCGAAGCTCCTTCAGCCACACAATCACCTGATGAAGGAGCGTCGCTCCGAAAGCTAGTGTGCTTCCAATTAAACCTGTTGGACTATAACCTGGTGTTGAGTGATTTTTAACTTTGTACACCCCAGTCCAACACCGGCATCTCCGAATCAAAAATACAGTGTTAGTGAACCTGGGAGTGAATACGTCCCTAGAAAGAGATTATAAACTGATGAAAGGAACCTCGTTAACAGCAAAGTGAAATCAAATCATGACAGTCCAGAAAGCGATAAAAGACATGATAGAAGGCATTGTTTAATAAGGTCAAGGATAACACAAGTCAGGAATACCAACAGGATCAAAGGCCCTTGATCAGAAAGTCTTAGTGGCTACAAACAGACTAAAAGACAAGTTAATAAAATCACCCTAGCAGTAAGTGTTACAAAGCTGGAGAGAATGTGAGGTGTACACAAAGGTGCCAGATAGAAGACAACTAGGGTGGAGATGCATACAAACGGAATCTCCTGCTGAGACATAGAAGAGTAAATTCAGACCAGCGCATGAGGATTTGAAGAAAAACTGGGGAATCAGCTATATGAGTAGATTCACCTGTAGAATAAAAGCAATTTTAAAGGTATTCTTGGCTTTGTCAGCAACAAAGGCTTTGGAAATGCAGTTCAATTGCTATTAAAGCTGCACTTCTGCAGGGAGGTGAGCTAAAGTGGAAAGTGTTTCTGGGAGTTAAATAAAATTTAGATGGTTTAAATAATGCTGCTAGAGTTTGATACTTCTCAGTAGGGTTTGTTTTATTAAAATTGGGATGTCCTCAGTTGAAAGCTAAGCTTGCCATGTTTACTGACACCATGAGGGTGTGTAGGGGTGTGGTCACAGAGTTCAGGTTTTGGTATTGCAAACTGAGAGTTTATGATGGCTGAGTTGGAATATATCTTTTACTGGGAAAGTATCTACCTGGACTCTGTTAAATTAATCTTTAAGCTTTGGTGTCTATCATCGATCCTGTCTCCACATTGAAAGACAGCTAGCAGATTGCTAGAATTTAAATTCATTTCATAAAACCTAGAATTGAATTCTAGTCTATATTAACAGTGACCCTGGAAACAACATTCTTTGTTGTAGAATCCACCTGGTTCACTGATGCTCTTTAGAGAAGCATATTTAACTGTCATTAGCTGGTTTAGCTTTCAGACCCATGGTAATGTGGTAAGAGTTCTAACTGTGCTCTGAAATGGCTGAGCAGTAGAGATAACAAATGCTTGTTTGCCACCGTAACTCCTATCCCACAAATGATTGTGTTTTGCTGGATTGACCAGTTACTGTTTACAGATCATGCTCACAGCTGAATGATGGTTGTCAGTTGTCTTTTTGAGCTGCTGAATTTTAAGTAGTGAAGGTCCACCCACAGTGCTGTGAGGGAGGGGGACTTTTACCATGCCACACTAAAGGAACAGTGATATATTTCTAATTCGTGGTGTGTGATTTGGACAGGAACTTGCAGATAATGTCGTTCCCATCTGCCCTGCTACACTTGTTCCTGTCATTGGCAGAGGACATGGTTTTACTAAGTGGTGTCTTGGACTTGGACATCTAGTCCTTCATTGCTCATGGATCAAATCTGGAACTTCCAATTTAACAGCGTTCACAGTAGTGATTGCAAAAGGTCAGCCAGCTGAACCTCATAGAATATGAGTTCCCTGATTGGGGCTATTCATCTGGTCCAAGCAGGGAGCCCTGGCTGGCTGATAAAAAGAGGTGTATCAGAGCTTCTTGCAGTCTGATAGCTAACTCTGAAGTAGCAATATTAAGGTCAAGGACTGTCCATGTGAATAAAGTGTGACTTGGTGAGAAAATGCCAGACTCTGTGGAATTATTTCACTTACACACAATTTCTTCCAGGCAAATGTAAAGTTTAGCAAGAACTGTCAGAGATGCCCCCATTTCAAAAATGAATAAATTATTTTTTTTGTGTATTTCACAGAAATATGTACAGTGTAACACAGTGTAATATTTATTAGGCAGCATTCTATTCCCTCTGTATTTTTTTATAATTATTAAAAACATATTTTTTTCATAATCTGTTATCATTCTAGACTACAGCTTTGACAGGCTGCACTGAAAGATATAGTCATGATCAATCATTAGAGATATGCCTTAAGGCACTGCCTGTAGGATCCTTTACTCAATTCAGAAGTTTTTTTGGTTTTTATACCAACAGCAGCACAATGCTTGCTTGAGGCACTGCTGTTAGAATAAACTGCTTCTATAATATTTTCAAAATGTAAAGTGGGAGGAAAGTCAATGGAGGAGTTGGAACTCTGCTCATGTGTACCTGCACCATGAGGCATGGAGTTATAAAAGTAGGTATAAAAGGAGGCATAAAAGTAGGTTTAGAACATCGTACCAGAATCATGTTCAGCCGGAGTATTTTTAATGGGCATATGTTCTGGAGGTTCATGATGCTCCAAGCACAAAGTTCACTGCAGTATCATTTCTGACACATTGGCAGTTTGTTATTAGTGCTTTATCCTGTGCCTTTAGTCAATACAGCTTACCTACACATTGAGATCCTCGTCTGGAGTATCTCAATCTGTGGGTGTCTCCACATCCATTGTACCTGAGGATGCTTGCTTCTTATTACTAAGTCAGTTGCTTCAACTTCTGACACTCTGGACCATAACACTTATTTATGTCTGTTTACTGTAGGTTAGCAAGCACCAGCATGTCTAAGACCTCTCTCTTCACATGTATATTATTTTGTCTTTTCTCTTATTGATGAGAGAGTTACATCATCATATATGTCAATCCCATTTAGCACATCTCTCCCCCCTTTAACCACACCCCCATGCCCCCCTGCAATTTCCCCCTGCTGGAGCTACCTTATTTCAGTACTTTACTTGTTCTTACATACATAACGATTGCAAATGCTAACATCATGATTATCTTTATCACTATCCCATCACCCCTCAAAGTCTGAATGTCAACACAATCTGGAACTCTGACTGGACACCCCATGTATTTGAATCCTAACATTGAAGTGATGGTATTGTACCATGTCAGCAATAGTTGTACTCCTCAGTACATTGTTGCATTTCTTCTTTTCATCATTCATGGGAAATGGATATCACTGACTTGGCCAACATTTATTTCCAACTTTCAGAGGGCAGTTGATCTAGAGTCACATGTAGAACACTTCAAGTACAGATGGTAGATTTTCCCTAATGGATATTAGTGACAATCAACAGTGATTACATGCTTGCCATTATGGTAACTTTGCATTCCAGATTTATGTTCAATCCAAATTTCACCAATAGTTGGGGAGCAACAGTTTGCCACTGCTGCATAGCAAATCCTAGGTTCCATCCTGCCCAAAAGGCAAATGGCATGATGCAAAGAAATGAAGAGTGGTAAACAATGAATGACTGCACCCAACAGAATTCCCTGCCACAAACTAGTGTGTCCATGACAAAATTCCAATGAAAAGTGATAGATTAAATTAGTATACTGTAAAGTTGCAAAATGTTGAGTTTTCCATGATTTTAATGAATACTATTTTTACTACCTCAGGAGTTCAGCGCCAGATTGTTCGATGTGTGGAAAAAACACCCAGAGTTGTGGAAGACAGATTCTGTGATGCAAGGACTCGTCCTGATGACCGGCAACAGAAATGCAATGAACAGGATTGTCCTGCCAGGTCATATTGCCTCATTGCTATTGAGCATGCAGTGCATTTAACTGTGTACCTTCTGTTACATTCTTCCATTCACCATCAATGCACCAATCAGGTTACATGAATTGATGAAACAATATGGGTTCTTTATTTGAATGTAAAACTATTTAAGGGTAGCGCTACCTGGGAAACTATTTGTACATCTGGACTCTGCTACTGCTGCTAACAAACCAAGAAACCAATACAGCACATCCTGTTGAGGTGGCAGTGATTGAAAGTAATTTAAAATATACCTTCTTATACTTACCTTCACATCACATTACTGCATTGTCTCGACTTATGAGGTAATCCATCTAATAAGCCCTAAAATTGCACCACAAACCTGAAGCTCTTCTATCCACTGTATATACACTTAGTTAATGGTGGATTTAAGGCTGAGTGCTCATCAGGAGCCTGTTGAATAATAACACTTTTTTCTTGTGCATATTTCCATCTTATTGCCTCAATTGCATCAAATACTAGCGGTTTCCCCACAAGTATTTGTTTTCCAGCATTTTATCACTTTTTTCCTCAATCTGTATCCAGAAAAGAGGTCCAATCAACAGGTGCCACTATTTAGACCACTAACATTCTCCAATTTTGTGTTATTTAAATGAAAACTTTGCCATCTGGCTTCTGTTTCTGACTCTAATTAATTTTGTCTGCTCCACGCTCTTCAGCTTTCAATCAGCCACAGGCAGCTGAACTGAAATCAAAAAACAGAATTCCTGAAAGACAAAACGTTTTGGAAATACTCAGCAAGTCTGGCAACAGATGTAGAGAGAGAGAGAAATAGAGTTAGATTTTCAGGTTGCAACCTTCTGCTATCACAGTGCTGTACGATACACAGAAAATTAGCCAATGCTCCTCCAGTACTATGAATAGTGAATTTCCCTTTGGAATTCTTTTGAATATCTGCAGCAGATTGATCATCAATGACATTCCAGTATAATAACTAATGCCTAAATAAAGAACATATTCTCCAATGCCTTGTTGCAAGATGGCGGCAGAATAAGATGCTCCAGCCAGAGCTCATCTGCTCTGACAATTCTTCTTCTTTTCTTCTTTTTCTTATATTTTTCTTCCTCTCAGTGCTTTTCTTTTCTTCTTCTTCTTGACTCTTCGACTCCCAGCCTCCAGCAATGACTCCCAGCTTCTGACAAGTGATGGCTCCCGACCTCCTGTGCGCCATGGCCTCCTGGTCTGGTGCAGCAGCCTCCCATGTAGTATGGCGTCCTTCCAGCATAGCATGGTGACCTCCTGCAGCAGCCCCCCCCTGGTGTGGCATGGTGACCTCCTAACCTGGTGTAGCTGCCTCCTCCCATAGGGGCTTCTTGACTGGCATGGCATAGAGATTTCATGGCCTTGTGCATTGTGGGGCCAGGGCCCTGGTACCAGTATGGTCTGCAGTACTGAAATTTTATTTCTGAAATGCTGGGCATTTTATTTTTTGTATTGTCTAAATCTGGTAACAAAAGAAGCTGTGCCGAGGTAATTTTGTTTCTAAGTCGGTGCTGTAATTGGCAACGTACCAACTTTTCACTATCCTCATTCATTGCATGTGACAATAAAGGTTATTCTATTCTAATCCATTCTATTCTACTCTATGCTTCTGTCCCCACAGGGAGAAAAATGTTTTGTCTTAAATACAATGATGCAAGTCACAGACACTTATTCGTGTTATGCTTTTTAATTGTCTATCAATATAGAAGGTATTTGTGTGATTTCGTACTTAGTTGTTTAAGTTTGAACCAGGGTATAGAGGAAAGGAAAGGCCCGACAAGGGAAGAGAAATGAATAATAGCCAGAGCATGAGAATGAGAGAGAGTTGGTGGTGAGGTTAGCAGTATGGATATGGAGCTGACCCTAAGGAAACATTTATTGCCCTTAGCTGACCTCCCAAAATGCATCACCTCACACTTGTCTTGGTTAAACCCCATTTGCCATTTCTCCATTCAACTTTACAAGTGATCTGCTGTATCCTTTGACAACCTTCCTCACTATCCAAAACTCCACCAATTTGTGTGTTGTCTGCACATTTACTAATTGGACTACGTATAATACAAAGAGCAGAGGTTCCATCACTGATCAAGCAGAGCACCACTGGTCACAGACCTATAGTCAGAAAACTAACCCGTTCCCTAACTACCATGAGCATGTCTTTCATGACCAAATCAATTTTGTATCCAACTTACCAACTCACTGTGGATCCCATGTGACTTAATCTTCTGGAGCAGCCTACCAGAGGGGCCTTGTTAAATACTTTAGTAAAGTCCATGTAGGCAACATCCACTGCCCCTACCCTCATCAATCAACTTTGTCACTTCCTCAAAAAACTCAAATTTGTGAGCAAATCATCCTTTGCAAAAAGTCAAGATGACCATCCCTAATAAGTCCATTCTTCTCCAAATGCAAGTTAATTCTGTCCTGAAGAAACCTCACCAATAATTTCCCTACCACTGATGTAAGGTTCCCTGGACTATAATTTCCTAGATTATCACTGTTGCCCTTCTCAAACAAAGGAACAGCATTAGTTATTCTCCAGACTTCTGGGACCTTGCTGTGGCTAAAGAGGATACGAAGATCTCTGCCAAGGCCCCCAGCAAACTCCTTCCTTGCCTAATACAGCCTTTTCCTTGTTGGACTATCCACATGTTATTTCAAGAAACCTTTCTGGATACACCTAACAAATTCTGCCCCATCTAAGTTCTGGATTTGAGTGGTGCTGGAAAAGCACAGCAGTTCAGGCAGCATCCGAGGAGCAGGAAAATCGATGTTTCGGGCAAATGCCCTTCATCAGGAATAGAGCTGATGAAGTTCTTTTGCCCGAAACGACGATTTTCCTGCTCCTCGGATGCTGCCTGAACTGCTGTGCTTTTCCAGCACCACTCTAATCCAGAATCTGGTTTCCAGCATCTGCAGTCATTATTTTTACCTGCCCCATCTAAATCTCTGGCACTAAGGGAGTCCCAGTCAATGTTGGAGAACTTAGCGTAGCTGTGACATTCTCCTTAATGATGGAACACTCTGACCCGTCTCTATCGCGCCTGTAACATCCAAACCCTGAAACATTGAGCTACCATTCCTGCCTTTGTATAAACCAAGTTTTTATAATGGCTGCAATATTGTAGTTCCATGTATTCTGAACCTCGAGACCCTCACAATCCATCTTCCTGAATGCTGGACCTCTATCTTCTCTCCCCATAAATGAAAACAATTGTGCAGTACTTGTTAACACTCTACCAATGACTTCCAGCTCCATGTATAGATTTCCACCAGGTCAGTAGTGGTCCCTACCTTTTGTCTGGTTATTCTCTTCCTCTTGATATACTAATAGAAAATTTTGGCATTCTCCCTAATTTTGCCCATCGTGTTTATCATGCCTGGTCTTTGCTCTCCTTCATAAGTCCCACACCTACTTTCAGTTCTCCACTCAGGCATCCATTGATCTGTGCCCTTTGTACATGTTATATACTTTCCTTTACCTTTATATTTAGTCCTGCATATTGCAAGACATCCAGGGTTCTCTGGGCTTGTTGCTCCTACATTTCACCTGAAAGGGAATATGTTGGGCCTATACTCTCCCCAATTCCTTTTTGAATGTGCCCCACTGTTCTGTTGTAGGTGTTCTCAGTCTACTTTGGCCAGGTCATGCCTTATTTAATAAAATCTGCTTTTCCCTTATCCCAATACACTTTCTCGCAGGCTATATTTTTCCTTTTCCTTAAAAAACTTAAAATGTACATTGTTGCGGTTGCTATCACTAAAAGTTTGTGGAGATGGTTCAAGTCATTTGTTTTATTAGTCAGAAGATTCCCTGCAAGCTGTCAGCCTTTGGTCTCTGAATGCAAATTCCCAATCTACACATCCGATCCATAAAATACTATGCTAATAGCAATTCATAACACATGCTCATATGTCTTGACTGTTTTATGAAGTCTTCTGAGCAGATTTGCATAGCTTACCATCCATATTTATGCCATCCAGTAGAGACATGGAGGATGAAATATGGAAATAAGAAATTACATTGAAGAGAGATTAAATTAAAAAGGTCAGCTGCATACATTTGCAAACGGGTCACAGGTCGAATAAGAAATCTTTAAAGCACATGCAAAGGTTTTTAGGAGTACTTTGCACGCAGCTCTGGGGGTCAGTTTTGCACAGTTAGCTGGACGGCTGGATCGTGCCACAGAGTGACACCAACAGCATGGGCCAGTTCCTGTCCTGCCTGAAGTTGCCATGAAGGCTCCTCCTTTGCGTCATCTCCCCTTGCCTGAGGTATGGTGCCCCTCAGGTTAAAACGCCACTAGTCCTCGCTTCCTGTCTCTCTCACTAATGGCAAGGCAGCCCTATGGTCCTCTTGGACTACGATCACTTTACACTTGGATTAGGTGTTGATCCACTTTTCTGTTGAATGCACTTTATTTAATGGGATGGAATCATAAAATCATACACTACAGAAGACATCTTTGGCCCATCAAAGGTGCACTGACAAAAACTACTGTACACCTACAAATGTTCATTCAAATACTTTTTAAAGGATGTGATATTTCCCACATCGCCTCCCTTCCCAAGCAGTGCATTCCAGATTGTGGGTAAAATAAATCCTCTTTCACCTTTATGCCATCTCATTATTGGCCCATTGTCCAAGGGGAACAACTGCTTTCTATCCATCCTGTCCACCATAATCAGGCCCCCTTCTCCACTCTAAAGGTAACAACCTGAGCTTTTTCAGCATCTCTTCATAGCTGAAATGTTCCATCCCAGGCATCATTCTGGTGACTCTCCTCTGCACCTCTTACTGTGCAATCACACCCTTTCCGTTTACACTGTGACCAAAACTGCACACAGTACTCCAGCTATGAGAACCAAAATCTCATACAGCTCCAACTTAATGTGCCTGCTCTTATAGTCTGTGCCATATCTGACAAAGGCAAGTGTCCTGTGTGCCTACCTAATTAATCATCAAGAGTGTGTTGCTGGGAAAGCACAGCAGGTCAGGCAGCATTCCAGAAGCAGGAGAACCAACGTTTCGGGCATAAGCCCTTCATCAGGAACACACTCTCGACTCTGATCTCCAGCATCTTCACTTCCTGCCTTCTTAATTACCCTATTAACTTATCCTGCCAGCTTCACAGATCTGTGGATAAGATCCCTCTATTCCTCGGAGCTTCCTTGTGCCCTGCCTTTCATTGAGTCCACCCCTGTCTTCTGACTTCTTCAGAAGTTCATCACCTCAGTGTGCAGGGTTAAATTGCTACTGATCTACCCACCTGACCAATCCATTTATATACTCATGTAATCTAAAATATTCTTCTTCACTGTTCACTACCTTGCTAATCTTTGTAAAAAGAGGCTATTCATTCCATCAAGTCTGCACCTACTCTCCAAAGAGCATCCCACCCAGACTTAGCATGGTCAATCCACCTAACCTGCACATCTTTGAACTGTGGGATGAAACTGGAGTACCCAGAGGAAACCCACGCAGACACGGGGAGAATGTGCAAACTCCACACAGATAGTCACGCAAGGCTGGAATCGAACCCGGGTACCTGGTGCTGTGAGACAGCAGTGCTAACAACTGAGCCGCTATGTTAGCATCTGCAAGACATCTGCAAACTTACTTATCATCATCCACAGATTTTGTTCCATATTTTTAAATACATCACAAACAATGAAGAGTTCAGCACTGATCTCTCTGGTGTGTCACTGGACACCGGCCTGCATTCACACAAACAGCCTTCTACCACCAGCCTCTGCCTCCTGCCACGAAAGCAATTTTTCATCCAGTTTGGGATCTTTAACTATGAAAGTATACACCAGTACAGAGATTTCATTTTTTCTTTAAAACCTCGAATAAAGGGAAATCTCATCATGGAACATGTACTATACTTGGTCTTCAGCAAGGCTTTTAATAAGTTCGCTAATGGAAGATTGCTAGTGGAGGTAACGGCCCATGGGATCCAAGTAAATTGGCTGAGTGGCAAGACGCAGAGAATGGTGGTCTAAAGGTGTTTTTGTAACTGGAAGCCTGTACACAGCAGGGGTTCTGCAGGGGTCAGTGTTGGGACCCTTGATGTTTGTGGTATATAAAATTGATTTAGACTGACTGGAAGAAGGTTGATCCATAAATTCACAGACGATACAAAATTTGGTAGGGTGGTAAATAGTGAAAAGAATTACATTAGATTATAGGAGGGTATTTATGGGCTGTTGAGATGGGCTGATTGGCAGGAAATGAAATTCAATCCAGATAAGTGTGAAGTGATGCACAAGGGCAGGACAACAGGGGAAATACATGATGAACTGTAGGACCCTGCGAGCACTGGGAAACAGAGGGGTCTTAATGTGCATGTCCTCTGGTCCCTTAAAATAGCAGGACAGGTGGATAAAGTGGTTAAAAGACATATGCAATATTTGCCTTTGTTAGCCAAGGCTTAGACAAAATGTTGGCTAGGCTACAGCTAAACTATTGCATGCCATTTTAGAATCCACATTGTCAGAGGTGTAATTACACTGGAGAGGGTGCAGAGGGGATTTCCTGGGATGTTGCCTGAGCTGGAATGCTTTAGTCAAGGAGTGAGATTGAACAGCCTGGGGCTGTTTTCCTTGAAGCAGAGGAGATTGAGGAGGGGACATGGTTGGGATGTATGAAATTATGGGAGACATGATTGAGATGTATAGAAGTATGAGGAACATAGACAGGAAGGAACCTTTCTCCAAGTAGAGTGATCAAAGACCAGGGAATTGAAGGTAAAGGATTAGAGGAGGTGAGGGGAATAAAATCACCCAGAGGGTGCTGGTAATCTGGAACTTACTGTTTGTAAGGGTGGTTGGGCAGAAACCCTCACAATCATTCAGAAGTAATTAGATGCGCACTTGTGATGCCAAACCATACAAAGCTATGAACCTGGTGCTGGAAATTGTGATTGAAATAGTTAGGTGCTTGTTTTGGACCAACACAGACTTGATGAGCTGAAGAGTCTTTTTCTGCACTGTAGATCTGTATGGCTCTCTCAAGTTTAGATATAAAATGATGAACTAATGAAGGAGGCATGTGAACATGCTGTTGACACAAGGCTAACCACCCCTCTACATTGTCAGTGTGTGCAGGAAATCTGTCACTCTAGCTGCTAGGCCTGGATCTCTGCCACTGTAGGATAAATCATACTTCTGGCTGGGTGAGGGCATTAGAATCCACTTAAGGGCCCAAGTTTGTTTACTGGTGGTTGGGCCAGTTCACTGGTGAGTGGTGGCGAGGGGAGGGCTGGGTAGGTGATGGGTATAATCCCACCAACAGAGGGGTGTATAATTCATCTTATGTCTCGAAAAGGATCATGGATATTTCTCCACCAGTTGCAGCAGATCATTAGATGATCCAAGCATGTAAAATGCTAAAGAAATATATTTAAAAACATTTAATTTGGTAACATCTATCTGAGCTGAAAATGTGTTGCTGGAAAAGCGCAGCAGGTCAGGCAGCATCCAAAGAGCAGAAGAATCGATGTTTCGGGCATGAGCCCTTCTTCAGGAATGAGGAAAGTGTGCCAAGCGGGCTAAGATAAAAGATAGGGAGGAGGGACTTGGGGGAGGGGCATTGGAAATGCGATAAAACGTGGCTGAAGAGCTTCTGGGCAGAGGGGATGACCTGGGGTGTGCAGTGAGAGAGGGACTCACTGAAATCCTTGTAGAGGGAGGAAGAGAGCTTCTTCAAGGAAGGCATCCTTGCAAGAGGATTTTCAGTAGGTTAAAATCTTCTAGGAGAAAGTGAGGACTGCAGATGCTGGAGATCAGAGCTGAAAATGTGTTGCTGGAAAAGCGCAGCAGGTCAGGCAACATCCAAGGAGCAGGAGAATCGATGTTTCGGGCATGAGCCCTTCTTCAGGAATGAGGAAAGTGTGCCAAGCACTTGCTCCTTGGATGCTGCCTGACCTGCTGTGCTTTTCCAGCAACACATTTTCAGCTCTGATCTCCAGCATCTGCAGTCCTCACTTTCTCCTAACATCTATCTGAAGCATTTTTACAGAGAAAAACACAATGTCTTATTAATTTTTCAAGCTCAGAATTGCTAAAGACTATGTTTTCTCTTAACATAGAAAGATAGATATAAAGACATTTGTAAATGGTTTCTCAACTTTGATGTTCATTTTTACAGGTGGTGGGCTGGCGAATGGCAGAAATGCTCAACAACATGTGGTGACTCAGGTATTAAGAAACGTACAGTTCTCTGTGTTCGAACGGTGGGGACAGATGAGCAGGCACTTCCCAGTTCAGAGTGCAATCAGCGTCTCAAGCCAAGGACTCAAATGACTTGCAAACGAGATATCCCATGTCCCTCAAACTGGACTGTGAGCAATTGGAGTGATGTAAGGAACACCTTTTCTGAAATATATTATACTTAAATATTTTGGAGTGAGGTAAATAATACTGGCATTGCATTTTATCTCGTGATGCCCACATTTATGTAAAACATATCACAAAGTAGTTCATTGAATGAGACACTTTTGGCAGGCTGCTGATATGTTAGAAAATGTAGCAGTCATTGTGTATCAGGAATTGACTGATACTGATGTGGTACTGCTAGAGGAAGCAGTGCTTAACAAGACATTGGGAGAACTGCCAGGTATTTTTCAATGTGAGAGTTTTAGGGTACCTTTAACTGATCTATGAAACGTTGATTTAAGAATCTTATCTTAATGGCAGGACCTCCATCACTGCAAAGCCAACAGATGTTTTGGTCTGCTAGGGAATTGCATACATTTACTGCACTGGAATACATCAGGGCATATTGCATTTAACATTAAGTTATTTATTTTGAGGAAGTTTTTTTTGCAAGCAAAAAAATACAAAGGGCATGAGTCACTTAAAGGTTATTTAAGCATAGTTGTAAATTTATGAAGAACAATTTGTGCTGAAATCCTACTGGAAACAGTGAGTGGATTATGCAGGTTTGTCACATGGCTTTTTAAAATATTCAAAGCGCACCCCCCACCCCGCCCACACACACACACACACACCTCTTTCTGAGTTGAAACCTGATGTTGTACTTTAGTCCTTAGCTGGTTGCAGTGAGGTGTGGGGTGGGAGCAGGAGTGGAGAGTGATGGTGGAGAGATTGATGGTTAAGGGCTGAGCAATTTCCATGGTGGCAGGAGTCAGGTTGATTAATATTTATGGGTCAAAGCTAGCCAATCAGTTTAACATTCCTGCCTCCTCGGGCTACTTATTCTCTCGGACTGAGTTTATTCGAAGTCAATTGGAAATGTTAACTTCTGCTTTAAGGGGATTTCTGCCTCCTTTAACTCTGGCATTTCCCAGGTCAAGACAGATGCAACAGAACATGCTACAGCTACAGCATCACAGATAATTTTTCACCCTCCAGTGAAATGTGAAACACTTCAATTCCATTGTTCTTTGTGAAAATGAAGCATAAGAATAACCTTAAAGAATAACTGTTCAAAATCTGGCGTAGAGAAAAAAAGCAGATTGATCTTTCAAAAGTTAATTAAATATTTTGAAGTGTTCGTATCATTTTTAATGCAGAAGAAGATCTAACAGTAAAAATGTTGAAAATAAATTGAGGGCAAGATTCAAATACAAGAAACAGAACAGAAAGAGACCATTTGGCATATGGCATGCTGAAAGAGCTATCCTGCTATTCCTGTCCTCCAGCCCTGACTTTGTAGCCCTCTACATCCATCACTTTCACATATATACCCAGCTCTCTTTTGAAACCTCCTGTGGAATCCTCCTGCAGCACGCTCCCAGGCAGCTATTTCAAATTCTAACAACTCTCAAGAGTATTTTCTCCTCATATCACTCCTAGCTCTCTTGCTGAAAATCTTGAAATTGTGACCCCTAGTTGCTTAATTCAATTGCTAAGAAAATTTAAAGGACGAAATAGATAAAACAAAAACTTTAGAAAAGAAAAATTAATTGAGAATATTCTCAGACAGGAAGATTAAACACATCAACAGACTAAATCTGACACAAAACAGCACTATGGAAAAAGAGATTCTTAAGGTATAGAATTTCTTCAAGATTAGACAATGAACCTGAAGCACAACAAGTGAACCTGCTTCTTTATTATTCTGGAGATACAGCAGATATATGATTGCAAGGCAAGGAGTTAAGGAAGAACCTAGCAAATTTGAGGAAGTTCTGAAGACTTTTGATAGTTACTTCGGCCTCAAAACAAATAAGACCCTGATCAGACAGAATGCATTCATGACAAGAAAATTATGCTTGACAAACCTGGACTTTTTTGAGGATGTAACAAGTCGACTTGATAATGGGGAGCTAATGGATGTGATGCAACCGGACTTTCAGAAAACCTTTGATAAGGTCCCACGTTTGAAATGTAAAATTAAAGCGCATGGGATTGGGGTAACGTACTGACATAGAGAGAGAACTGGTTGGCAGAAGGAAACTGGTTGGTAGGCAGTGACCAGTCAGGTACCACAGGGACCTGCTTGGATCCCAGCTACTCACAATGTATATTAATGACTTAGATGAGGAGGTCAACAAAATGTATTAGCTCCAAGTTTAAAGATGACATTTTTGTCATTTATATAAATGATTTGGATGTGAGCATAAGAGGTATAGTTCATAAGTTTGCAGATGACACCAAAATTGGAGGCGCCTTGGACAGCGAAGAAGGTTATCTCAGATTACATTAGGATCTTGACCAGATGGGCCAATGGGCTGAGAAGTGGCAGATGGAGTTTAAATCAGGTAAATGCGAGGTGCTGCATTTTGGGAAAGCAAATCCTGGCAGGACTTATACTCTTAATGGTAAGATCCTAGGGAGTGTTTTTGAACAAAGAGACCTTGGAGTGCAGGTTCATAGCTCCTTGAAAGTGGAGTCGCAAGTAGATAGGATAGTGAAGAAGGTATTTGGTATGCTTTCCTTTATTGGTCAGAGTATTGAATACAGGAGTTGGGAGGTCATGTTGCGGCTGTACAGGACATTGGTTAAGCCACTGTTGGAATATTGCGTGCAATTCTGGTCTCCTTCCTATTGGAACGATGTTGTGAAACTTAAAAGGATTCAAAAAAGATTTACAAGGATGTTGCCAGGGTTGGAGGATTTAAGCTATAGGGAGAGCCTGAACAGCCTGGGGCAGTTTTCCCTGGAGCGTCGGAGGCTGAGGTGTGACCTTACAGAGGTTTACAAAATTATGAGGGGCATGGATAGGATAAATAGACAAAGTCTTTTCCCTGGGTTGGGGGAGTCCAGAACTAGAGCCAACTTTTTCACACAGAGGGTGGTGTGTGTATGGAATGAGCTGCCAGAGGAAGTGGTGGAAGCTGGTACAATTGCAACATTTAAGAGGCATTTGGATGTAAATATGAATAGGAAGGGTTTAGAGGGATGTGGGCTGGGTACTGGCAGGTGGGACTAGATTGGGTTGGCATAACTGATCGGCATGGATGAGTTTGACCAAAGGGTCTGTTTCCATGCTGTACATCTTTATGACTCTATGATTCTATGACATATAGATGGGTGAAAGGGTGCACTGAGAATAGGATGCAGATCTGAGTCTGTGTGATTTGGACAAGTTGGACAATTGGGAAGATGCATGGAAGGTGAAATGTAATCACGATTATTATGAGGTTATCTGCTTTTGGAGCAACCCAGAAAGGCAGAGTAATATCCAAATGGCAATAGATTAGGAGAAGGGAGGTGCAATGAGACCTGGGTGTCCTTGTACACCAATCGCTAAAAGGTGCAGCAGGTAGAGAAGAAAACATGGTATGTTGGTCATCATAGTTTGAATAATGGAGTGGGGGATGTGTTGCTGCAATTGTACAGGGCCTTGGTGAGACCACACCTGGAGCATTGTGTGCAGTTTTGGTGTCTTTAACTGTGGAAGGATGTTCTCGCTATGGAGGGAGCACAAACAAATGTTTCCTAGACTGACCTCTGGGATGGAACTGACATATGAAGAGAGATTGGATCATGTCAGATTAATTTTACTGGAGTTCAAAAGAATGAGGGAGGAATCACATAGAAACTTAGAAAATGCTAATAAAGCTAGACAGGGTAAATATAGGAATGATGTTCCTAATGACCAGGGACTCCTGAACCATGGTGGCTCAGTGGTTGGCACTACAGCTTCACAGCATCAGGGACCCAAGTTCGATTCCAGTCTGTGTGGAGTTTGCACATTCTCTCCGTGTCTGCGTAGGGTTCCTCCAGGTGCTCCGGTTTCCTCGCACAGTCCAAAGATGTGCAGGATAAGTGGATTGGCCATGCTAAATTGCCCATGGTGTTGGGTGCATTAGTCAGAAGGTGATGGGTCTGAGTGGGTTGCTCTTCAGAGGGTCGATGTGGATTTGTTTGGCCAAAGAGCCTGTTTCCACACTGTAGGGAATCTAATCTAAAAAAAACCATGGGTCACTGTCTGTGGATACAGGGTAGGCTGTTTAGGACTGAGGTAAAAACAATGACTGCAGATGCTGGAAACCAGATTCTGGATTAGTGGTGCTGGAAGAGCACAGCAGTTCAGGCAGCATCCAAGGAGCAGCAAAATCGACGTTTCGGGCAAAAGCCCTTCACCAGGAATAAAGGCAGAGAGCCTGAAGCATGGAGAGATAAGCTAGAGAAGGGTGGAGATGGGGAGAAAGTAGCATGGAGTACATTAGGTGAGTGGGGGAGGGGATGAAGGTGATAGCTAAGGGTGGAGGGTGGAGTGGATAGGTGGAAAAGAAGGTAGGCATGTAGGACAAGTCATGGGGACAGTGCTGAGCTGGAAGTTTGGAACTAGGTTGAGGTGAGAGAAGGGGAAATGAGGAAACTGTTGAAGTCCACATTGATGCCCTGGGGTTGAAGTGTTCCGAGGCGGAAGATGAGGCGTTCTTCCTCCAGGCGTCTGGTGGTGAGGGAGTGGCGGTGAAGGAGGCCCAGGACCTCCATGAAATCGGCAGAGTGAGAGGGTGAGTTGAAATATTGGGCCACAGGTCGGTATGGTTGATTGGTGTGGGGTGTCCCGGAGACGTTCCCTAAAGCGCTCTGCTAGGAGGCGCCCAGTCTCCCCAATGTAGAGAAGACTGCATCGGGAGCAACGGATGCAATAAATAATATTAGTGGATGTGCAGGTAAAACTTTGATGGACGTGGAAGGCTCCTTTGGGGCCTTGGATGGAGGTGAGGGAA
>NC_057710.1:42993254-43007863 GCF_004010195.1 Chiloscyllium plagiosum | reverse complement strand
CCCCCACAACCCACCCTCCCATCCTGGCACCTTCCCCTGCCACCGCAGGAACTGCAAAACCTGCGCCCACACCTCCTCCTTCATCTCCATCCAAGGCCCTAAAGGAGCCTTCCACATCCATCAAAGTTTTACCTGCACATCCACTAATATTATTTATTGCATCCGTTGCTCCCGATGCAGTCTCCTCCAAATTGGGGAGAGTGGATGCCTCCTAGCAGAGCGCTTTAGGGAACATCTCCGGGACACCCACACCAATCAACCATACCGCCCCATGGCCCAACATTTCAACTCCCCCTCCCACTCTGCCGAGGACATGGAGGTCCTGGGCCTCCTTCACCACCACTCCCTCACCATCAGATGCCTGGAGGAAGAACGCCTCCTCTTCCACCTCGGAACACTTCAACCCCAGGGCATCAATGTGGACTTCAACAGTTTCCTCATTTCCCCTTCCCCCATCTCCCCTAGTTCCAAACTTCCAGCTCAGCACTGTCCCCATGACTTGTCCTACCTGCCTAGCTCCTTTTCCACCTATCCACTCCACCCTCTCCTCCCTGACCTATCACCTTCATCCCCTCCCCCACTCACCTAATGTACTCCATGCTACTTTCTCCCCACCCCCACCCTCCTCTAGCTTATCTCTCCACGCTTCAGGCTCTCTGCGTTTATTCCTGATGAAGGGCTTTTGCCCGAAACGTAGATTTTGCTGAGGTGAGGAGAAATTTCTTCGCCCAGAGACTGTGGAATATCTTGCCCCAGAAAGTGGTTGAGGGCAAAACATTGAATGTTTTCAAGAAGGAACTAGTTATAATCCTCAGGATTGTGGGGAGAAAGTGGGAACAGAATACTGAGTAGGGTGATCAGCCATGATGGGATTGAATGGCTGAGCAGGCTCAAACGGCTGAATGGCCTCCTCCTCCTTCTGTTTTCTATGAATTAATGGAAGAATTTTTCAATGATTCATACAGATTAGTTGAGGGATGCAGCTACTGAAATCCGAAAACAGAATTACACAGCAGAACAGAACAGTCTCTATCTGATCCAAAATGAGGCCAACATCTTTGTGGATGGGTTTGCTGGTGCTGTTGGGAGGAATTTATTGTAATTCCATTGGAAGAGTTGTTAGGACAGTCGGGACACAGCATACGTTTGCAAAACAATCAAGGCAGAGGGAGTTCATGTTGTGGCTCAAGGGAATAAGGCAAGATGGGTTAGGAAATTCCCCAAAAACACAGGGCCAGCGTGCAAAACTCCACACGGTGGACATGGAGCAATTAAAAGTGAACAAATTCCTCAGTCCAGATGAGTTGCATCCTCAGCTGCTGTGGGAGATGAGGGAGGAAATTTTTGGAGGCCATGATTCAAAGTTTGAATTCCTCTCTGGCCTTAGGGCTGGTGCTAGAGGACTGGAGGACAGCTAATGTGGTTTCATTTGACAAGAAGGGAGGTCAGGATAAAACAGCGAATTACAGACCAGTGAGTCTAACCACAGTGGTAGGGAAATGTTTGAGAAGGAGAGAATTAATCTCTATTGGAAAAAGCAAGTTTGATCAAGGGTAGACAGCATGACTTTGTCAGGGAGAGGCCATGCCTAACAAATGTGATTGACCTTTTCGAGGAAGTGATTGTTATTAGCTCAGGATTCTCCAAATCTTAAGGACTTTGTCTCAGATGTTATCAAATGGCCGGACTGGTGAAGGCCAAGTCTGTGAAAGACAAAGCCTTTTCATTTAAGTTTGATATCTGAATGTAAATTCTTTAAAATGCAAATTCCTGGGTCACTGGCTGTAGTATCAGTAATTATGTTGCTGCTGAAACTAGTTTGAAAACACAGAAAAACAAAATCCACTACGGTTAGAAGCCTAATGGGTTAAGAATCTCCATTCATGTTTGCAAATTTAGCAATGTAAGGAATAATAAGCCCAAGACTGTGCCAATACATGATAGCCGTTGAAGCTGAAAACCTTCTGTGTACCCTAGTCTGTATCCCTCTATTGTCTTCTAATCATATATCTGTCAAAATACTTTTTTGAACAAAGAACAAAAAATGGTACAGCAAACGAACAGGCCCTCCGGCCCACTAAGACTGCGCTGACACATGATGTCTTTCTAATGAAGAGCCTTTTGTCTCTACATGGTCCATATCTGTATATTCTCTGCCTGTTCATATATCCATCCATATAGCCTCTTAAAAGTTGCTATTTTATCCACCTTAGAATCTCCTCTGGCAGTGCGTTCCAGGCAATTACCACCCTCTGTATATATATAAAAAACTTGCCTCTCACATCTTCTTTAAACTTATCCCCTTTTACCTTATTCGAAGGGCAATAGCAGGGGAAGGCAAAATGAGACACAGGTGTCCTTGTACACCTGTTCCTGGAAGTAAGCATGCAGGTCCAGCAGATAGGGAAGAAAGCAACTGGTATGATGGCCTTTATAGTGAGACTATTGGAGCACAGGAGTAAGGATGCCTTGGTGAGACCACACCTGGAGTATTGTGTGCAGTTTTAACTGGGAAAGGATCTTACTATGAACGGAGTACGGCAAATGTTTCTCAGACTGACTCTGGGATGTCACCTTGTAATTGACATGTCTGCTCTGAGGAAAAGACATTGACTATCCATTCTATCCGTGCTTCCCATAATTTTCAAAAGTTCTTTCAGGGTGCCCCTCATTCTTCAACATTCAAGTGAAAACAAACCCAAGTTTATCCAATCTCTCCTCATTGCTGATACATTCCAAAACCAAGCAACATCCTGGTAAACTGTTCCTATATCCACTCCAAAGCCTTCACATCCTTCTGGTAGTGTGGTGACCAGAACTATACACAATATTCCAAATCTAACCTAACTAAAGTTCTATACAGCTGCAACGTGACTTGCCAATTTTTATACTCTATACCCTGACTAATGAAGCTAAGCATGCCATATGCCGTCTTGACCATCTTATCCAATTGTGCTGCCACTTTCAGAGAACTGCGGGATGATCAAGAATAGTATTCATTTGGTAATAGGGAAGGCAAATGGAATGATGGCCTTTATTTCAAAGGGAATGGAGTCGAAAGTCGGGAGGTTTTGCTAAAACTATGCTAGTCAGGCCACACCTGGAATACTGTGTACTCGTTTGGACCCATTATCTATCAAAAAGTATTGGCTTTTGAGACAGTCCAGACTAGGCTGATTCTGCTATGGAAGGATTATCTTTTGAGGAGAGGTTGAGTAGGATGGGCTTGTATTCATTGGATTTTAGAAGAATGAGATGTAACCTTAATGAAGTTTACACATCGTACAAAGAACAGTATAGCACAGGAACAGACCCTTCAACCTGTGCCATTACATGATGCCTTTCTAATTGAAACAGATCAGGTTCTGTGAGGATTTAGCAGGGTTGCCAGGGAGAGGTTTTTGCCCTTTGCAGGGGGAGTCCAGGACCAGAGGACATTTTTCAGAGTCATTCAGTCAAGATGGAGATGAGGAGGAATTTTGTTTCACTCAAACAGTTGTCAATCTGTGGAATTTTATCCTTCAGACAGTCTGGCCCATTAAGTATATTCAGGTTTTTAATCAGCAAGGGAATTAAGGTTATACAATCACACAACACAGAAACAGATCCTTCTGTCCATGCTGACCAGGTTTCCCAAACTAAACAAGTCTCACTTTACTGGTTTTGGCCCATATCCCCTTGAACCTTTCCTATTCATGTATCTATCCAAATGTCTTTTAAATGATGTAACTGTACTTGCATCTACCATTTCGTCTGGCAGTTCACCCCACCTATGTGCCACCCCCTGTGTGAAAAAGTTCCCCCTCAGGTCCCTTTTAAATCTTTGTCTTTTCACCTCAAAAATATGCTCCCTTGATTTGAACTCCCCCAGCCTAAGGAAAAGACCTTTGCTATTCACGTTATCTATGCCCATTATGATTTATAAACCCTAAGGTCATTCTTCAAATCCCTACACTCCAGTGAAAAATGTCACGGGCTATCCAGCCTACCCTTATAACTCCAAACTGCAGTCTTGGCAACATCCTGGTAAATCTTTTCTGAACCATCTCCAATTTAATAGTATCCTTCTTATAGTTGGGTGACCACAACTGGACAATGTACTCCAAAACTGGCCTCACCAACATCCCATACAACCCCAACATGACATCCCAACTAATATACTCAATGGTCTGAACAATGAAGGCATGCTAAATGTCTTCTTAACCACCCTGTCTAACTATGACACAACTTTCAAAGAACTATGAACCTTAACATCTACATATCTCTGTTCTACAACATTCCCCAAGACCCCATCACAAACTGTATAAGTCCTGCCTTTGTTTGTTTTACCAAAGTGCAGTAACTTGCATTTATCCAAATTAAATTCCATCTGACACTCCTCAGTCCATTGGCCCAATTGATAAAGATCCCTTTGTAATCTTAGATAACAGGGAAATGGAGTTGAGGATTTTCCAATCAGTCATGAACTCATTGAAAGTGTGGAGCAGATTTAATGGACTGACTGGCTTACTTCTGCTCTTATGTTTTCTGGTTTCATGATGTTATGATTTGAGGCATTTACTGTCCATTGTCATGTCATTAGGAGGGCAAGTATCTTTGCTGCGCGATAGTCCATGAACTTTGTGCCAGTTTTGAGGTCTTTTAATCAAACACTGTATTGCTCAGATGGCCAAAGGTGTGCTAGCACACTGGAGGCAATGTTGAATTTAATTGTTGATGTCCGTCCTTTCTGGATGGTCACTTCCAAGGTGTAGAAATTAATCCACATTGTCCGATGGCTTGTTGTGATTATTTGATAAGAAATTTTGCGCAGTGGGAGCTGCTAGTACAGGCTGATTATGCTCTGGGTGCTTAGCCTGAGGCCCATTCTTGCATGCACATGTGTGGTTTGAAACTCAACTTCTGAGTGGATGCCCTGTAGCTTGATGGCAGATGTTAGAGTGATCATGTTCTGGACTGCATATGACAGAAGTTGAACAATTTTTCACTCATCCTGTAGAGAGGCCCCACTCCAGCAGTGAGCTTCATGGATTCAAAGCAAAGTCTTGTGATTATAAATAGCACAGCATAATGTAGGCACAAAATTCCCTGCACAGGTACTAAGAAAGACATTCCTCCTAATCCCTGTGTTGACTGAATGACCCCATACTCTGAAAACCACTCTCTGGTCCTAGACTCTCCCCAAGGAGAAACAACTTCTCTACATCTATCTTGATAAGTTTTATGTGCTATGGCAAATTCTATGAAATAGAATGCGGAATGCTAACAACAACACTAGTTTATATTACTGCGAAGTTAAAAATGATCAATTTTGATCAATCAATTGGATAGTAAGCTGCATGCAAAATGACTGCTTAAATCAGATCTACCACCTATAGTTTACCATATGATATCAAGTGAAATTATTTCTCTATACTCATTCAAATTTGGGGAGAAAAATTACCTCAGAACTAAGAACGTTGAATTTCTAAAAGAATGCTCTGAATATACCAAAAAGAAACAATTGTGTGAAAAGCCATACAACTAAAAGTATTCAGCTTCAAGTTTGTCATTGAAAACTTCTTTTCAATAATAAAGTGTGACTTATGTCAATGTTATTTCTCTTGAGATGAAAAGGAAGTGCTCAGGGCAGGATCACTGTACTGTGCTGTTCAAAACTGGTAAACAGCCAGCGTCTGAAGTCTTTTTTGGCACAGACCAAGAAATGTAAAGCAAACTGAACCCTTAACTTTGCACAAACTCAAAGAAACCAGAATAGCCTTGGAGAGGAAGCTTGGAATGATTCCTGAGTTGTGATATCTCCCGATGATAGAACTGGATGACTTCTTATTAAAAACAAGTTGGCAGTGTGTGATGAACTAAAATGGTGTCATTTTATTGGTTGTCTCTAAGGAATATTAAAGTAAATTAATAGCCCAGAATATTAAAAGTTGCAAATTGACTGCTAATTAAAATTTCAAAATATGTTTAAAAGGTTTTGATTGGTTCAACTTAAACCTCAAGGGCTAAATATTACATTTGTTAATTTGAGTTGAATTTAGTTTTTTGGAGTGATTTCTGTGATGAGGCCGAGCGAATGTCTCACCATATCTTACCAAAATCACCACATAACTACCTACTCTGTCTCCATAGCATCTGTCACAACCAGTTAAAGCCCCATCTTAGCATACTCCTTTTCCAGAACAATGCAACACTCAAATACTGGCATCCCTTGAGCCTGTGCCATCTTTGAAACTACTGTGGACCAGTGATGGTCACCCAGCATTGTCTTTCACTGGCAACATAAGAGCCATAAAACTATTCGGCCCACAGCAAATAACTGACTGGCATGACTGATACTCCCATGCACACACATTCTCTCACCTGAGTCACTGCACACAGTTTACCTGTCTTTAGCTGCATCCCATCTGAACACCCTCTAAGTCAGTGCTAGCCTGTCCTCAGTGCTCAACATAGACCCACAGCTTGTCATTGTCCAGTAGGAGAACATGACAAGTAGGCAAGCAATCAGACAAAGACAAAATGACCTTTTATTTACAGACAGAAAACGTCAATGCAAAAATCACCCAATGGACAATGCAAGCCAAATTTTGGTATCATGAAGATTTTGCAGCCCATGATTGCATGTTGTACCCAGATCTCAGCTATTGGAAATGCATTTCAATGAAATTTTGCCTGGCTTGTAAAGCCTGAAGGCATGCATAGTCATTGATGTTAGGATTTTGGATGGGTGCCAGACGAGAGAAGGGAGATAATGCAGGTATTAATGAAAGTATTAGAGTTTGAGCTTTCATGGGATCTTGGTATAAGTTTCAGAGTGAGTGTGAAGTGTTGGAAAGACAGTGGCACCACTTACACTGGCAGAGTGGAGAAAGCTATTGACCTTCTTCCTATAGTGTTGGGCATTCCTCCAGTTCACTGAGACTACTTTAACCTGGGTGGCCATCTTGAACCAGACTGGCATGGCATGGTATTGTGGCCTCCGCTGCCATTCCGGGAGGAGGAGGAGGTCCTACATTAGTACCACCTCATCCAGTAAAGCAGGGCAATGATTTTCCTCTGGCTGCCATGTTTGGGGCAAATGTTAGAAACTGTGCAAGGTTGCTGGACAGTGCCTGTCCAGGTGCACAATGGGATTTTAAAGGTGGCATGAGCACAAGGGATACCAGTGTTTTGGCATATATCCACAGAGTAGTGAGTTGTTCTGGGAAGGATGTGTGGTAAGAATGGCATAAATTGGGCATGAAAGATGCCATAGGAAGTAATTAGGTAGATGGGATTAAGACTGACAAGAAAACCTGATAGGCCTCACAGCAAAACACCCTCCAAAAAAATGCAATGCAACTTGGGCTGAACTAAAAATAATGTATGATTCAATCCTAAATTTTTGTATATAAAAAGAAACATCCTTTAGTTTCAGAACATGCAAACTTCTTCCAGTGGAAGCTGGTCTGTTGACCTACTGGTGATCATTGTGCTGCTGTGTCCCAAATCGCTCCATTCATTTTAACCTTCCCAATGACTTTCACTAAATCAGAAGCTAACTTATGAATAGTCTATTCACAGCCCTTGAGACACTTTTGCAATTAAATTGAGCTCGGATTTTTGTTTGGCTCATTACTTGACATCCTTATCTAATAAAAATCTATCAATGTCATTCTTGAAAATTTCATTTGACCTAGAAATCACATGGTTTGATGGACCGTCCCTTTTTATGAGGAAAAGTGTATTCAGATTTTTCTCTTTAATTACCCATTTCTAATTTTAAGACTGTGTTTCTTGATTTGCAGTGTCATGGGGGAAAAATAATTGCACCATTTCTACCTTACCATGCGGCAGAAAGATTTTAAAAACCTCAATTAGATTATTCCTCTACTTTCCACGAATGCAATTTCAAATAAATTTCTTGATTGCGCAGAATGTATTGCTGAAAAAAACAACATATTTTGTCAAAGCTCTTTGCCCTGCGCACATCAATGTAAAGGGCAATCTACACTTACACTCTGAGAGGGGAGTCTTAATTGGTTGGCAAGCAAGCTCTTAACCGATAAAAAGATTGCCATGGAGAATGACCAGTTAAATCGTGACTGACAGTTAACTGCCAAGCTTTGCTTAAATTTTAAATCAGGCAGTTTGACTCAGGTTAGCCAAGGCGTAGCCCTGAAGAATGAAGCAGAACATGGCTGTTTCTCTCACTATTGCCCCCTTTGCACCTTGATGTGGCTATGAATACTATGCCTTTCACTGAAGTGGGTTTTTCCCCACACCTTTTTGTGCATCACCTCCAACTGTACTGCCTATATCATTTCTGATGTTCTGGGCAAGAAAGTCTGTCCTGGACATGTTTTAGAATATATCTGAATATGTTGACCTTTTATTAACTCTAGCTAGCCATGTCAATCAAATGTATATCAGTGCATTGATTGACATTGGTCAAAACCTTCAGGACAATGCCAGAGCCCCTGTGTCCAACATTAATCAGTCAGAAAACTGCCCGCTTACCTGAAAAGGTTTGGTTTTCCATTCTATAATGCAGCAAATCTCCCTCATCACAGGAAATCTGGCAAAGAGTAGCAAAGAGAATTAGCTCAACAGCTACACCTGCACGGTGGGTGAAGTAAATAGGTAGACTGTATAGTAGCAGTTGGGTCAGGTAAAGATGGGTGCGGTGGAAATAACCCACATCATCCACCTACCTATTCACCCACCTTATGAACTTACCCACTTCACCTACCTTCGCGCCCTGCCCACTCCCACTCATCTACCCACTAACCCACATATCTGTTCACCCTTTTTATTGATTTGTTCTTTCATCTACTCACACATTCACTCGTCCAGTAAGAAACCCACTCTCAAAGACGGGACCTTTAATGTTACTAGTCAGGATGTAATAGCTAGTGTCACAAAAGGAGAGTATTTCCTCTCAATCCCTGACTCTCCTACACTCCAACAGATTTCCCCATGGAGCATTGCGCTGCACATGTTTTTTGACAGTGGAGACCAGAAATGTGCAACAGCTTTGTTTTAGTACAGTTGCAGAGCACCCAGCATTGTCACTGCTTGGGAGAGTCAAGGCTTTCAGTCGTACATAGTACAAAGATCAAGAACAATCACCAAAGAACAATACAGCACAGGAACAGGCCCTTTGGCCCTCCAAGCCTGCGCTGACACAATTTGCTCTTCCATACTAAAACTGTCTTCACTTGCAGGATGCATATCCCTCTATTCCCTTTCTATTCATGTATTCAGCCAGGTGCTTCTTGAATGCTGCTATTGTGTCTGCTTCCACTGCCTCCTCTGGCAGCATGTGCCAGGAACTCACAGCCTTTGTGTGAAGACGTTACTTCACACATCTCTTTTAAACTTCTCCCTGCCACAATTTAAACCTATGTCCCCTAGTAGTTGACCCGTCTACTCCAGGAAAAAGCCTCATACTTTCCACTCTATCCATGTAATTCACAATCTTATAAACTTCTATCAGGTCGCCCCTCAGCCTCCTGTGTTCCAGTGAAAACAAACCCAGTCCATCCAAAATTGCTTCATAGCTGATATGCCCCATATCAGGGAATATTTGGTAAACATTTTCTGTACTCTCTCCAAGGTATCCACATCCTTCTGGTCATATAGTGACCAGAACTGTATGCAATATTACCAAGTGTGATCAATTATGATTCACTAGCCTAAAAGTATTAAATGTTGCACTTGAAATTTTAGTTCACGAAGTTGGGACCACTCAGCAGTGATAATTGATATCCATTCATTGTCATGTGGGTCATATTCAAGGAAACTAAGACCTGAGACATTGACTCTTCCTCTCAGCACAGATACTGCCAGAGTTTTTGTGTAATTCCATCATTTGCTGTGTTTAGTTATTTCCAATACTGGTGTAGAGATGTTTAGTGAAAGTTTATCAAGAGAGGGATTGTTGTTTATCCTGAAAATTGAGAAATAGTAGCTGCTTTAGCTTTAAAGCTCCAACATACAAAAGCAACTTCTGGATCAGTGGTGCTGGAAGAGCACAGCAATTCAGGCAGCATCCGAGGACAAGCAAAATCGACGTCTCGGGCAAAAGCCCTTGAAGGGCTTTTGCCCGAAACGTCGATTTTGCCTGTCCTCGGATGCTGCCTGAATTGCTGTGCTCTTCCAGCACCACTGATCCAGAATCTGGTTTCCAGCATCTGCAGTCATTGTTTTTACCTCGTACAAAAGCAACTGCCTTCTTTATGATGTCAGAAGTCACACAACTCCAGGTTATAGTCCATTAGGTTTATCTGAAATCACAAATGTTTAGAGCGTAGTCCCTTCACCTGACAAAAGAGCTTGTAATTTCAAATAAGCCTGTTGGACTAGATTAGTTTAGGTTGTTTAGTTGGCATGGACAAAATGGACCGATGGGTCTGTTTCCATGCGTTATATATCTCTATGACTCTCTGACGTTATAACCTAGTGTCATGTGATTTCTGACTTTGTCCACCCCAGTCCAACACTGGCACCTCCACATCATGGCCTTCTTTATAGCCTGTTATTCAGGAGGAATATAGTTGTGTTAGTTTTAAATGCTGAGAAACTGACCAAGGAAAATTCACTGGATTTAGGAACTGGGTGTGAGTATGTAACGTAGCAAAGAAAAACATTTTCTAAATTGTCTTTTAATGTGAGTGGAAATCTAAAGGATAACAAGTGTACAAAACAATTATTTGTTCCCCATGGTAGCTAATTCATCTCATAATACCTTGCGTGCTGATATATATTTTGGCTGCACTGTGTGATCCCTTTTGATCTTTGCTATTTATTTTTCAGTGCTCAGTTACATGTGGAGGTGGATTCCGCACACGGAATGTGACATGCACTTGGAATAATAAAGAACTCTGCAATATTTCCAAAAAGCCAAGTGTGAAAAGTTTATGTGGCTTACGGCACTGCTCTAACAACAAGAAAATTCTGTTCCCTCCAAGAAAGCCCAAAGATGGTAAAACATATCCCAAAGATCTCCCTGGTCGGCTGAGGCCTAAATATGGCCCTAATCATTCAGGTTCAAAAGTTCAACCTAAACCCAAACGAGTGACCACTAAGCAGCCTCTTCCTGTCAACATCACAGTGCCAACAGCTGCTGGCAGAAGCCCTGTAACAACTATGGCTACCACTACAAACAAACAAATACATGTGCAAGACAAGCCTTCCCCAAAACAGCAAAACTGCAATGCATCGTATGATGACAACTTTATTGCTATTCACCAAAATCTGACCAATGAGAGTGATACTGTCAACAGGAAGAGGATCTCTGAAGCTGGAAACATTACAGACACAATACAAAATATTAATGAGACTCACAATATTACTGGTGAAAATGACAGTGTCTCAGACCATGACCACATTACCACAGAAGAGGTTGTTAAACATTTTCCATTTACAGAAGAACCTCAGGCTGGTATCGTAACAGATGAAAACAATGATAAAATTGTGAAGTCTACTGCAGTCCCAATCAATACTGAGAAATCAATGTTATCCACTAGTCCACAGACAACATTTGTGAGTACAGTAAAGCCTGGTAGTACACAATTAATCAAGCCGAGTGTAAGTGTGCCTTCTCCAGGTTATGGAAATAGAAAGGTTGGTTTGCCAAGGTTAAAAATAGATCCAAAATTTAAAGCAACAATGGAGCGGCTAAGAATGAAACTTTACAGAATGCTGAATCCAGAGCGGTTTTCTAACCATACTGACATTCTTGCACCTGGTCTAAATCCTAATGATGAAAACAGTACAAACCTACAACATAATCCTGAGCTTACAACTTCAAATGGAGTTGGTACAACAGATTCAGAATGGGTGAAATTCACAGGAGCCATTGGCAGTAAATTGTCAGCTGTTGAACCATCATCTCCCTCAAAATTGCCTTTGAAGAAAATTCCAACTATAAATAGACTGAATAATTTCTCCAATATGACTGAAGACTATGATGATTTTGCACCTGAAGTTAGCTTGGATGATGTTTATTGGAAGGTTGGAAATTGGAGTGAGGTATGTCTTTGTATAAGTGATAAAGATTATTTCCAGTTAATGTATACAGTGTGGTTTATCATTATTAGGAATTTTAATATCAACATTGTGTAGAAACACTGGTACCTGTTCCATTTTTACCTAGCCAATTCCATCTGGAGTATCTCTAGCACTGATTTCTCCTACCTGGACCATTACCAACAAAGTGCACCCAAACATAAAGAAGAAAGTCAATTATTGGTTCATTTTTCTTTCATATCTTTTTGCTACTCCTTAGTGGCATCATCTGAAGACATGGGGACAGCTTTTACCTGAACCCTAACAACAATAACACAGCTCCATCTGTATAACAACTCCCACTACCTTTATGTCAGTCAGGCTTGTCTGGCAAGTCTTGAATCATGCATAGCTTGTGTCAGTTAAACAATGGCAAGCTCAATGACACATGGCAAGAATATCATGGAGGAGACATGAAGGTCAAGCCAGAAAGCTTCATATCTTGGCAGAACCATCTCCTTTGTGAAAGGCTCCCTTCCCACCATTTTGCATTCTGTTAAGTTGGGGACCCAGCAAGAAATTGGCTCCAACACTCTGGAGATGGCCAGACAGTGAAGTGAGCAGCCAGAATGTCCCAGTGCCCATCTCAGGTGACAGTGACATTGGTACAGTTGTAATGATGAATGTAACACTTTTGAATCTCAGCCCTCACCCTATCCCACCAAACTATCCACTGTGTCCTCCACCATGCTCAGTCATACACCAAAGCTTCCTCCGCATATTCCTGCCATATATTCAAAATCTAGACACTATCCAGACTCGAGTTAATAATTAGCAAATTGCATTCACACCACCATCACCACTTGATATTCAATGCCATTACCATTGGTGAATATGATTAACAACCTGGTAGCTATCATTCAACAAAAACTGAACTGAACTAACCATATAAATGCTTTGACTACAAGAGTAGGTCAGAGGCTAGGCATTCTGTGGTGAGTAAGTCACCTCCTATCTCCCCAAATGCGTCCACCACCTACAAGGCACAAATCAGGAGTATGATGGAGTTTTCCTTATTTCCCTGAATAAGTGAAGCTCCAACAATACTGACATCATCCAGGACAACACAGCTCACTTGATTATCACCCTGTTCATCACCTTCAACATGGATTCCCTTCAACCTAATACACAATGGTAGAATGGCCTTCAAAATAGGCGAAAGTGAGGACTGCAAATGCTGGAGATTAGAGTTGAGAGTGTGGTGCTGGAAAAGCACAGCAGGTCAGGCAGCATCCAAGGAGCTGGAGAAACAATATTTCAGGCAAGAGCCCTTCATCAGAAATGACGTGACTGTAACTTACCAAGATTCCTCTGGCAGTATCGTCCAAATCTGTGATGCTTACCACCTAGAAGGTCAAGTGTAGAATATGCATAGGAACACCATCACCTGCAAGCTGCCTCTTCCAAGTGACATGTAGTTCCTAATTTGATTTATATTGCTATTTTGCCACTGTTACTTGGTAAAAATCCTGAAAGTCCCATCCTAATAGCAACCTAGGTGTCCCTACAACCTCAGGTCTGCTATGGTTCAAGAAAGCAGCTCATCACCCCTGCCTTCTCCTGGGCAATTTAGGATAAGTAATAACTGGCTCACCTAGCAGTAATGACCACATTCCATGAATGGAAAATAGTGCCATAGCAGGTCTCAGGAAGCATGCCTTTAAACTAGGCATGTAAAGAAACTTAAAAGTTAAATCACCCTCAAGTGGCCAATCAATTATAGAAACAACAAAACAAACTCCTAATCAGGTAATAACATCAAAGCCAAATAATCCTGTGAAAAAAATCTCTTAAAATTGTTCAACAAACTGGTGAAACAGTTCCCCGCTGAGCTAAGTGGTTCTGTAGGTTTTGAAACTTTATCAGTATTCAGTTGGCAATACAAATGATCAAAAATGCAAACAAATAAAGAGCACACCAAACTTTTCACTGTTACTGCAAAATTGAATATAATTGTTTCCTAAGAGCTTCCACCTTACTAAAGGGGCTTCCAGCCAATTTGCTGTGAAAATTCTGATTGTATCTTGACAGCAGTCAGATCTGTAGTCAGAAAAAGTCCTTTCAGCCCATCAGATCTGTGCTGGTCAAAAACAATACCCTAAAGAACAGGGCATTGTTGTCGATGAGAATACTGAGGCACAAATAAGTAGAATGGATGGCTTTGAGGTATGTAGAGAAGAGGTGTTGGAAATCCTGGAAAAGGTGAAAATAGATAAGTCCCCTGGGCCTGATGGCATTTATCCTAGGATTCTCTGGGAAGCAAGGGAGGAGATTGCAGAGCCATTGGCCTTGATTTTTATGTCCTCTTTGTCTACAGGAGTAGTCCCAGAAGACTGGAGGATAGCAAATGTGGTTCCCTTGTTCAAAAAGGGGAGTAGGGATAACCCTAGCAACTATAGGCCGGTGAGTCTCACTTCTGTTGTGGGCAAAGTCTTAGAGAGAATTGTAAGGGATAGGATTTATGAACATCTGGATAGGAATAATGTGATCAAGGATAGTCAGCATGGTTTTGTGAAGGGCAAGACGTGCCTCACAAACCTTATTGAATTATTTGA
>NC_057710.1:42985760-42993186 GCF_004010195.1 Chiloscyllium plagiosum | reverse complement strand
TGGAACGGGTGCAGAGGTGGTTTACCAGGATGTTGCCTGGTATGGAAGGAAAATCGTATGAGGAAAGACTGAGGCACTTGGGGCTGTTTTCACTAGAGAAAAGAAGGTTTAGGGGTGACTTGATTGAGGTGTACAAGATGATTAGGGGGTTAGATAGGGTCGACAGTATGAACCTTTTCCCGCGTATTGAGTCGGGTATTACAAGGGGGCATAGCTTTAAATTAAGGGGGGGTAGATATAGGACTGATGTTAGGGGTAGGTTCTTCACTCAGCGAGTCGTTAGTTCATGGAATGCCCTGCCAGTAACAGTGGTGGACTCTCCCTCTTTATGGGCATTTAAGAGGGTATATGGAGGATAGTGGGTTAGTGTAGTTTAGGTGGGCTTGGATCGGCGCAACATCGAGGGCCCAAGGGCCTGTACTGCGCTGTATTCTTCTATGTTCTATGTTCTATGTTCTATGTAAAGATTCTAATCCCACTTTTCAGCACTTGACCCAAAGCCTTCCAAGCCTTGGCATCACAATTGCACATCGAAATATTTCTAAAGCAGTTAAGAGGGTTTCTGCCTCAACCACACTTAAAGGCAGAGATTTCCAGATTCCCACCAGCCTCTGGGTGAAAAGGTTTTCCACACATTTCCTCTAAACCTTCGCTCCTTTCCTTAAATCTATGTCCCTTGGTCACTGATTCCTCCATCAAGAGGAAATGTCTTTTGCTATCTACCCTACCTATGGTCCTCATAATTTTCTACATCAATCATGTCCCCTCATAATCTTCTCCATTCTAAGGAAAACAACCCCAGTCTGTCCATTCTGCCTTCATAACTGAAACTCTCCTGTTCAGGCAACATCCTGGTAAATCTCCTCTGCACCCTCTTCAGTGCTACAACATCTTACAAATGCCACATAATGTTATACATTCCACTGCAGCATCTGAGATATTGTAAAGCAATCCACAAACTTTGAGTTAAATATCTCACAGCATTCCATAAAACAATATCTCATCTCCCAATATTAACAAGTGTTAGGGCATCATGGTAGCTCAGTGGTTAGCACTGCAGTTTTACAGTGCCAGGGATCCAGATTTGATTCCAGCCTTGGGTGACTGTCTGTGTGGAGTTGGCACATTCTCCCTGTGTCTGCGTGGGTCTCCTCTGGGTGCTCTGGTTTCCTCCCACAATCCAAAGATTAGATTAGATTACTTACAGTGTGGAAACAGGCCCTTCGGCCCAACAAGTCCACACCGCCCTGCCGAAGCGCAACCCACCCATACCCCTACCCCTACATTTACCCCTTACCTAACACTACGGGCACTTTAGCATAGCCAATTCACCTGACCAGCACATTCCTCCCACAATCCAAAAGATGTGCAGGTCAGGTGCCTTAGTCAGATGGAAATGGGTCTGGGTGGGTTACTCTTCAGAGGGTCGGTTTGGCCAAAGAGCCTGTTTCCACACTGTAAGGAATCTAATCTAAATCCTTTAAAAACATTTAAGGATCGGAATTCACATCTACTCCAACAACCAATCGATTTTCCCTTGGGAAAAGCCCTATCTGTATCCCAGGTTTAATTGAAATTCATTCTTTATCCCTCGAAATGCAGCCCTGTTGTCCGTGCCTTGCTGTACAGCAAACCCTTCTTGTCTATCACTCCTGTTCTTACTAATGCCCATTGTCTACTATTACCAAATGTCTCCAATTTACTGGTTAACCATAAGCACATTTTCGAGTTGGTTAGCTCTCATTATGAGGGGTTTATAGGATCAGAAGGCAGAATCTTGATACAGCAATAGGTTTACTTGTATCATGTTTTTAACTCAACAAATATCCCAAGGAGCTTCACTGAGGCATTTTAAAACAAAATTTGTCACTGAGCTACAAACAGGAGTATTCGGGATTCAACAATAATCTAGGTCAAAGAGGTTGGCTTTAAAAGGAGAAAAAAATATGTTTGAGAGAGAGAGAGCCTTATGGGAGGAATTCCAAAGTTTAGGACCTAAGCATTGAGGCCAGGCCATTAATCTTTGAGTGTTTAAAATTAGAGATGCTCAAGATGCTGAGGTTAGTTGAGCACAAATGTCTTTGAAAGGTTAGTGAGTTGGAAGGTGTTGCAGCGATAATGAGGAGTGAGGTCATGGAGGGATTTGAAAGCAATGATGAGAATTTAAAAATCAAGATTAGGATTAATCAGTTTGAGAGGTAATAAACAGTTACAGGCTGGTCTGTTATAATGAGGAGAAAGTGAGGTCTGTTATAATGTCCATTTCATCAATGGAAATTTGCTGTAATGTGATTGATGAGTTGGGGGATGCTGTTTCTACAATGCAAACTTTTAAAACGTGTGTTGTCTGAAATGCGATGACAGTGCCAACACTTTAAGCACTGTTTCTAAAGTGCGATTTTTCCATAACACGGGATTGCACAACAACGCAACCATGATGTTATGGATAAATTGACTGTATCGAGTGTTACAGTAGAAAGTATGAGGCAGGAGTAGAGTTGGGAACGTGTTATGAAAGCAAAAATATGTTATCTTAGTTATAGTAGGCACCTGCTGAAGAAAAAATTGAAAGCCAAATGTATAAGGACACGATTGGTCTGTCCAAACTGTAAAATTAATTTCCTATGTTTCCAAGGCCAGGCCCTTTGTAGTCTCCCATGGGAGCAACTGGATTTGGTTTCCTGTTCTCCTGGCAAGTCAGGGCAGATACCAGGTTTGGTTTTCCATGTTCTGGAGAGAGTTAAATAGGAGGGGTACCTTTTTCATTCCATCAGCTCAACAGTATAACTTCTGGGGTACGTCTAAAGCCAGCAAGTGATCTGAGAATTTTGTATGAAAGGTAACGTATGAAATGGTGGTAATTGGAAGGGAATGTCTCAATGTTGGGATACAAATCTAGAAAGCCTTTGCAGAGTCTCTTACACATGGTGTTGACTGTTGTCAGTGCAGATCCTCTGATGTAAATAACGTTCTTTAATTATTTGGAGGCTGGTTTAAAAAGGAACCAACTAAATTTGTTAATGTTAGCAAAATTGGGATGAGAACAAGTTGTACGAGCAAAGAATAAGAGCTCAAAACATAAATGGTTGACATCAATTTTGATGAATATGATACTGGGATGTCGTATGTGCTAATAGGAATATCATTTTATAATTCTAAATTAGATTGAATATATGGTGGCAATACTAAGGAAAGTCCACTAATTTAGCTGTCCCATTGGAGGGAAGGTAACAGTTCTAGTCAGGATATACGCTTCTTGTTTCTGAATCTCATCAGAGTGTCTCAAACGATCTTGTTTCTCTGGTAATTTTGTGGTGTCTTTGAAGTATCTGCTATAGATCAGTGCTTGCAATCTCATCTCTTAATCAGTAGACATTGGGCTCAATCTAAAGACTTGAGTCTAAAACATTTTGAGCTATAACAATGCAAGTCACTGTTCTTTCATGGGTCACTGCCATGGATTGTTGATAAGGACAGGTTCAGACTCACCAATGATAATGCCTGTCCTCCCCACAGATTAATGGAGGGAGACATTCACATTTTACAAAGTACATTATAGACAATGATGTGAAGTCATTGTTACAATTTAGGGAACATGAGAGCAAATTTATACATAGCAATGACTTATTGACCAGATAATAGGTTTTACTTAAGTTGGTTGAGAGATAAATATTAGCCAAGTTACCAATGATATTTGACCTGCTTTTTTAAAAGTTGTGCCATGATCTCAGAAATCTATAAAATTCTAACAGGACTAGATAGGGTAAATACGGGATATTACTGATGGCAGGGGAGATCAGAACAAAGGGTTCCAGTCTAAGGATCAGGGGTAAACCATTCATAATTGAAACGTTTTCAATAGAGAGTGGTGATTCTGTTGAATTTTCTATCATAGAATTCAATCAAGGCCAAAACATTGCATGATTTTACAAAGGAGTTGGATTTGGCACTTGGGATCAAAGGATATGGGGAAAACAAGAATAGGCTATTGAGTTGGATGATCAGCCATGATGATAATGAATGACAGAGCAGATTTAAAAGGTTGATTTGCTACTCCTGCTTCTATTTGCTATGTTTTTGCCTATGTTTCTATCGAAAGGTGTGCACTACCAAACTTTACAGCATTATAGAACTTTATTATCTTTTGCATTAAGATTGTGTGCTGTACATAGAATATTTATTCCTTTAATACCTGTTGATCAATTATGTAGAGCCAAGTTCTATTACACATTGCTGTTGATATGACTATGCTGATAGTAACAACATACTATCATGTCTGTTTTCAGTTGTAATGGCCTTGGATGTTTTCTGTTTTCTCTGTAACTTTATTCTGTGCAGTGTTCTACCACATGTGGAGTTGGTGCAATGTGGAGACAAATAGAATGTAGTACTGAAGAAGATGCACACTGTGAAAACGTTAAGAAGCCAGCCCCTGCTCGGAGATGTTTTGTACGTCCGTGTGCTATTTGGAAAATAGGAAACTGGAGCAAAGTAAGTAACAAGTGCTAAAGATAAAATGGACAATTAGCTTTTCAATTCTTATCCTCCCTCCACATCCCATCCACCATTAGATTCTCACATCTCCAGAGAGTCATCAATTTGGCACCTGAACCTACCCCATCATGAGTTCACACCATTTGATTTTGGCTTTTGTACCCAGAGAAGTTAATGATACCATGCAAATGGGCCAAGGTAAAAGAATTGGATCTGTGCCAGTCCACCTTTGATTCCTGGGCTTTCTTGCAGCATGACATCTGTTTATAAAAATGCAGTCTGGATGTGTAGGTGTTAATGAGGTCAAATGGTACGGTACAGGATTTCCAAAAAAAGGAAAAGGTTTACATTTAGCCCTTCCAGAATTTTGAACAATAGTTGATACTCCATGGATGCTTATCTCTGCTGGCTGAGTCCCAGTCAGTGAAGGTAGAGCAGCAGCTCAGGCCTGAAACAATTGATTTTGTTTTCCCTATGCTGCATGAAATGTCTCACAATCTAAATGGCTAGGGATTGGTATGGGGGATATGAGGACATGACACCTTCTGCTGGGAAAGTGCACAATAACATTCAGTGAAGCTAGCATAATTAAACTACATTCACATGTATGACACTTAGGCCATAATGTCTGTTTAATCCTACTTATTTTGAATTACCCTATTTTAAAAAGAAGCAGGAGAGGTATGCCCTGCAACCTGACCATATATATCTCAATGAGCATCACAAAAAACAGATTCCATGATTGTCTTCATAATATTATTTGTGGGAGTTTGCTGAATGCAAGTTAGTTGCTGAAATTCCTATATTATAACTGTGGCTATTTTAAAAGTACATATTACCTATAAAATGTTTTGAGATGACCATTGGTGGTGAATCATGCTTTATAAATGTAAATCTTTCTTTGTTTCTCTGTTTAATGTAAGTTCATTTTTCTTTTAGTAACTTACGTTAGCACCAGAATATGGAACATAATTTTGAAATTTAAACAGAGACTATTTTAAAAATTCCTTCTTTCTCTGCCATACTCTCCTTCTCAACTTTTAGTCACTGCATTCCATTTGTGATCGGTCTGTGCAACCACACACAGTATCACTGTGTTGTGAAGGTTATAACTTAGTCCTTTTTTTTAATCATTCATCAGACATGGGCATTCTTGTGTTATACATCTCTCTTTGCCCTTGAAATTCAAATTCAAGTCAGAAGACAAGAAATAAGTTAGGAGACAGCCTAGTTGCTTTATCAGTGGACCTTTTATCCAGAGACTCAAGTAATATTCCAGGATCCTCGGTTCGAATCCTGCCACAGCAGATGATGGAATTTGAATTCAGTTAATAATGTAGAATTAATTGTCTCATAGAGTCATATCACATGGAAACAGATGCTTTGGTCCAATTTGTCCACGCCAAACAGACATCTCAATCTGCTCAAGGTCTATATGCCAGCATTTGGCCCATACTTCTCGAAATCCTTCCTATTCATATTCCCATGCCTTTTAAATGTTATAGTTGTACCCACCTCCACCACTTCTTCTGGCAGATCATTCCATACATGCACCACCTCAGCTTGAAAAAGTTACCCTCAAGTCCCTTTTACATCTGTGCTCTTTCGCCTTAAACCCATGACTTCTCATTTTGGACTTCCCTAATCTGTGAAGAAGACTATAAAAATGGCTATTCAACCTATCCATGCTCCTCATGATTTTATAAAACTCTATAAGATCATCCCTCAGCCTCTATGCTCCAGAGCAAATTACTCCAGCCTCGTCAGCCTCTCCCTTTAGCTCAAACCCTCCAACACTGGCAACATTCTTGGAAATTTTTTCTGCACCCTCTCAAATTTAGCAACATTCTTTCCATAGAAGGGCGACCAGAATTGTGCACATTTTTCTAAAGGTGGCCTCACCAACATCCTGTGCAGCTGCGGCATGACATCCCAACTCCTATACTCAATATTCTGCCCAATGAAGGCAAGCATGCTAAATGCCTTCAAGGAACTTCCAAGGAACTATGCGCCTGCACCCCGAGATCTCTTTGTTCGGCAACACTCTCTAGGGCCCTGCTATTACTGTTGAAGTCCTGCTCTGGTTTACCTTACCAAAATGCAACACCTCACATTTATCTGAATTAAACTCCATCTTCCATTGTTGATTGTCAGAAAAATCTGTATCGCTAATGTTCTTTATGGAAAAAAACTCTGTCCTTACGTGTAAGCCTAGAAACCACAGCAATGCGGTTGATTTCTAACTTCTCTCTGGGTAATTAGGGATGGGCATTAAATGCTGGCCGAGCTAGTGATGCTCTCAATCTTCTGAATGAATACCAGAAAGTTATGTGTGGTCTATTTGCTGCTATTAAATTTGCGACGTGGAGGTGCCGGTTTTGGACTGGGCTGTACAAAGTCAAAAATCACACAACACCAGGTTATAGTCCAACAGGTTTATTTGGAAGCACAGTAGCATTCGGAGCACTGCTCCATCATCAAGTAGCTGTGGAGTAGGATCCTAAGACAGAATTTATCGCAAAAGATTACAGTGTCATATAGCTGAAATGATATAGAGTCATACAGTCATAGAGAGGTACAGAATGGAAACAGACCCTTCAGTCCAACCCGTCCATGCCGACCTGATATCCCAACCCAATCTAGTCCCACCTGCCAGCACCCGGCCCAAATCGCTCCAAACTCTTCCTATTCATATACCCATCCAAATGCCTCTTAAAAGTTGCAATTGTACCAGCCTCCACCACATCCTCTGGCAGCTCATTCCATACACGTACTACCCTCTGCGTGAAATGGTTGCCCCTTAGGTCTCTTTTATATCTTTCCCCTCTCACCCTAAACCTATGCCTTCTAGTTCTGGACTCCCCGACCCCAGGGAAAAGACTTTGTCTATTTATCCTATCCATGCCCCTCATAATTTTGTAAACCTCTATAA
>NC_057710.1:42955348-42985629 GCF_004010195.1 Chiloscyllium plagiosum | reverse complement strand
TTGTTCAGCAACACTCCCTAGGACCTTACCATTAAGTGTATAAGTCCTGCTAAGATTTGCTTTCCCAAAATGCAGCACCTCACATTTATCTGAATTAAACTCCATCTGCCACTTCTCAGCCCATTGGTCAAGATCATGATGTAATCTGAGGTAACCCTCTTCGCTGTCCACTACACCTCCAATGTTGGTGTCATCTGCAAAATTACTAACTGTACCTCTTATGCTCGCATAGATTTCTGTTAAGTCTTTCATTTTTTAGAATGGGTTGCATTGAATTTACAGGAGAAAGTGAGGTCTGCAGATGCTGGAGATCAGAGCTGGAAATGTGTTGCTGGAAAAGCGCAGCAGGTCAGGCAGCATCCAGGGAACAGGAGAAGGGCTGAAGAAGGGCTTATGCCCGAAACGTCGATGCTCCTGTTCCCTGGATGCTGCCTGACCTGCTGCGCGTTTCCAGCAACACATTTCCTGCATTGAATTTACAGTCAATATCATCTAGATTCTTGCATTTGGCTGTTTTTTTGCTGTTCGGATTGTTGGAGTAAAACCAACTCTGTCTACTGATTAATGTTTCCTTTGTATTCAAAGTGCTCAGAAAACTGTGGAGGTGGTGCTAAAATCCGTGACATACAGTGTATAGACAGCCATGATAAAAGGCCCCTGAGGCCTTTCCACTGCCAGCTCCTCAGAACCAAACCAACCACAAGCCTTCGTTGCAATCTAAAGGCCTGTGCTGACTGGCAAGTTTCTGCTTGGAGTGAGGTAAGTGAAGAACAGAGGAGAGATACTCATTTTTGATGATATTATTGCCCTGTAAAAGATGCTTTGGCTTCAGTAAAATGAAATGATTCAATTCCGATTAAAGGTCTTGAATATCTCATGAGTGTATCTTCCCCCAGTGTTCAAGGACATGTGGTGGTGGTGGGATTCAAGAAAGACTGGTTCGCTGTATGGAAGAAGGACAGTGCAATTTGAAGGCTCGGCCTCATACTACCAGGCCCTGCAATACTCAGCCATGTGTTCAGTGGATAACTGGAACCTGGAGTGAGGCATGTCAAATATTCAATCTTTCAGTTGCAACTCAATCTGTAAATTTCACCTCAAAATTGAACAGGGAATCTTAATAATTTAGTAGCTAAACATAATCATTATTGCAAACATGTATTTTTGCATTTCTACTTTTGTTTTAAAAATGGTTTGCTCTAGTCAGATGTATTTTAATAACGTAGCTTGCAAAGTCATATACGGTTAAGCTTCATGCATATTGTTTGACCCTGATTCTTTCCTGGAGTAACAAAAGAACATCTATGTTATCAGTCATCTCTGCCCTCTACATTTTCAGATTATAACATGGTTTTACACCATAAAGGCATCCAAATTTTCATATGAACTCTAAATTTATTCCTTCATGTGAATAACTCACAGATCAATGGAAACAACCTCATTATCTAGCTTCTAAAATCTTTTTGAAATGATGAACACTTGTTGTGGTTCTGTTCGCCGAGCTGGAAATTTTGTTGCAGACATTTCGTCCCCTGTCTAGGTGACATCCTCAGTGCTTGGGAGCCTCCTGTGAAGCACTTCTGTGATGTTTCCTCCGGCATTTATAGTGGTTTGTCTCTGCCGCTTCCGGTTGTCAGTTCCAGCTGTCCGTTGCAGAGGCCGGTATATTGGGTCCAGGTCAATGTGCTTATTGATTGAATCTCTGGATGAGTGCCATGCCTCTAGGAATTTTCTGGTTCTTCTCTGTTTGGCTTGTACTATAATAGTAGTGTTGTCCCAGTCAAACTCATGTTGCTTGTCATCTGCATGTGTGGCTACTAAGGATAGCTGGTCATGTCGTTTCGTGGCTAGTTGGTGTTCATGGATGCGGAACGTTAGCTGTCGCGGATCATTAGCTGTCTTCCTGTTTGTCCTATGTAGTGTTTTGTCAATGTTATGCCATTTTATCAGCAGAGCAAAATAATTTCTTAAGCAAAAACAGAAACAGCTAGAGAAACTCAGCAAGTCTGGCAGCATTGTGGTTAGAAAGCAATGACAACATTACGGGTGCAGCGACTCTTGTTTTGGAAGAATTTCTTCTTGGTTCTGCAATCTGTGGTTCTCAGACATTGTGGGGTGAATTTTAAAGCCCAAATGTAGGTGAGATCAGATGTTAACATATCTAAGGCAGCAAAAGAAAGAGACTTATTAAAAAATAATCATTTGGGGACAGGGCATCGTTGGCTGGACCAGTGTTTATTGCCCATCCTCAATTAGCCAGATAACAGTTAAGAGTCATACACATTGCTATGGGTCTGGAGTCACATGTAGAACAGATTGGGTAAGGATAGCACTTTCCTTCTCTCAAGGACAATAGTGAACCAAGTGGGTGTTTCTGACAATCGAAGATTGTTTTGTAGTCACCATTAGATCCTTAGATTCAAATTTTCATTGAACAGTGAGATTTGAATGCAGGTCCCCAAAATATTCCTTGGGTGTTCAAAGTTTGTGAGAAGATTTGTAGCTTGGGTGCTCGTTGTTGTGGTTCTGTTTGCCGACGTTTTTTTTGGGAATTTGTGTTGCAGACGTTTCGTCCCCTGTCTAGGTGACATCCTCAGTGCTTGGGAGCCTCCTGTGAAGCGCTTCTGTGATCTTTCCTCCAGCATTTATAGTGGTTTGACCACGAAACGTCTGCAACACAAATTCCCAGCTCGGCGAACAGAACCACAACAACGAGCACCCAAGCTACAAATCTTCTCACAAACTTTGAATGATGAACACTTGCAATTCAAACCTCTTATAATCTACTCTGCTGTAGTAAGAACCATTTCTACTAACCGCCAAATGAATCATACAGTACAGAAGAGACCGTTCGACCCATTGATCTGTACCAACATTATCTTTTGATTCAGAAAATGATAGTAAAACTGCTAACACACTTATTCAAACAGAGTTTAAAATCACACAACACCAGGTTATAGTCCAACAGGTTTAATTGGAAGCACACTAGCTTTCGGAGCGACGCTCCTTCATCAGGTGGTAGTCGATTCTCCTGCTCCTCAGTTGCTGCCTGACCTGCTGTGCTTTTCCAGCAACACACTCTTAACCCCCATATTCTTCTGAATATTTCCTATTCATGTATTTGACCAGATGCTTTTTAAATATTGTTAGTGTACCTGCCTCAATCACCTCTACCAGCTGCTCACTCCATATGCGTACCACCCACTGAGTAAAAAGGTTGCCCCTCAGTTCCCTTTTATTCTTTTCCCATCTTACCTTAAACTGATGCCCTGTAGTCCTCAATTCCCTAACCCTGGGAAAAAGACGAGTGCTTTCACCCTATCAATGCCTCTTATGATCTTATACACTTCTATAAGATCCCTCTTATGGATTTTATAAGTCTGCCCCACAGAGACTTGAGAGCCAACATCTCGCACAATCCCCTAAAGCAGGCTGTTAGTGAATTCAAGCTTAAACCTGTCCCTCCCAGAATGCCAATTGTCCTCTATCAGTTTTACTTTTCCAAAATAAAGCCTGGGACATTCATTGTGGAGACATGGAAACAGTCTGATCCCACCCTCAGATCCCGCCCCTGATCCCATAAGAAACCTCAGCCTCCTATGCTCGAAAGAAAAATGTCCTAGATTGTCCAACCTTTCCCTATAATTCAGTCCCTAGAGTCCTGGCAACATCCTTGTACATTTCTTCTGCACTCTTTCCATTTTAATAACATCCTTCCTGTAGCAGTTTGACCAAAACTGAACATAATACTCCAAGTGTGGTCTCACCAATGTCCTGTACAGCTGCAACATAATTTCTCAACTATTTAAGTGACAGGACAGCATTTAAAAATATACACTAAACACATGCAGAGTCATCATTGCTTTATGAAGAATGAGGATAAATGGGTGTTTTTCTGGTTGGCGATCAGTGGCTAGTGATGTAGCTTGAGGATAAGTGTTGGGACCACAATTGATTCCAATTTTTCATAGATGATTTAGAGTTGGGGACCAAATGTAGTGTGTCAAAGTTCACAGATGACATTGAAATGAGTGGTAGAGCAAAGTATGCAGAGGACACTGAAAGACCGCAGAGGGATATCGATAGTCTAAGCGAGTGGGCAAGGGTCTAGCAGCGTGATATTTTCTTCTTAGAGCCAAACTGAAAACTGATCTGTTTACTTGTTTCCCTCACACAGTTTTTTTTTTAATTCACTCTTGGGAACATGGGCAGCGCTGGCTGGGACAGTTCCTGATGAAGGGCTTTTGCCTGAAATGTCGATTTTCCTGCTCCTTGGATGCTGCCTGACCTGCTGTGCTTTTCCAGCCCCACAATGTCAACTCTAATTTCTAGCATCTGCAGTCCTCACTTTTGCCCAGCCAGTATTTATAGCCCATCCATTGTTTCCCTTGAAAAGGTGGTGAGCTGACTTCTTGAATCACTGCAATCCATGTGCTGTAGGTAGACCCACAAATGAGGGAAGGCATTCCGGGATTTTGACACTGCAATACTGCAGGAACAACAAAATATTTCCAGAATGGTGAACGACTTGGACTGGCACTTGCAGGTGTTGGTGTTCCCATATATCGCTGTCATTGACCTTCCAGATAGTTGTGATCAGGTGTCTGGAAGTAGTGGTTTAACAAGAATCTGACATTTTCATGATCGCCATGACTGAGACCAGCTCGATTTGTAGAAATACAAAGCTGCTGGGGTGGAATTTGATTTTATGTAGTTCTCTGAACTTACTTAAGGAAGGAGGTCTGCTGGTATTACTCAGTCTAGTCTGTGGACCATTTAACTAAAAAGCCATTCAGTTAATGTAGCTCACCACCACCTTCTCAAGGACAATTAGGGATACTCAGTAAATTCTGAGCTTGCCAGAAAAGCTCACATCCCAGTAATTTTTAAGCACCTGGATGATGTGAGAAATATTGAATGAGGGTGATGGTTTTCCCATCTTCTGTCACGATAGAAGACTTTTAAGTGTACTAACCATCACAAGCAGGTCACTACATATCTGATTCTTCAGCAAAGTGGCTCAGAGTCTGCATTTATGATCCAGCTGACTGAAATCTCTATCTGTTCTGTCACACTTTCATTGATTGCAGTAAGTCTCTGAAAGCCTTAGACCTAAATGTATTTTTTAATTGGCGCTTGTTATCTTCATTGACAATATATATGATTATAGAATCATAGAGATGTACAGCATGGAAACAGACCCTTCAGTCCAACTCTTGCTTGCCGACCAGATATCATGTTAATTTAACTGTGCAAAACCTTTCTTCACCTGTCTGGAATATGTACTCAAATAATACAAAATATTACAGATGCTGGAAATCTGAAATAAAAACAGATATGTTCTGAAGAAGAGGAATATCAAGCTCAAAATGTCAGCTCTGTTTCTCTCTTTGTAGGTGCTGCCAGACTTGCTAAGTTGCTCCAGCATTTATTTGAGATACTTGTATACACTTGTGTAGAAGTCAATCTTGTATGAATGTTGACACTGTGATTTTTCAACACTTTTCCATAAGTTTTCCTTTTTAATTCCTTCACGGGATATAGACATGACGATCTGTGTTAGCATTCATTGCATATTCCCAATTGTTTTTGAACTCAGTGGGAGTGGAGCTAAGAGTCATTCACATTGCAGTGTATCTGCAGTCATATGTAGGCCAGACCAGGTAATAATGGAGAAAGTGAGGACTGCAGATGCTGGCGATCAGAGTCGAGAGTGTGCAGCTGGAAAAGCACAGCAGGTCAGGCAGCATCCGAGGAGCAGGAGAATCGACGTTTTAGGCATAAGCCCTTTTCCTGATGAAGAGCTTAGATCAGGTAGTGATGTCAGATTTCCTTCTCTGAAAATTAGTGAATCACGTGGGTTTTTATGACTGGTCAACATTAGACTCTTTTAATTCCAGCTGTTTATTCAATTCAAATTTCCCCACCTGTCTTGGTGAGATTTAAATGAATGTCCTCAGAGTATTAGCTTGGTCTTTCCGATTATTAGTCTAGAGCTCACTAGGAGTACAATGAGCAATGCACCTAAGGAAGGATATCTTGGCCTTGGAGGGAGTGGCATCTGTATTCCAGGAGATAAGTTAGGAGAAGAGACTATACAAACTAGGGCTGTTTGTGTAACATTTAAAATCAATGTCAATAAAGATAAATTCGAGATTCTAGAACTAAGGGCATAGTTTGAGAATTAGGGCCAGACCATTCAGGATAGATTTAGGAAGCACTTCTACACACAAAGGATGGTAGATGTGGAGGTGCCAGTGTTAGAGGAGGGTGGACAAGTCAAAAATATCACACGACACTGTATAATAGTGATCTTTGGCATATAGCTGCTATGTTAAAAGAAAGGCATTTACCAAATTGGCTTTTAATTCCTGACTTGCATAATGGGTGTGGAAGAATCTGGGACAGCAAAATCCACATATCAAATTGAAGGACATAATTTTTTTTAAAGTTTTGCTAATAAAGACATACACTTGGTTTACACTCACTTTCATTTCATAGCTGACTTAAACCTAGAACACAAACTTGTATTATCAATATGTTCCTTTCAGTGAGACAACTGGGTTTTTTTTTAACAAGCACGAAGTTAGCTTCTATTGTGTCAATGAATATAAAATATGTGTTTATACTACACTGTTACATTCTCTAAAATATTTGTTCTGATAATGTAGTGCTCTGCATCCTGCGGAGGAGGCTTACAGCAACAGGTGGTGAGATGTATGAACTTGGAAACTAATAAGACAGAGGAAGACAGCAGCATTTGTGAAATGAAGCCATCCCCAAGTAAGATACAGAAGTGCAACACTCAGAAGTGTATGAGCAGAAACGGTAAGAAAATATAGAGTCTAGATTTGTTGTGACATTAAGCGTTAGACTGATGGTAGAACATAATGGTGCAATTTGCAGAATTTTAGCATTCAAGATGCTTGGCAGAGATTAACTTCCCTCTGAGGCATAAACCTGAAGTAATAAGAATTACACTGACAACCAAATTAGGATTGTCAGTCAGGCACTCAGTGTGGTTCATTTGCCTCTACTGGAAGCTACACATAATAATACACAGGGCCCTGTATTTTCAGACAAAAAATTGCATATGCACAGCATGCCTATTTCGACTGGATAAAATAGGTGATAGCTATTTTCTAAATTGTTCCTCAGGACAATACCAGAGTAAATCTGCTTGACAAATAGCTGTTAGTCATCATCATATTGGTAAATTCTCCATGGCCAGGCCGCTACCAATCAGAGTCCACTTGTCAACCTATTAGTGTGGTCTGCTCATGCAAATTAAAGTGTTGTTCCCCTATTCATTGGTATTTTTGCAAATGCCCTGATGAGTGCTAGGTGAAGTCTTTGCAAAATGTGTCTTTTTTCAGCAATACTCGAGTTCTGTACTATCAGATAACTATTTGTAGAATGGCTTGTGTTAACATTTGACCTCAGGTGAGTACTTGTAATAACAAAGGACTCAACCTTAAGGAAAAATCTGATAATTTCTTTGAACTTTACAAAATACTACTTGTGTTCTTAGTTTTGCATGTCTCTCACTCCTCAAAGCTCCATGCCAAAAGATATCCACTTTTAGCAAAATGGGAATGGTATTATTCACTTGAATTATAATGTTAGCCTAAATTCCTATGAAATTATTAGTCAAACATCTTGAAGAAGTTACCCAATCATAGCTTGTTGTCAGGTTTTATTGAGTTCTGAGATGTTTTGCTTGGTATTCTGACAGGTGCTACAGTATGGGGATTTGTATTTTGAGAGTCTTAAAACCTTGTTAAGTATGGAAAGGTGTATTACAGAGACAAAATGAACAAGATTAAAGGCTGTGCTTTAATGTGGATTTAGTGTTGGATAAACTGGTTCACCTCCAAAAAACTAGTGTGATATTGTAACACTTAGATACTCTCTGCCTGTTCACTCTGATCAAAAGAGCACAGCATCCTTGTGCTGCCTGTTATTATGATTTCTGCATATAGTTATTGCTAACCACATTACTCGTTCATTACACATGGCAGCAGGACCATATTGCCATCACTGTTTAAAGATAACCTGCATCTCTTAAAAGGAGAGTACATGGTTGGAGATGCTGACATAGTGTGAATTATGTTGGCTTTAATTATACTTCAATGGGATGTGAGCATTGTTGGCAAGACCAGCATTTATTGACCATCCAGTTGTAAACTACCTTCTTGAACCTCTGAAATGAAGTTATTTCAATAATGTAGCTATGTATGGAATGCCAGGACTTTAATCCAGCAATGTTGAAGAAACAACAGCAGGTTTCAAAGTGAAGGTGGTGTGTGATTTGAATGTGGTAATGTGATTAGGTGGTTTGGCAATGCTAAATGGCCCATAATGTCTGGGCATGTGTAGGTTGGGTGGATTAGCCATGGGAAATTAACAGTTACAGCAATAAGGTAGACGGGTAGGTCTGGGTCGGAAGCTGTTCAGAGGGTTGATGTGGACACGATGGGCTCAATGGCCTGCTTCCATACTGTGGGAATTCTATGATTCAATTATTTTCTTGTGCCTTCTGCTTTTATCTTTCTAGACAGTAAAGCTCACAATTGCTGTCTAAGACCAAGAACATACTTCTGTCTAAATTAACTAATGTGCACAAGAATAGAGCTATAATCTTTTATTTTTTTTTCTATTACCCTTAAATAATGAAGTGAAGCTGCTAGTTTGTTACCAATAAGGAACAATTCATGAATCTAGACTGTTGAATTCTTGATTAATGTATTAACAATTTAATCACCTGTTATGGAGAAACATCTGGCTTTTTAATCCTCATCCTGTATTGTGCACATTAATACAAAATGACTATTTAAGAAATCTGCCATTTCCTAATTTCCAATTTGATTTTAGATTTTTTTATAGTTTAGATTTTATTGTCATGTGTACTCAAGTACAGGAGTACAGTGAAAAGAATATAACATCGCCATCTTCGGTACCAAGGTGCAAAAAAAGGGGCTTGTACAAAGAGAAACAAGAGTTAAAAAGCTAACCATTACTTCATAGATTAATAGAAAAATAAAGGAATAGGTAATATTTTACGTTAAGTCTTTCAAAGTTTAAACTAGGAAAATAAAGGAATTATAACATTACAAATGATATTGATAGTCACCTTTTGTTTTAATGTACTTGCAAATATTTCAGTATTGTCAAATAAATTAGTCAATTGGCACACTGTTCTCCATTCCTTGAGTTAAACGATAAACAGTAATTGATTCAGAATTATTCTGAAGAAAGTTTGGAAATCAAATGGCAGATATTTCTTCACACAAGTTGTTTCCACTGGAAATAAAGATCTTTGTATCTTTTTAAAATAAAAGGCAGAAGCTAATTGTAGCACACAAAGGCAAGAGTGATGCTTTCTGCTCTGCAAGCACCCTAGATCTATAATGGTGTTTGGAGCAATTTGAGCAAGTGCATTTGTGTTTCATAAGAAATATCATGGCTTGAATACAATTTGAATTTCTTTGTATGCTAAGCTTTATATGAAATATTCTACATCTAACGATTGCAAGTGAACAATAATGGAAACTGATTGTATATTCCTGATAATGATGTTGACTATCCACATTCGAGCTTTCTTTGTACTGGCATTCTTTGTTTTCAGAAAAATAGTGTGAACAGTTGGAGACAGATGGGCTTGACAATGATTGGAATGTGCAACATGCACCATTTAAAAAAATTCTCTAAAATTGTTTTAGGATGTTCTGCTAGGACTACTCAGCTCCTGACTTCATTACAACCTTTATTGAAAAATGGACAAAAGAGCTGATTTCTCGAGAGGAGGTGAGAGTAACAGCCCTTGATATCAAGGCCATATACAACTAAGTGTGGCATCAAGGATCCCTAGAAAAACTAGAATCAATGGGTGTCAAGAGGCACACATTCTGATAGTTAGAGTCATACATGGCACAGAGGAAGAGAGCTGTGGTTGTTAGAGATCAGTCATCTCAGGTCTAGGACATCTCTGCAGGAGTTCCTCATGGTAGTTATATCATAGAATCCCTAGTGTGGAGACAGGCCATTCGGCCTACTGGGTCCACACCGATCCTCCTATCGCTCAATGATCCATAGAAGTTAATTTGTAGTTCTTAATCCTGTAGTTAAATCCATCAACAGCTCTAGAATTTCATTATTTCAAACCTACAGAGATCTTGAGACCACTGTCTCAAACTCTACTCCATTAGCCACTACTGATGGCTCATGAAACTAAGATAAGCATCTATTACTGAACCTTCATTCTTACCTTTATATCCTCTACTCCAAATACACTTTTGGCTGGCTTCTCTTTATCCCTCTATAAATTCCATCTAAAACTCTCCTTTCTTTATCTTAGCATGCAGGGTGCAATCATCCATGCTCGCCAACTATGGCACCCATTAAAGAACACCATGCATTTTAAAAATTATCCATGCTTTCAAATCCCTTCCATAGCTTGGGTCATCCTTTCAATCTCCTCACTCCACAGGTGTTGATGCTGCTGACATTTTCAATAATACCCAATTTTAATTGCAGTACCTATCACACCTGAAGTTACTAAATCTATTTCTTAACTTTTCTCCTTTAAGGTACTCAATATCTGATCTGAACAACCTATCCACCGTTTTCACCTTCTTACAAGATGCAGTATTACATTTTGATTGATAACACCCATGTTAAGTAACTTGTGATAGTAAGTTGAAGGTGCTATATAGGTGCAACTTTCTTAAAAAACTTTATACTTATTTTTGCCACCACGTTTATTGCACTGCCACTGGTCCATATGCTACCTTTTTCATATCAGTGAGCAATGTCCATTACAGTTGATTTGCTTTTGCGACAAGTGCAACTTTAACAGCTACTTGTACAGTCAAAGAGATTTCCACAGACTATTTTGCCTTGCACATTTAATGCCACCTGTTTTCTAGCCCATTCGTTCTTTCCTCCATTCCCTTGCCTCAAATCTGATCCATCTCAAACTTATACCAACGCTGTCGAAAGTTCACTGGAATGACTCATTCAACTATGCTTCTCTCCAGATTCCATAACCTTGAAACATTTTCTGTTGAAGATCTACATTACATTGCTTTGGTTAATTTGTGTAGGGTGGCACAATGGTTAGCAATGCTCCTTCACAGCACCAAGGACCTGGGTTCAATTCCAGCCTTGGATGACTGTGTGGAGTTTTCCGTATTTTGAGTGGTTTGCTGCTGAGTGCTCCAGTTTCATCCCACAGTTCAAAGATAAGCAGGTTAGGTGGACTGGCTATGTTAACCTGCCCAGTAGCGTCCGTCATTTATTTTGGGCAGCACATGTACCAGAATGAAGGGCCACTTTCAAACATTTAATATTAATTTTTCATTGATTTGAAAACAAAATAATCTTAAGGGAGGAGACAGTATATGCCTCAAGTTGCTTGAATCTTAAGTTGCAAAAGACAACATTACCAGACAACAGGAAAATAATTAACATGAGCAATCATCAACTAGAAGTCTTAACTAGTCGGTCAACAGGAATCAGATGTTCAGCTTTATTGCGACAGAAACAAATTTAACATTTTCTTTTCACGACCACCTGATGAAGAGGCAGCACTCTGAAAGCTAGTGCTTCCAAGTAAACCTGTTGGACTATAACCTGGTGTTGTGTGATATTTAACTTTGTACACTCCAGTCCAACACTGGCATCTCCAAATCATGACTTTCTTTTCGAGAGGACTTTTGTTTATCCCCCTGGGTACGTGCGTGGAAAAACACTAACATCCAAAAAAGAAACAAGAATTGCGAATGCTGGAAAAACTTAACAGGTCAAGTAACATCTGCGCAGAGAAAACAAGAGTTAACATTTCGGGTCCAGGGACCCTCCTTCAGAACCAATAACTAATCACATCCACATGGTGTACAGCACGTGGTGAAATAGCTTTGAAACATTTTCTATTTCTGCAAAAAAAAATCAGCTACTAACTGGTGTTTCTAAGAGGAGAAAATAAGCCATAAATAAAGGGATTTTTTTTTAGAAGAAGAGGGTTTGATCCATGTTTGATTTACACGTGCAGAGGATTTGGACTTGTGCCCCCTTTGCCATGCTTCTCCCTCCCCCCAAAATCAGCGTGTTTTATATAAAGAAAAAGGATGGAAGAGGGGAATTTTTACAATTTGTGCGAAATAAATGGGAGAATACTCGTGGGCACAATAAATGAATGAATTGAAATCAGGTTAAACCCTCGGAGAGAGATGACGAGTTGAACGCGAGCAGTGAAGGGAGAATAAAAATTCCTGTCTCCCGCCTGGACATTGACCTTCACCAAGCGCCATTACCTTCCTCCCTCTGTTCCCGGATCCCTTTCAAATTCTCCTTCCCAAGGCATTAAGGGGGAAGGACAAAACCAAAACAAATAAATAAATACACGGCATATTTAGATAAAGTGTTTTAAATAAATCTCGAGCGGCCTGTCACCGACGCCACCAATCTCAACGGCCGCCCGCGCACGCGTTGAGGGGAAAACTCTGATGGTCTCCAAACTCAAGGTAAGGCTTCGGGGCCTAGTCTCCGGCCTCTTACCAATCTCGTTGCCGCCCTGATTGTTCATGGTGGCGGGTGGAGAGGAAACGGGGCTGTCGGCGCGGCTCGGCGGTTTCTCAGTGTTGGTCGGCCGTTTTCTCCAATTTTCAGTGGATCTCTCTCGGTGCTGGTCTTTTTCTTCCTTTCTGCCGGAGCTAATGGGTCCGGTCTTCGAGTGGTTCAGATCGATTGGCGCTCGTCCTCACAAGCTTTCTTTTTCCTCTCCTTTCTCCCACCACCACCATCTCCTCGTCCTCATCGTTCACCTCCAGCAGTTGCAGCACCACCGCCGCCAGCTGCTCCGGTGCCTGCGCTTCACCGAGACTGAGAAAGGACAGACACAGTGCGAGCGAGAAGGGCAATGTAGTGTCCTAGGCCCCCCCCGTCTTCAGCTGTTTCATCAATGACCTTACCTCCATTATAAGGTCAGAAGTGAGGATGTTCATCGATGATTGCACAATGTTCAGTTGCATTTATGACAACTCAGTTACTGAAGCAGTCCATGTTGAAATGTGACATGATGTGGACAAATACCAAGATTGTGCTGACAAGTGGCAAGTAACATTTACACAGAGCAATGACCAGCTCCAGAAAGAGACAATCTAACCACCACCCCTTGACATTCAATGGTGTTATCATCACTGAATTCCCCACAACATCAGTGAGGTTACCATTCTAAAGAAACTTGACTAAACCCACCACATAAATACAGTGGTTACTAGAACGGGTCACAGGCTCGGAATTCTTTGATGAGTAATTAACCTCCTGAATCCAAAAAACCTGTCCATCATCTACAAAGTCCACATCAGGAGTGTGATGGAATACTCTCCACTTTCCTGGATGAGCAGCTCCAACAGCCCTCAAAAAGCTTATCACCATCTTGGCCAAAGCAGCCCGTTTGATTGGCACCACATCCACAAGCATCCACTCCCTCCATCACCAATGTGCAGTAGCAGCACTCTGTCCTGTCTACAAGATGCACTGCAAAAATTTTCCAAAGATCTTTGAGCAGCACCTTCCAAACCCACAACCACTCTCATCTCGAAAGACAAGGGCAGCAGATATATGGGAACACCACCACCACCTGAAGTTCCCCTCCTAAGTCTCTCACCTACCTGACCTGGAAATATATCACAGTTCCTTCATTGTGGCTGGGTCAAAATCCTGGAATTCCCTCCCTGATGGCGTTGTTGGTCAAACTACAGCAGGTAGACTGCAGCAGTTCAAGAAGGTAGCCCTGCTCCACCTTCTCAAAGGCAATTAGGGACTGGGTCCAACCAGTGATGCCCTCACACCATGCGCAAGTCAACAAAAATTTGTGACGCTGTTGTTCTGGGTTGTTGACAGAGTTGAAGGAAACTGAAGGGATATGGTGCAGATTAATTTGACAGCTCATTCAACAATTTAAAACCTACAAGTCCAAATACACAAAGTGAATGTTGACAATTGCTTTCATTCTGATTTGACATTTTTGAGTTGAGAATGAATTTAATGGGCACACTTGCTGTCAATCAGAAAAACACTTTAAGTAGGAAGAGCTTTGAAGTCTTTGTTTCTCCAAAGAAACCTGATAAGAATTGCAACATTATTTCATGATATTGAGGGGGGAAAGAATTGCTTCTAATTAAGTCAGCTTTAGAATGAAAAGGTACCTCAGTTGATTATCACATTTTTGAACAAACATTAGTGTCATAGAGACATCGAGATGTACAGCACGGGGGAACAGACCCTTTGGTCCAACCTGTCCATGCCGACTAGATATCCCAACACAATCTAGTCCAATTTGCCAGCACTTGGCCCGTATCCCTCTAAACCCTTCCTATTCATATACCCATCCAGATGCCTTTTAAGTGCTGCAATTGTACCAACCTCCACTACTTCCTCATTAGCACAGAATGTGACAGAAATACTCAGTTTTATCCATTTCCATTTTGATTTTCAGCATCTGCAATATTTTGTTTCAATTTATTACAGGAATAATGCACCTGAATATAAATTCCAAGCCATTTGTAACTCATTTGCATCACTGCATCTAAAAATAAAGAATTGTTAAAATAGATGTTCATACATTCTGCTGTCCATGATTCTCAATTTGTTTGCGTTATCAACCCAGTTCAATCAAGGTAATTTAAACAAAAGTTATATTAAGAACAAGCTCCATTCGATGATTCCTTCACTAAAGTGTCAAGGCCCCAGATCAGACTAAAGAGCACGGCATGCATCTACCATTTGTGACTATTCCAAGAAGGTTCCCATTTCATTTTGGTCACAAAGTCACTCATTTAAAAATTTTTAAAATAATATTCTCAGGTTAATCACAGTGGTGGACTGTTATTCTTCTTGGTGATATATTGATTTTCAATACTAATGCGTTCCATCAGGTTACCAATGCTAAGTACATTGATTAATATGTTTAGCACAGTCAACAATTTTGTTCCATTACGATATCCGGTCATGAGGTATGTGATTTGCAGCTTGAACCTGGATAACTGAATGATCATGGTATTAGGTTAAAGTGTACTGTATTCCTCTCCTCTCCTAAATGTGACTTGCAGCAAAATGCTACAGCCAGACTTCCCCCACTCAAAATCAGGCTGTCCAGAGTCATAGAATTATAGAGATGTACAGCATGGAAACAGACCCTTCAGTCCAACTCATCCATGCCAAACAGATATCCCAACCTAATCTAGTCCCACTTGCCAGCACTCGCCCCATACCTTTCCAAACCCTTCCTATTCATATACCCGTCCAGATGCCTTTAAAATGCTGCAATTGTACCAGCCTCCACCACTTCCTCTGGCAGCTCATTCCATACACGTAGCTCATTCCCTCTGCGTGAAAAAGCTGCCCCTTAGGTCTCTTTTATATCATTCCCCTCTCACCCTAAACCTATGCCCTCTAGTTCTGGACTCCCCATCCCAGGGAAAAGACTTTGTCTACTTATCCTATCTATACCCCTCATGATTTTATAAATCTCTGTGAGGTCACTCCTCAGCCGCCGATGCTCCAGGGAAAACAGCCCCAGCCTGTTCAACCTCTCCTTATAGCTCAAATCCTCCAACCCTGGCAACATCCTTGTAAATTTTTTCTGGATCTTTTCAAGTTTCACAACATCCTTCTGATAGGAAGGAGACCAGAATTGCACGTAATATTCCAACAGTGGCCTAACCAATGTCCTGCACAGCCACAACATGACTTCTCAACTTTTGGATGATGATGGGACAGTGTAGGGGGACGAGCTGAGAATAGTTCACAGGTCAGCGCAACATCGAGGGTCGAAGGACCTGTTCTGTGCTGTATTGTTCTATGTTCTATGTTCTAACTCATATATTCAATATTCTGACCAATAAAGAAAAGCATACCAAATGCCTTCTTCACTAACATATCTACCTGCAACACTACTTTCAAAGAGCTGTAAACCTCTACTCCAAGGTCTCTTTGTTCAGCAACACCCCTGAGGACCTTACCATTAAGTGTATAAGTCCTGCTAAGATTTGCCTTCCCAAAATGCAACACCCCACATTTATCTAAATTAAACTCCATCTGCCACTTCTCAGCCCATTGGCCCATCTGGTCCAGATCCTGTTGTAATCTGAAGTAACCTTCTTCGCTGTCCACTACACCTCCAATTTTGGTATCATCTGCAAACTTACTAACTATACCTCTTATGTTCACATCCAAATCATTTATGTAAATGACTAAAAATAGTGGACCCAGCACCAATCCTTGTGGCACTCCACTGGTCACAGGCCTCCAGTCTGAAAAACAACCCTCCACTACCACCCTCTGTCTTCTACCTTTGAGCCAGTGTCTTCTTTAATGGAAAGTTGCACTGATCAAAATGGTTCCAACTAAGCACTAAAAAATTAAACAGAAGAATGGAGAGGGTTCCATAATGATTAATGCAATGCTGGGAGACATTTGTGGTGTTGCACAGTTCAAAGAATGCCAGAATGGGTGGTGTGATGGAACCCCTAAGGCCTTTCCTCAGAAATGATGTCTCAGAAGGATAAGCAAGGAGGACTAGATGACTGTTAACGTTATCCCATCATTTGAAAAGATAGAAAGGAATAAATTAGCTCATTACAGGCCAGTCAGCCTAAGTTCAGTGGTGAACAAGTTATTGGAAAAGTTCAGATAGATAATTTCAACAGACCTGACTTCATCAAAGACGGTTGACCTGGGTACAGACTTGTTAAGAGAATGTTGTGTGATAAACTACATTGATTTTTTTTCTTAGGAGTTAACAAGGAGAGATCAATGTCGATAATACATTCAATGCAGTTGACATAGATTTCTGCAAAGTTTTTGTCAAAATGTCACCTGGCAGACTTGACAGTAATTTAGAAGCTTATGGGATCCAAGAGAATGTGGCAAATTGGAATCAAAACTGGCTCCTGGCACAAAAACAAACAGTTATGATTGAAAAGTTTTTATAAGTGAAAATCTGCTTCTAATGGACAAAAAAATCACAAAACCTTTGTTTTGAAACTTGAGAGTTTTGAGAACTTTTGAAACTTCTGAGAATGAAACTTTTAAAAAAAGTTTTGTGGAGAATGAAACTGTTTGTTTAAAAAGTTTTGTGATTTACACATGAAAGAAGTGAAACTATCATGGTATTCGAACAGATGAAAGACTCAATAGACAATCAAGGTACTTTTCAATGTATAATTTCAGTTACATCACACTGTAAGCTTTTGCTATAAATTCTATGCCTTATAATTGTGTCCTCCACAACCACCTGATGAAGGAGCGGTGCTCCGAAAGCTAATGCTTCCAATTAAACCTGTTGCTATAACCTGGTGTTGTGTGATTTTTGACTCAGTTTTCCAATGATAGTTTAGGGGCCAGATATGTTCATCGGCAACTAACTAGCCCCCTCTGCTGCCCAGAAACCTTGCCAAATCTTGGTCCATGTTGACAGCTGACCAACAGATTTGTGGCCTTTCATGGGCCTTATACATGGAGTGCCGTTTATGCTCAGCTAGTATGTGCTTTCAGCAAAGTATATTCACCACTAGGTGTGATTCTGCTGCAATAAATCATTTATTAACCAACCCAGATTGTGCTAAGAATGACATTGAAGCTAATAATTGGTCAGGCTCACAGTGATGTATTTTTCCGTGGTAGAAATTACACACATAAATGCACAGAACCCTGTATTATGTAGGGAAGGAATTTTTTGTACACACATTGCACCTTTCCCATGCCCCTCATGATTTTATACACCTCTATAAGGTCACCCCTCAGCCTCCAATGCCGAACAAGACCCAGCCTATTCAGCCTCTTCCCTATAGCTCAAAGGGGTTATGAAGACAGCTAAGAGTTGCTGAACCCCCATGGCAACACCCTAACCAATGAGAATCTTCCTGCCTGGTCTGAGAATTAAGATTGACAGTTAACTGTTCTTGCCACATTTCCATGCCATTTATGTCTCAATGAAGCAACCCCCACTTCTCATGCTATGTAAAACCTTTTCTCCAAGTTGTTTCTTGCGGCCTCACTCTGATGAGTGCCAGATGAAAAGATTCAACTTCTTGTCTGCTTTTGGCAATAGTTACAATGGAAATGAGATCGAAATTGCATAAAGTTGATACAAACAAAAATAAACTTAGTTAAAATGAAAGCTAGCCTCTGTTCTTTCATGCATTTGGGTTGTTTGAAAATTTAAACATTATCTGGGACATTTGAGTTGCTAAAAAGACTATGCTAAGAAGTGATCCTGCAGCGAAGTCACCCTTGCAGGGAATACAAACCATGTCTTTTTAATTGCATCAGAACAGATCTTTGTATTCATGCCAGAAAATAACAGTGGCTAAAGATTAGGAAATACACTTAGATGGAGGAGACTTTGTGAAATTGTTTCATCAATGAGGAAATAGCTAATGTCAACAGCTGTGTTCATCCATTGTACACAAGGAAACCAGTTTGTGAAAATGAATAAATGTCTACATGGAAGCTTAATGCAGGATTTGATATGCCAGTTGTGTCTGCCATTGCGCTTTTGTGAATTCAAAGTCCAGGAGAAAATTTCAGAATTGATTTTGAGTTGAATGAATATTTGTTCCTTCCTAGCAAACTTAACTGAACTATGAATAACAACAACTGGCATTTGTATAGCACCCTTTAATGTAACAAAATATCCTGAGGCACTTCACAGGGGCCATAATCAAAACAAAACCTGATACTTAGCTGCAAAAAGAAATAGCTGGACCAATGACTAAAAGCTTGATAAATAGGTAGATTTAAGTAGTATTAAACAGATGCAAGTGTTGTATAGCAATAGATAAGTTTAGTGAGGATATGTCAATGCTTAGAACCTTGGCAGCTAATTGCAACACCACATTAATAGATTGATATTCAAGAAGTATACATGTCTCAGAAGGCTGAGGGACTAGAGAATTAGGGTCACAGAGGAAGGGAAGTGCTAGGTCATAGAGGAATTTGAAAATGAGGATGAAAATTTTGAAAATAAAGCATGGAACCAAAGATATACTGCCTCAGCCAGACGTTTGCCAGAAAGAGGAATGGAATCAATGTCAAGGGAGGAGAGTTTGTGAAGGTGACAAAAACGATGACTTGTTGTTTTTAAACCTGGAGAAGCTGTTTGTTTCAATTGCTTGTCATCTGCTCTACTTTATTATGCTCATTCTTACGCTACAGTTATTATTACACTACAGTTCAGCCTTCAACAGTATTATCCCCTCAAGACTGATTACTAAACTTAGTGATCTCGGACTAAGCCCCACTCTACAACTGGATCCTCAGATTCCTGACTCACAGGTCACAAGCAGTGAAGACTGGGGACAATATTTCATCCTCACTAACACTCAACACTGGAGCCCCCCACTGTACTCACAGTATACCCATGACTGTGTCGCCAAATACCAGACTAATGTTATTTACAAGTTCGCTGATGACACCACCATAATTGGTCGAATCTCAGATGACGATGAAACAGACTACAGATGGAAGGTGGAAGACCTGGAAAAACGGTGAACTGAGAACAATCTAGCTCTCAATGCTGGGAAAACCAAGGAACTCATAATTGACCTTCGGCGGGATGTTGCTCATGCCCCCCTACTCATTAACAGCACAGAGGTGGAACAAATGGAGAGTGTCAAGCTCCTGGGAGTGATCATCCACAACAAGCTTCCTTGGACTCTTCATGTGATGCACTGGGGCCCAACAGCATATCTTCTTCATCAGGCAGCTGTGGAAATTTGGCATGATAGTGAATACCCTTGCCAACATTTATAGGTGTGCCATCGTGAGCATTCTGTCTGGATGTATCACTACCTGGTATGGCAACTATTCAAGATCGGAGGCAGTTACAGAGAGTAGTGAACTCAGCCCGAACAATCACAAAGGCCAACCTCCCATCGATAGAATCCATCTACCAGGCCCGCTGTCAAGGAAAGGCCACCAGCATTCTCAAAGATCCATCCACCCTGGCAATGTTTTCTACAACCTCTACCATCGGGGAGAAGGTACAGAAGCCTGAACACATGCACCAGCCAGTTTTGTAACAGTTTCTATTCTACTGTTGTTAGAATACTGAATGGACTCACAAACTCTTAACATTCACCTGTATCTGTTTTTTTTTGTTTGTGCTGCTGTTTACCTATTATATACTTATCTATGCTACTTAACTATGGGATCTGCCTGTATTGCTCGCAAGACAAAGTTTTTCACTATGCCTTGGTACACGTGACAATAAATTCAATTCAATTCAATTCATTCTCCAAAACAGGCCAAAACTACAGTGGACATGTAGTATACAATAAAATGCCGTCTACTGTGTTTGCTGCGCACAATGTGGTCTCCTCTACATGGAGGAGATAAAGCGCAGATTGGGCAACCATTTTGCCAAGCACTTACGCTCTGTCACAAAAATGACCCTGAGCTTTCTGTTACCTGCCACTTCAACATACCACCATGTTCCCTGGCTAACATCTCGATCTCATTTTATCTCTCCACCCTTCAGGCACTTTGCCCGTATTCTTGATGAAGGGCTTTTGCCCGAAACGTCGATTTTCCTGCTCTTCGGATGCTGCCTGAACTGCTGTGCTTTTCCAGCACCACTCCACTCCAGAATCTCTATCTCAGACTTGCTGCAGTGCTCCTGCGAAGGTCAGCGTAAGCTGGAAGAACAGCATCTTATTTTTGACTTGGGGACCCTGCAGCCTTCAGGACTCAATATCAAGTTCAACAATTTTAAGCTTGAGCACCTTCTCGCATGTCTTTACCCCAACCCCCACACATTAGACCTTGTCTTCATGTGGGCTGCTACTGCAACCAACCCCATTGTCAGCCACTCATAGTCCCCGTTAGCAGCCATTGATTCTGCCAGGCTGACCTTTACCATTCCTTTGTCTGTCCAACTGTGTTTCCATCTCTCTGGGCTCCATCTCCAGCTATTGTTTCCTCCTTCATCCTTCCCCACCTCTTCTGTAGCAGAGTGTTACTTCTGCTTTTGCTACACAGATGCTGCCAGGCCTGCTGAGTTTTTTATTCAGTGAATTCAGTTTTTGGCATTCTTTCTCCATGTTGAAGGATCTACAATTGTTACTTAACCTAAGTTGAAGAAATGATTACTATGATGAATATGTGTTAACATTTCAAATACTCCTTAAATCATTTTTTGTGTTTAATTGTTGATCCAAGGTAGGCATGAGTTAAAATCATTCTTTAAAGTTATTTCACTGTGTGATTTAACCATGCAAACTTTCTGCATATTGTCCGATTTTAAAATTGTTAGCATATGTCACACAGAAGAGGAAGAGAAATTTATGAGCTGAGGTACAGAAGCCTTTCTCATTGAAAATGCAGATTACAAAAGTTGGCAAGTCGAGCACATCCATCTATCTTTAATTCATGTCCCTAAGAAAGGAAACTTTGCATGGAGAACTTTATCTTTCAAATTTCCCTATTTGAAGGCTATAATTGGTTTTACTTTGATTTTGTTTCAGTACTTTTTTCTCGAACAATTGTTCACATTAAAAATGTTCTCCTAACATCTTTTTTCCTGCTTTTGGCATCAAACTTGGCTCACTAACAGCACTCTTCTCTCTGAGTCAGAATTTTATGCTTGAAGTATTTCTCTGTAACTTCAACAATCTTTTGAATGCAATAGATAAGGAGTGCAATATTATTGGAGCTGTCATCACTTGGATGAACTGTTAAACTGTGATCATACCTACATTCTCCAGTGATTTAAAATACCAAGGCATTACCCAATGTTCTCAAAGTCCATCTCTTTCTTCTAACAAAAGGGATCATCATCTTATTGGGATTGTATTATAGACCCCCTAATAGTCAGAGGGAAATTGAGAAACAGATTTTTAAGGAGATCTCAGTTATCTGTAAGAATATTAGAGTGGTTACGGTAGGGGATTTTAACTTTTCATCTCTAGGGTTTGGATGGAGAGGAATTTGTTAAGTGTGTACAAGAAAAATTTCTGATTCAATATGTGGATATACCTACTAGAGAAGGTGCAAAACTTGACCTACTCTTGGGAAATAAGGCAGGGTAAGAGACTGGAGGTGTCAGTGGGGGAGAACTTTGGGGTGAGCAAGCATAATTCTATTAGATTTAAAATAGTGATGGAAAAGGATAAACCAGATCTAAAAGTTGAAGTTTTAAACTGGAGGAAGGCTAATTTTGATAGTATTAGGCAAGAACTTTCAGAAGCTGATTGGGGGCAGATGTTCACAGGTAAAGCAACGGCCGGAAAATGGAAAGCCTTCAGAAATGAGATAACGAGAGTCCAGCGAAAGTATTCCTATTAGGATGAAAGTAGGTATAGGAAATGCAAGATGTCTAAAGAAACTGAGGGTTTGGTTAATAAAAAGAAGGAAGCATATGCCAGATATAGACAAGAGAGATCGAATGAATCCTTAGTCGAGTATAAACGCAGTAGGAGTATATTTAAGAGGGAAATCAGGAGGGCAAAAAGGGGACATGAGATAGCTTTGGCAAATAGAATTAAGGAGAATCCAAGGGGTTTTTACAAATACATTAGGGACAAAAGGGTAACTAGGGAGAGGAAAGGCCCCCTCAACAATCAGCAAGGTGGCCTTTGTGTGGAAGCACAGCAGATGGGGCAGATACTAAACGTGTATTTTACATCAGTGTTTACTGTGGAAAAGGACATGGCAGATATGGAATGTAGGGAAATAGATGGTGACATCTTGAAAAATATCCATAATACAGAGAAGAAAGTGCTAGATGTCTTGAAATGCATAAAAGTAGATAAATCCCCAGGACCTGATTAGGTGTACCCTAGAACTCTGTGGGAAGCTAGGGAAGTGATGGCTGAGCCTCTTGCTGAGATATTTGTATCATCAATAGTCACAGGTGAGGTGCCGGAAGACTGGAGGATGGATAATGTGATGCCACTGTTTAAGAAAGGTGGTAAAGGCAAGCCAGGGAACTTTATACCAGTGAGCCTGACGTCAGTGGTGGGCAAATTGTTGGAAGGAATCCTGAGGGACAGGAAGTACATGTATTTGGAAAGGCAAGGACAGATTCGGGATATTCAACACGCTTTGAGCGTGGGAAAGCATGTCTCACAAACTTTGAAGAAGTAATAAAGGATTGATAAGGGCAGAGAGGTGGACGTGAATTATATGGACTTCATTAACACCTTCGACAGGGTTCCCCATGGGAGACTGGTTAGCGAGGTTACACCTTATGGAATACAGGGAGAACTAGCCATTTGGATACAGAACTGGCTCAAAGGTAGAAGACAGAGGTTAGTGGTGGATGGTTGTTTCTCAGACGGGAGGCCTGTGACCAGTGGTGTGCCACAAGGATCGGTGCTGGGTCCACTTCTTTTCATCGTTTATATAAATGATCTGGATGTGAGTATAAGACGTATAGTTAGTAAGTTTGCAGATGACACCAAAATTGGAGATGTAGTGGACAGCGAAGAAGGTTACCTCAGATTACAACGTGTTCTTGATCAGATGGGACAATGGGCTGAGGAATGGCAAATAGAGTTTAATTTAGATAAATGTGAGGTGCTGCATTTTGGGAAAGCAAATCTTAGCAGGACTTATGCACTTAATGGTAAATGGGAGTGCTGCTGAACAAAGAGACAGTTTCAGAGCTCCTTGAAACTCGCAGGTAGATAGGATAGTGAAGAAGGTGTTTGGTATGCTTTCCTTATGTCGGTCAGAGTATTGAGTATAGGAGTTAAGAGGTCATGTTGGTGTGGCTGTACAGTATATTGGTTAGGCCACTGTTGGAATATTGCATGCAATTCTGGTCTACTTCCTATCGGAAGGATGTTGGGAAACTTGAAAGGGCTCAAAAAAGATTTATAAGGATATTGCCAGGGTTGGAGGATTTGAGATATCGGGAGAGGCTGAATAGGCTGGGGCTGTTTTCCCTGGAGTATCGGAGGCTGAGGGGTGACCTTATAGAAGTTTATAAAATCATGAGGGGCATGGATAGGATAAATGGACAAAGTCTTTTCCCTGGGGTCAGGGAGTCCAGAACTAGAGGGCTTAGGTTTAGGGTGAGAGGGGAAGGATATAAAATATACCTAAGGGGCAGTGTTTTCACACAGAGGTTGATACGTATATGAACTGAGTTGCCAGAGGAAGTGGTGAGGGCTAGTACAATTGCAACATTTAAAAAGCATTTGGATGGGTCTATGAATAGGAAGGGTTTGGACGGATGAAGGCTGGCAGGTGGGACTAGATTGGGTTGGGATATCTGGTCGGCATGGACGGGTTGGACTGAAGGGTCTGTTTCCATGCTGTACATCTCTCTATGACTCTACAACTCTAAACAATAGCATCAAACAGACCACCAATCTATTCAACTGTGCTGTATTTTGTTTGTCCATACAATAAATTTCAACAATAATTCATGGAATGTAAAGCAGTTTGGAGGCTGTAATAATTTGATACATAAATACTGAGTACTTGTGTTGTTCTCTACTTTAGTCATGACTTATTTTATTTTAGTTTGTTTTGAACCATTATTATCCAGTCTCCTCTTGCACTTTACAGTTCTGGTGAAAATGTTCTGTTCTCTGTTTGTAATGAAGTCAGCATTTCCTTGGCATTTCTGAATACATTTCTGCACCTACCCCGCCCTCAAGCCTTTCCTGAAGTCGGCCACCACTACAGTGTCTCTCGAGTCACAGAACAGCACAGAAACAGACCCTTCAGTCCAACTCATCAGTGCTGACCAGATATCCTAACCTAATCAATCCCATTTGCCAGCATATGGCCCATATCCCTTCCTATTCATCTACCCATCCAGATGCCTTTTAAATGTTGTAATTGTACCAGCCTCCACCACTTCCTTTAACAGCTCCTTCTCCGTACACACACCACCCCTGTTTGAAAAGGTGGCCCCTTAAATCCCTTTTGAATCTTTCCCCTCTCAGTTTATACAATATTTTAACTGTGCCTTAAACTACAAATTAGCACTGCCATTTTAAATTGTTTACTTTGGCACTGGGCTTGCTAAAGTGGCAGCACTCCTGAGGCAAAAAATCATGCATTCGCATTTTCTCACAATCTGAACAATCAGTGCATTACCTGCGTGGGTGCTATGTTGTTGGAGATGTCATCTATTGGATTAGTGACTAAACTCTGGTCCCATTATTATTAGATACAAAAATACCAAGGCAGAGTTCAACAATTCAAGTTGTATATTCATGTAGCTCTACCTTCTTGTGTATATAATATTCAATTAACAATTTGTCAATATGACATTTAATTTTCTTTTAATTGTGTACATCACTGACTGGGCCACTATTTACTGCCCATGACTAGTTGTAATTGAAAAGATGGTAGTAGGCTGCAGTCTTGAACTGCTTATGTACTATAGGTAGACTACAATTTCATTGTGTATGGTTTTAGATTAGATTACTTACAGTGTGGAAACAGGCCCTTCGGCCCAACAAGTCCACACCGCCCGCCAAAGCGCAACCCACCCATGCCCCTACATTTACCCCTTACCTAACACTACGGGCAATTTAGCATGGCCAATTCACCTGACCTGCACATCTTTGGACTGTGGGAGGAAACCGGAGCACCCGGAGGAAACCCACGCAGACACAGGGAGAATGTACAAACTCCACACAGTCAGTCGCCTAGAGGCGGGAATTGAACCTGGGTCTCTGGCGCTGCGAGGCAGCAGTGCTAACCACTGTGCCACCGTGCCACCCACAAAATCCTGGTGTTCCAGGATTGTAATGAAGTAACAGTGATTTATTTCTAAGTCAGTATAGTATGTGGCTTGGAGGGGAACTTCCAGGTGGTGGTGTTCACATGTATCTGCTGCCCTTGACCTTCTAGATGGAAGTCACTGTGGATTTGGAGGTGCTCTCTGAAGATCTTTGGTGAGTTTCTACCATGCACCTTCTCGACAATACACACCACTGCTACTGAACATCGATGGTGGAGGTAGTGGATGTTTGTGGATGTATTGTTAATCAAGTGGGCTGATTTGTTCTGTGTGCTGTCAAGTTTCTTCAGTGCTGTTGGAGCTGCACTCATGAAGGCAAGTGAAGACTATTCCATCACATTCCAAACCTGTGTCTTGCAGATGGTGGACAGGTTTTGGGGAGTCAGGAGATGAGTCATATGCTGCAGAATTCCTAGCCTCTGACTTGCTGTTGTTCCTACTGTGTTTATGTGGTGAATCCAGTTTAGTTTCTGGTCAATGGTAACCCCCAGGATGCTGATGGTGGGAGATTCAGTGATAGTAATATCATTAAATGTCAAGGAATGATCATTATATTCACCCTTGTTGGAGATGGTCTGTTGTAAGGAGTGAATGTTAATTGCCACTTTCCTGCCCAAGCCTGGATATTGTCCACATCTTGTTGTATTTGAACACGGATTGCCTCAGTAACTGAGGAGTCATGAATGGTGCTAATCATTGTGCAACCATAAGCAAACATGCCTACTTGTTATCTTATGATGAAGGAAAGGTCATTGCTGAAGCAGCTGAAGATGGTTGGACCTAGGACACCACCCTGAGGAACTCTTGCAGAGATGACCCAGAGCCGAAATAACTGAACTTCAAAAATTGGTAGCATTTTCCTATGTACCAGGTATGACTATAAACAACAGAGATTCTCCCCCACCCCCATTGATTCCCATGGATTCCAGTTTTGTTAGGGTTCCTCATGCCACACTCAGTTAAATGTGTCTTTGATGTCGAGTGTAGTCACTCTCACCTCACCTCTGGAATTCAGCTCATATATCTTTTATTGAACCAAAAATGTAATGAGGTCATGAGCTGAGTGACCTTGGCAGAAACTGAGGCATCAATGAACAACTGCTGAGCCAGGGCTACTTGGTTCACGACACATCAATTTAGAAATAGTCAAAAGCAGACTAAGCGTGTAGTAATTGACGGGGTTGACTGTGTCCTGCTTTTAGTGTACAGGATATACCTGGACAATTTTCCGTATTGCTGGGAATATATTACTGTTGTAGCTGCACTATAGCAGCTTGGCAATGGGTACGCTAAGTTCTGGATCATAAGTCTTCAGTATTTTTGCCAGAATGTTATCAGGGCCCATAGCCTTTGCAGTTTCTAGTACATTCACCAATTTCTTGATATCATATCAAGTGAATCAAATTTGTTAAAGATGGGGATGGTGGGGAGCTCTGGGAGAGGCCAAAATGGAACATCTAATCAGCACTTTTGTCTGAAGAGTGTTGTGAATGCTTCAGCCTTAGCATTTACACTAATGGACTGGAGTTTCCCAGTGTTGAGGAGTTTGAGGATGCTCCTCCTCCACTGAGTTGTTTAATTGTCTACCACTATTCACAACTGGATATGACAGGACTTTCGAGTTTAAATCTGATCTGTTGATTATGAAATTACTTAGCTCTAACACTTGCCACTTTTACTTTTTGGCACACAAGTTGCCAGTTATGGAGATCACTAAACCATTTGTCATTGTCATAAAATCCAAATGATTCACTAATGTTCAGTACGAAATGAAATCTTCTGTCCTAACCTAGTCTTTTCGACAAGGGGCTCCAGACTGACAGCAATGTGCTTAGCTCTTAAATTACCTTTATAATGGCTAGCAGGATACTCAATTATGTCAAATTGTAATGAAAGGAATGAAACTGGAACAATGAGCAGTAACCTAGGTGCTGGTAATGACAATAGCAAGCTCAGCCCTGCAAAGTCATCTTTACTAACTGCTGGAGATGGTGATGGTTGTGGGGGTGGGAGGAGGGTCAATTCAGAATTGACAAAGCTGTCCTGCAGACAAGTCAAGCATCAGCCTGGCATAGCCATACATACAAAATCATATAATTTATGTCTCAGACACCAGCATCACTATCCTGTGCATGTCCAGACTCAACAAAGTACTGATTTTATACAGCTGGGAGGACTTTGCCTTGGGAGTCCGTAACATTGACTGTGGACTCCCTGTAGAGATGAAATTCTATCTTCACATTGAGGATAATCTCCACTGTGTGCTGCAACACTATTACCTTACTAAATGTGATAGATGTTGAGCAGATCTAGCAGTTCAAAATTGACATTCACAACACTCTGTGGACTATCAGCAGCAGCAGAATTGTACTCAACCACAATCTGTAAGATCATAGACCAGCGTATACCCCACTCTACCAATAATGTCAAGCAAAAGGAATAAGCCTGGCTCCGAGAAAAGTGCAGGAAGCTCTGTCAGGAGCATCAACAGGTATTCCTAAAAGTGAAGTGTCTACCTGGTGAAGCTACAACGCAGGACTATATGCAGCACAAGCATTATATTGATAGACAAAGTTAACCAACCCAACTACAAACATATCAAATCTTAGCTCTGCAGTCCTGCTACATCTAATCATTACTGGTGATGGACAATTAAACATCTAACAATATTAAACTCCACAAATATCCTAATCGTCAATAATGGGAAAGCCTAGCAAAAGACAAGGCTGAAGTATTGGCATCCATTTTCAGTAAAAAAACAACCAATTAACCGTTCATCTTGGCCTTCTCCTGCAAGTCTGAAATGGATCAGCCATTCTTCAAGAGCAGGTCAGATGCTAGGAAGAGCGCTGAGGTCCTGACCACTCTGTGTCCCAACCAGTCTTTGACATATCTATGCATCTGTTTTTCTGGCCTTCTGCACAACCTAATTTTAAGTGCTCTTTTGTTGAAAGTTGTTCCTTAAGCAGTGAAGTCCTTTACTCTGAAATCTCCTCCTTAACCCTCTGTAGCTGATTTTCCTTCTTTTAGGCATACTTTAAGCACCCTGGGGTACCTCGAGATGCTATATTTTATTAAAGATGCTTGACAAGTATAAGCTGTTGCTGTTATTTCCTGTAGTTCAAAATTCTATCAATCTCAATGTTGAATGTACTCAACAATTCTGAGCCCTTCCTGAAGAAGGGCTTATGCCCGAAACGTCGATTCTCCTGTTCCTTGGATGCTGCCTGACCTGCTGCGCTTTTCCAGCAACACATTTTCAGCTAGTTATATTCAGTAAATTTTAGCAAATAAAAAGTGAAAACCTTTAACAGTTCATGAGAAAGGTGAATCTAAATGTAATTGAACAAAACAAGCCAAACACCTACAGTAATATTTTTCTTGGTCTATCATGATTAGTGCACCAATGGCAATTTCATGGTTTTATGTATTACGTTGAGTTCTGTATATCTGGATATGGCCCTTGGTGATTGTTGATTCTATCATATTTCCTAATTTCCTACCTGTAAGTGATTATAGGAAAAAGCTTGACTTTCGGGTTGCAGAGACATGCTGCTAATCTTAAAGGCCTACACATTATAAGGGTCTGCTTGTTATTCAAATATGTTCGAAATCAGTTGTGATAAAGAGTCATTGACCTGAAACATTGGCTACTGTTGCTGGGTTCCTCACTCACTTGCTGATCAGGTGGCAAGGTAACCAAATGCATTTGGAGAAAGTGAGAACTGCAGATGCTAGAGATCAGAGTCAAGAGTATGGTGCTGGAAAAGTACAGCAGGTCAGGCAGCAACTGAGGAGCAGGAGAGTCGATTTTTCAAGCATAAGCCCTTCATCAGGAAATGGATTTGCACAGCGAGGGCTGCCATACATTCCTCCAGTCTATCAGTTTGGAGGCTGGTCTCTGAAGACAACTCTCCAGCTGCAGGAATCCTACCCAGGAAGAGCTGCCAACTTATTAGCCCAGCAAGGTAAAAACAATAACTGCAGATGCTGGAAACCAGATTCTGGATTAGTGGTGCTGGAAGAGCACAGCAATTCAGGCAGCATCCAACAAGCAGCGAAATCAACGTTTCGGGCAAAAGCCCTTCATCAGGAATAAAGGCAGAGAGCCTGATTCTTGTAGAGAGCGGAGGAAAACTTCTTCAAGGCAGGCATCCTTGCAAGAGCATTCGCAGTAGGGTTAAAATCAACTAGGTAAAAACAATAACTGCAGATGCTGGAAACCAGCATCTATTAGCCCAGCAACCCTTACATTTGGCAGTGTAACCAGGAAGGTCGGAGCTGCTGCCGGGAAGAAACCCAACGTCCCAAGCATTAATCTCTTAGGTAGGTGCATTTTGCTCAGGATGAGGAGCCCACTTCTGCGGTTGGGGCAGTGGAACTGGGGTGGTGTCAGTGGGACTGGAGTGGGTCAGTGGGGCTGGGGTGGTGTCAGTGGGACTGGTGGTGGTGTCAGTGGGACTGGGGTGGGTCAGTGGGACTGGGGTGGTGTCAGTGGGACTGGTGGTGG
>NC_057710.1:42943716-42955322 GCF_004010195.1 Chiloscyllium plagiosum | reverse complement strand
ATGGGGTCAGTGGGACCGCTGTGTGTTCAGTGGGACTGGGGTGGGGTCAGTGGATCTGCAGTGAGGTCAGTGGGACTGGAGTGGTGCAAGTCAGACTAGAGTGGAGGCAGTGGGACTGGGGTGGTGTCAGTGGGACTGAGATAGGGTCAGTGGGACTGGAGTAGTGCAAGTGAGACTGGAGTGGGATCAGTGGGACTGGAGTGGTGCCAATGGGACTGGAGTGGTGTCAGTGGAAGTGGTATGGGGTCAGTGGGACTGAGATAGGGTCAGTGGGACTGGAGTGGGGTCAATGGGACTGGAGTGGTGTCAGTGGGACTAGGGTGGGGTCAATCGACAATAGACAATAGGTGCAGGAGTAGGCCATTCAGCCCTTCGAGCCTGCACCACCATTCATTATGATCATGGCTGATCATCCTCAATCAGTATCCTGTTCCTGCCTTATCTCCATAACCCTTGATTCCACTGTCCTTGAGAGCTCTATCCAACTCTTTCTTAAATGAATCCAGAGACTGGGCCTCCACTGTCTTCTGGGGCAGAGCTTTCCACACACCCACCACTCTCTGGGTGAAGAAGTTTCTCCTCATCTCTGTCCTAAATTGCCTACCTCTTATTTTTAAGCTGTGTCCTCTGGTTCGGGCCTCACCCATCTGCGGAAACATGTTTGTTGCCTCCAGAGTGTCCAATCCTTTCACAATATTATACGTCTCAATCAGATCCCCTCTCAGTCTTCTAAACTCAAGGGTATACAAGCCCAGTCGCTCCAATCTTTCAACATAAGATAGTCCCGCCATTCCAGGAATTGACCTCGTGAACCTACGCTGCACTCCCTCAATAGCCAGAATGTCTTTCCTCAAATTTGGAGACCAGAACTGCACACAATATTCCAGGTGCGGTCTCACCAGGGCCCTGTACAGCTGTAGAAGAACCTCTTTGCTTCTATACTCAATCCCTCTTGTTATGAAGGCCAGCATGCTATTAGCTTTCTTCACTACCTGCTGTACCTGTATGTTTGCATTCATTGACTGGTGTACAAGAACACCCAGATCTCTTTGTACTTCCCCTTTACCCAACTTGACTCCATTTAGGTAGTAATCTGCCTTCCTGTTCTTGCCACCAAAGTGGATAACCATACATTTATCCACCTTAAACTGCATCTGCCATGCATCTGCCCACTCACCTAACCTGTCCAGGTCATCCTGTAATCTCCTAACATCCCCCTCACATTTCACCCTGCCACCCAGCTTTGTATCATCAGCAAATTTGCTAATGTTACTATGTATATTAATGATATAGAATATACATCTTCTATATCATTAATATATATTGTAAAAAGCACTGGTCCCTGCGGTACCCCACTGGTCACCGCCTGCCATTCCGAAAGGGAGCCGTTTATCACTACTCTTTGTTTCCTGTCAGCCTACCAATTTTCAATCCAAGTCAGTACTTTGCTCCCAATACCATGTGCCCTAATTTTGCTCACTAACCTCCTATGTGGGACTTTATCAAAGGCATTCTGAAAGTCCAGGTACACTACATCCACTGGATCTCCCTTGTCCATCTTCAGCGTTACATCCTCAGTGGGACTGTAGTGGTGTCAGTGGGACTGGAGTGGGGTCAGTGGGACTACGGTGGTGTCAGTGGGACTGTAGTGGTGTCAGTGGGACTGGAGTGGGGTCAGTGGGACTGAGGTAGGGTTAGTTGGACTGTGGTGGTGTCAGTGGGACTGGAGTGTCAGTGGGACTGGAGTGGTGTCAGTGGGACTGGGGTGGGGTCAGTGGGACTAGGGTGGTGTCAGTGGGACTGGTGGTGGTGTCAGTGGGACTGGTGGTGGTGTCAGTGGGACTGAGATAGGGTCAGTGGGACTGGAGTGGCACCAGGGGGACTGGAGTGGTGTCACTGGGACTGGGGTGGTGTCACTGGGACTGGGGTGGTGCCAATGGGACTGGAGTGGTGTCAGTGGGACTGGGGTGGGGTCAGTGGGACTAGGGTGGTGTCAGTGGGACTGGTGGTGGTGTCAGTGGGACTGGGGTGGGTCAGTGGGACTGGGGTGGTGTCAGTGGGACTGGGGTGGTGTCAGTGGGACTGGGGTGGGGTCAGTGGGGCTGCTGTGGGTTCAGTGGGACTGGGGTGGTGTCAGTGGGACTGCAGTGGGGTCAGTGGGACTGGAATGGGGGCTGTGGGACTGGGGTGTGGTCAGTACGACTGGGGTGTGGTCAGTACGATTGGGTTGGGGTCAGTACGACCGGGGTGTGATCAGTACGACTGGAGTGGAGTCACTGGGACTGGAGTGGGGTCAGTGGGTTGGCAGCACGAGGAATAAGCAAGTATTCAACAACAGGATCTTGATTAGAAGGGCCAATGGGCTGAAGAGTGGCAAATGGAGTATAATTTAAATGAATGGCATGTGTTGCATTTTGGAAAGGCTCATCAGGGCAGGACTTATCAACTTAATGGTAAGGTCCTGAAGAGTGTTGCTGAACAAAGACTCCTTGAAGTGCAGGTTCATAGTTCCTTGAAAGTGGAGTCTCAGGTAGATATGATAGTGAAGAAGGCATTTGGTATGCTTGCCTTTATTAGATAGTGCATTGAGTATTCGATTTGGGAGGTCATGGTGTGCCTGTACAGGACATTGGTTAGGCCACTTTTGGAATACTGCATGCAATTCTGGTCTCCCTGCTATAGGAAGGATGTTGTAAAACTTGAAAGGTTTCAGAAAAAATGTACAAGGATGTTGCCAGTGTGGGAGGGTTTGAGCTATAGAGAGAAGCTGGATAGACTGGGGCTACTCTCTCTGGAGAGACTGAGTGCTGACCTTATAGAGGTTTGTAAAATCATGAGGGCGTGGATAGGGTAAATAGATAAGGTCTTCTCTCAGGAGTGGAGGAGGCGTAGGTTTAGGTGAGAGGAGAAAGATTTCTTATCTAGAACATTACAGTATAGTACAGGTGTTTTGGCCCTCAATGTTGTGCTGACCTTTTATCCTACTCTATGATCAGACTAATCTACATACCCTTCATTGTACTAACATCCATATGCCTATCCAAAAGTTGCTTGAATGTCCCTAATGTATCTGACTGTACTGCTGGCAGTGCATTCCATGCACCCACCACTCTCTGAGTAAAAAACCCTCTTGATGACATCTCTCCTATACCTTTCTCCAGTCACTTTAAAATTATACTCCCTTGTGATAGCCATTTCTGCCATGGGGAAAAGTCTCTGACTATCCACTCTAGCTGTCCCTCTCAACATCTTGTACACCTCTATCAAGTCACCTCTCATCCTTCTTCACTCCAAGTAGAAAAGCCCTAACTCCCTCAACCTTTCTTCAATATACATGCCCTCCAGTCCAGGCAGGGACCTAAGGGACATCTTTTTCACGCAGAGGGTTGTGCATGTGTGGAATGATCTGCCAGTGGAAGTCATGGAGGCTGGTAAATTGCCGCATCTAAAGGGATGGGTTTAGATGCTTATGGGCCACATGCTGGCAAATGGGACCAGATTCATTTAGGATATCTGGTAGGCATGGATGAGTTAGACCGAAGGATCTATTTCCATGCTTTACATCTCTATGACTCTATGGTTCATAAAACCTAATTTAACTTGCCTTGCTGCCTTCAGGACAGAAAAATCCCACCTGTAAACTGGCTCTCTCACCAGATGCTGCCCAGCTTGCTGAGCACTTTCAACATATTCTGTTTTATTAACTCACATATTTTGTTGATTAACCTATTCTGCTTTCTTTAAACTGTCTCTCCCCATGCTTCACACAACAGATATAGCTAGGAAACAGGATAGTCATGACACTGTTATGGACCAAGCCAAACCCCTTCAAAACATTCCAGCCCCGACCCTAACTTTGCTCATTGTTTTAAGCAGACATGACGCAGCTATTCCAGGAGGGACACGCTGGTCAAACCACCTAGTTTTAATTAAAACAGAATTTATTTACAAGATTATAAATTGGAACGCAAACAAAAGAGAACAGAATACTGAATAATTTAAACCTATCTAAAAACCCAACAGATTATCTCAATGTAATGATGCTGTTCCCAATACTTGCAATAATCCCTGTAAACACCCCTTGGCACAAAAGGTAAAATAAAATACAGGGTCTTACAGCAGAGATGACAGAGAGAGGGAGGATCAGCTTGGACCTGCTTTTTTGGGTCTAGCAACTTCACAATTGCCTGGCTGCTTTCAATGAATAGCTAGACTGCTAAAAACCCAATCAAACCAGACAAAAGTTGAGCTGGGAGAACTGCTCACTGCCCCTTCATTGTACACAATTTTTTTTAAGCTTGAAAGCCTTTTTGCCTGAGACAGTATCTGTTAGATATAATCAAACTGGCCCTAAAACCCATTGGAACCTGTGTTCTTATGACCACCTGAAAAAAAGAACTGAAAACAACATAATCGTGTTAAAGGAGCAGCATCAATCCAACGCCAATTATGGCAATGCTTTTCTCTTTGCATTGGGTCATCCATTCATGCCCATAGAATTGATTTCTTCATTCTTTATCAATCATTTCCACAGTTAACTTTCTCTTCCCAGTTTTAGATCTAGTGGCTAACTGCCTCTCAACTAATCTCAGAGAATAATGCAATGTAAGTTTTAATTAGGGTCGGCTTCTTATGGTATGCAGAGTCATAGACTGAAAACAGCAATATGAATCATTGTTGCACATCCTACTATTGAACTGTCAGTCTTTATTTCCAACATTTACACATGGATGATAAAGACACCGTATCTTGTTGGCTTTCTAATTATATAAGTGAGAAATGGGCAGCACAGTGTGAAAAATGTTTGCATCTGCGGCAAGCAATGATTTAACTGTTGCTGACTGGGGAATAAAAAAAACATAAATTCTTACTTTGCATGTCATGCAGACAGACAGTCTCAGAAAGATTTTAGTCAGATTAATATGTAAGGGGCAAGGTAAACTATGATGTTAAGCTTCAATATAAGAATTGTTAAAGTTTAGAAAGGCCAATTTTTGTCTATTAAAACTACTCCCCCTAACATATCAAGTTGATGTTTGTGACAGAAGACCATCCGAATAACTGGATTAACAGCATCAATGACTAAAACATTCGAATATTTCCCAAAGATTAGGTATTCTATCTTTCACATTAAGGTAGAAAATCAGGGATGTTCCAAGGAAATTCTCCCGTCAAATTTACTGTCACAGTATTTAATTATCTTGACTAATCCAATTACTTGCTGACAGTTTGTGGATAAGAAAGGTTTCAGGTGGGCTGTGGTGAGATGAGCATAGAATGGAGTGAGATGTTTGTCTTGATGTCAAGCTCAGCTCACCACAATGTCCCCTATTTACTCCAGCAGCATGGTGAGATTCTATTGTAACAAAATAAAAATACGGGGTACAATTCTAAAGGAGGGAGACAAGAACAGAGGTGGATGTATCTCTGTACAGATCATTAAAGGTGACAGGATGGGTGGAGAGAGCAGTTAAAGCATGTCTTTGGCTTTATTAATAAGGTCACGGAGATCAAGAGCAAACAGGTGATGATGTTGAACTTGTATAAAATCTCAGCTGGAGTATTTTGTACTGATGTGCGTTCCATATTATGAGTGATGTGAGTGCATTGAAGAGAGTGCAAACGTGATTTATAAGATTGGTTTCATAAATGAGAAGCTTCAGTTGTAATAGGTTGAAGAAGTTAGTACTGTTCTCCTTGGAGACAAAAGGGATGAGAGGGGAATTTGTAAAGTTATGTGTGGCTGAATGAAGTAGATAGGCAGAAGCTGTTCCCAATCATAAAAGGAACAGGTACCAGAGGGCATGGAATCAAAGAGATTGCAAAAGAAGCAAGGGTGATTTGAGAACAAACTTGTTCACACAGCACGCAGTTAGGGAATGAAATGCACAGTCTGGAAGTGAAGTGGAGGCAGCTTCAGTTAATACATTCATAGAGCATTGAATGATTATTTGGATTGAAACAGCATGCAAGGTTATGGGGGAAAAGTGAGCAATTGGCACTAGGTAATGATGCTGGTTTGAAGAGTGGATGCAGGCACAATGGGTTGAATGGCCTCTTTCTATACTTTAACAATGCTTTGATGCCCTCTGAGACAGCTCTCCCAATTTTGGCGTAATTGGTAGTCATGAGGACTTTGCACGGTTGCCAGGGCTGTACTTGCTGTTATTGTTTGTTATGCCTTCATCGATGTCATGTATTCCATCTAGTTTCATTGAATTTGATTTCCATCATTTGCTGCGATAGAATTTGAATTTGGGTTCTCAAAATATTACCTGGGTCTCCAAATTACTAGTTCACAATAATATCACAGTGCCATCACTTCTTTTATTGGACTAGAGTTACAGCTTGGAAAGAATGCTTTTGGTCCTTATGTCCTCACAGGGTTTCAAGCTTTAATCTACTTTAGTCCCACATTCAAGAGCTTACCTTGTAGCTTGAGGCTAAGGCATTTCAAGTATTCATCTAAATCCTTCTTAAAAATTGTAATGGTTCTTATCTCTACCACTCTTTCAGGCAGATTCTGGGTGAACACATAAGTCCCCTCTAAACTTTCTGGACTTTACCTTAAATCTATGGCCATGGTCATTGACCCTTGTATTAGAGTGAATATTTTCATTCTATCTACCTTATTTGTGTTCCTCAGAATTTTGTACATCCCAGCCAGCTCCCACCTGAGCTTTACTTTCCTCTAAAGATAACAAACCCAGCCTATCTAATTTCTCTTCATAGCTGAAACACTACAGCCTCAACAACTTTGGATGAATTTCCTTTGAATCTTCTGATGTAATCACATCCTATGGCAGCCAAAAGCACTCTGCAGAAAGCACTCCGGCTAGGCCCTAACTGATGTTACGTAATGCTCCATCATAACCTCCCTGCTGTATGTTCTGAAAAGGACTCAAAGGATTAACTCTGTTTTTCTCCTTCCACACTTCCTTCTGAAGCTGCTGAGTTTCTCCAGCATTTTCTGGTTTATTTATAGACTTCCAGCATCCGCAGAACGTAATGTTTGCAACTCTGCAGTTGTCCATCATAACTTCTGAGTTTATCTTATTAATTTGTGGAGTAGTTTTGAGGGGCTGAGTGGCCTAAGTTTGTCTATTTATTTGTTACTTGCTTGGCATGTTATTCTGACCCTTTACTGCTGACTGAGGGCGGAATCATGCCTTTTAATATGTTAAAGCATTCCAAGATTTTTAACACGGTATTATGTAACTTAATAATACATTCAGCTAAAAGAGGAGATATGAGAGAAAATGACCCAAAGCCTCGTGATTGATGTAGCTATGACATCAACCTCGTGATTGATGTCTCTATGACAACTATATGGGGTGGCACGGTGGCTCAGTGGTTAGCCCTGCTGTCTCACAGCATCAGGGATCCGTGTTCGATTCCAGCCTCTGGTGATTTTCTGTGTGGAGTTTGCGCATTCTCCCCATGGTCTGCTTGGGTTCCCTTGGATGCTCCAGCTTCTTCCCACAGTCCAAAGATTAAGTTAGGTAGGTGGCTATGCTAAATTGTCCATAGTATCCAGGGAGGTGCAGGTTAGGTGGATTAGCCATGGGAAGTACAGGGTTAAAGGGATAGGGAACGGGCGTGGATCTGGGTGGGATGCTCTTTGGAGGTTTGGTGTGGACTCAATTGGCTTAATAGCCTGCTTCCACATTGGAGGGATTCTATGATTCTATAAAGAAGCAAAATAACCAAGTTCAAGAATGAAGTTAGTCCAAGTGCAGCTAAATTGCTGTGAGAGAAAACTTCTTCGGAGGAATCCCTGATCTTTCACCTTAACTTTGAAGATAGCTTGGTGGACCTCCAAGGCAAACCAAGCAAGACATTATGAATGCTGGAAAAGCCAAGCTGTTGGAAAATACTGGGCATACTCAACCAGTCAATTTTGCAGCAGCAGTGAAGTAGGAAAGAGATGTTCCATTTCTCGTTGACATTGTTCCATCAGCATTGTTGAAAGGATGTCAACCTGAAAGCTACAAATCACACAACACCAGGTTATGGTCCAACAGATTTAATTGGGAGCACTAGCTTTCAGAGCGCCACCCTTCATCAGGTGGTTGTGGAGGACACAATTGTAAAGACACAGAATTTATAGCAAAAGTTTACAGTGTGATGTAACTGAAATTATACATCGAAAACTACCTTGATTGTTTGTTAAGTCTCTCATCTGTTAGAATGACCATGATAATTTCACTTCTTTCATATGTAAATCACAAAATCTTTTTTTAAAAGTTACATTCTCAGGTTAATTGTAACAATTGGTGTCAGTGCAGATAAGATGTTGAAGGTGTTGGCCCCCTGTGTTCCCTGTCTGTGCCATAATGTTTAGATTGATTCTAATCTAAAAAGCGATGTGTGTGTCTGTGTGCGTGTCTGTGTATTGGAGTGCGTGTGTGTGCGCAAGCACGTAGGAGTGTCTTGTGTGGATATAGTGCAATGGTGGTCACCTGTATTATGACATGAACCCAAGGTTCCGGTTGAGGCCCTCCCTATGGGTACCGAATGTAGCTATCAGCCTCTGCTCGGCCACTTTTTGCTGCTGCCTGTCCCAAAGTCCGCCTTGGAGGATGGTCACCCGAAGGTCCAAGGTCAAATGTCCTGGACCGCTGAAATGTTCCCCAACTGGGAGGGAACCCTCCTGTCTGTTGATTGTTGTGCGGTGCCCATTCATCCGTTGTCGTAGCCTTTGCTCGGTTTCCCCATGTACCATGCCTCAGGGCATCCTTGCCTGCAGTGAATGAGATAGACAACGTTGGCTGAGTCGCATGAGTACTTGCCACGTACATGGTGGGACGTGTCCCCACATGTAATGGACACCTCCCACCATGTACGTGGCACGGCACAACAATCAACAGACAGGAGTGTTCCCTCCCAGTTGGAGAACACTTCAGCGGTCCAGGACATTTGACCTCGGACTTCGGGTGACCATCCTCCAAGACAGACTTCGGGACAGTGAAAAGTGGCCGAGCAGAGGCTGATAGCTAAGTTCGGTACCCATAGGAAGGGCCTCAACCGAGACCTTGGGTTCATGTCACACTACAGGTGACCACCATTGCACTATACATACACACACAGACACTCCTACCCATGCGCACATACACACACGCACTCTTATACACAGACACGCACACTGACACTCACACACAGACTCCTACAGGCACACACACTCCCACACTCACACATGCATTCTCTCACAGACTCAGACCATTTTACACTCACACACACATATACATTCTTTCTCACAGACACTCACAACCCCCCCACTCCAGACACACACACTCCAACAGACACAGTCCCATGCTCACATATGCACCCTCTCACAGACTTAGACCACTTTAGACTCACACACACATATACATTCTTTCTCACAGACACTCACAACCCCTCACCCCAGACACACACACACACACACATACATATACATTTGTGGAGTGAATTTGTACTTGCAAAGTTGCATTGTACTTTGCTCAAAAACTGCATGAATCCATGTAAGACTCTGTTAACGCACTTTTTAGATTAGAATCAATCTAAAGATTATGGCACAGACAGGGAACACAGGGGGATAACACCTTCAACATCTCAACATCTTATCTGCACTGACACCAATTGTTACAGTTAACCTGAGAATGTAACTTTTTAAAAAGGTTTTGTGAATTACGTATGAAAGAAATGAAACTATCATGGTCATACTCACAGATGAGAGACTGAACAAACAATCAAGGTATTTGTCAATGTATAATTTCAGTTACATCACACTGTAAATGTTTGCTATAAATTCTGTGTCTTTACAATTGTGTCCTCCACAACCACCTGATGAGGGAGCGGCGCTCCGAAAGCTAGTGCTTCCAATTAAACCTGTTGGACTGTAACCTGGTGTTGTGTGATTTGTAACTTTGTATACCTCAGTCCAACACCGGCATATCATGCTGCAACTGTACAAAACACTAGTGTGGCCACACTTGGAATGTTGTGTGCAGTTCTGGTTGCCATATTTCGGGAAGAATGTGGAAGCATTGGAAAAGGTGCAGAGGAGATTTACCAGGATGTTGCCTGGTCTGGAGGGAAGGTCTTATGAGGAAAGGCTGAGAGACTTGGGTCTGTTCTCAGTGGAAAGAAGAAGGCTAAGAGGGGATTTGGTAAAGACATACAAGATGATCAGAGGATTAAAAAGGGTAGACAGTGAAAGTCTTTTTCCTAGGATGATGACGTCAGCTTGTACGAGGGGGAATAACTACAAATTGGGGGGTGATAGATTTGAGGCAGATATCAGAGGCAGCTTCTTTACTCAGAGAGTGGTAAGGGCGTGGAATGCCCTGCCTGCCAATGTAGTTAACTCAGCCACATTAGGGAGATTTAAACAGTCCTTGGATAAGCACATGGATAATGATGGGATAGTGTAGGGGGACGAGCTGAGAATAGTTCACAGGTCGGCGCAACATCGAGGGCCAAAGGGCCTGTTCTGTGCCGTATTCTTCTATGTTCTATGTTCTATCTCCAAATCATAACCTGAAAGCTGAAATTGGTTTCTCTTTTAATAGCTGCTGCCAGCCTTGATAACTAGTTACGGTATTTGTAACCAACTCACAATGTGCCTTTGATGTCCAGAGTTTCATGCACAGAATCTAAGAGATCTCTCACAACATTCAACCCACAATTTCATATTATCCATCTCAAAAATATTCTGTGTACTTTAACCATAATTAGTGCACTGTTTTACATTTAGTCTATTAGAAAGTAATTGTTATGTGTATTGTCTCAGATTGCTCTATAAAAGAGTTATCTACCTTGCCTACATTTAGCTGACAGTTAAACTACATGAAATATCCATGAATTGTAAAGTAAGAGTTTACAGAATACAAGAGACTGATTTTTGAACACTTACAAAAGTTTGGCATAGTTGACAATGTGTGATGTGGATGTTGCATATAATTGATTGCCTTCAATAATTCTGGTATGCAAGTATTTTCCTCCCCAATGCTGACCTGGATTTGTTACATAATTCAAACATTTCCTGTTGTTGTGTTGTTATAGAGACAGAGTACATGATGATAAAATGTCACATTGCCCTACTGGGTCAATTGTAGAATAGAGCACTTGTTTGGGATGTTACCTGTCCAATTTAGAACTGGATAGCTTGTTGTTTTTCTGAATGGCTGCCAAAAACATTGAACATTTGGAGAATGTTTGTTTAAAATTAAATGTCAGTTTTACATTTCTGTGAATTCTGGTGTAAATGACCATTTTTGTTTTCTTCTTAAAGGTGTTTTATTACCAGCAAAGTAATGTCAGTACTTAAATCACAGTTATTGAACTCTGTTGTGTTCCCTACCTGTCCTACTAATCAGTTATATTCTTGGATAAGGTGCATGTGGCATACTGATTTTGTTTGCCCCCTTGTTTCAATAGACAACAGACAATAGACTATAGGTGCAGGAGTAGGCCATTCAGCCCTTCGAGCCTGCACCGCCATTCAATATAATCATGGCTGATCATTCCTAATCAGTATCCTGTTCCCGCCTTATCTCCATAACCCTTGATTCCACTATCTTTGAGAGCTCTATCCAACTCCTCCTTAAATGAATCCAGAGAGT
>NC_057710.1:42937140-42937864 GCF_004010195.1 Chiloscyllium plagiosum | reverse complement strand
TTCATATACCCATCCAAATGCCTCTTAAATGTTGCAATTGTACCAACCTCCACCACTTCCTCTGGCAGCTCATTCCATACACATACCACCCTCTGCGTGAAAAAGTTGCCCCTTAGGTCTCTTTTATGTCTTTCCCCTCTCACCCTAAACCTATGCCCTCTAGTTCTGGACTCCCCGACCCCAGGGAAAAGACTTTGCCTCTTTACCTTATCCATGCCCCTCATAATTTTGTAAACCTCTATGAGGTCACCCCTCAGCCTCCAATGTTCCAGGGAAAACAGCCCCAGCCTGTTCAGCCTCTCCCTATACCTCAAATCCTCCAACTCTGGCAACATCCTTGTAAATCTTTTCTGGCCACAGAAACGTCTGTCTGTACCTCTGACTACAGAATCCCTGAACACAATTGATCACTTGGAAGCTGATGTACCCCTCGTTGCATTAGAGCCAGTCTCAATACCAGAAACTTGGCTGTTCGTGCTACATTCCCCTGAGAATCCATCACCCCCTACATTTTCCAGAACAGCATTCTTGTTTGAAATGGGTATATCCACAAAGGCTCCTGCCCTAGGTGCTTACCTCTCTTACCTTTCCTGGAGTTAACCCACCTATGTGACTGTATCTGAGACTTGCCCCCCTTCCTATAACTGCCATCCATCACATACTGTTGCTGTTACAAATTCCTCATCGCTTTTAACTGTCTCTCCAACCGATCCATTTGATCTGA
>NC_057710.1:42928995-42936640 GCF_004010195.1 Chiloscyllium plagiosum | reverse complement strand
ATCTGACAAGAAGTACATATCACTGTACTAAAGGTCACTTTTGCTCCTTCACATTCTACAGACCCAGAAAATAACACCGTCTTATTCTTCTACAAAACACTACCCCAGGTTAAATTAATAGTTATGGCTTATATTCTAAGTTTAATCAAGAGACATATCTCCAAAAACATATGATCAAGAAAGAACCCACTCCCCTCACTACTGCAGCCTTTCTATTGGACATATTTAAAACAATGATTAACTTATCTGATTCTATGTTGTGAACTTCGCCCAAACAGGTTCCTCCAAGATTAGTTGTGAAATTCACTGTTTTTTAATATTCCCAGACGCACTCCAATGTCCACCGGCACATGAATTCAAAACAGCAAAAAGAGAGTATGTTTGTGTGTTTGTGCAAATGGAAATTCAGTGCACAGAGGGAAAGAGGTGCTTTGATTAAGGTTTAATTACATTTGTTTATCACTTGTGGGCCATGGCTGTCAGTGGCTGGGCTAGCATGTGTTACTGATCATGGTTGACCTTGAGAAGGTGGTGTAAGCTGCCTTCTCAAACTGCTGCAGTATGTGTGCTGGAGGTCGACCCACAATGCCCTCAGGAAGGGAATTCCAGGATTTTGACCCAGCAACAATGAAGGAACGATGAAATATTTCCAAGTCAAGTGTTTGATTGCAAGCAGTTAAGTGGGATGCTGACTGAGGAGTAGGAGTAGGTGTTCCTTCATGAGCTGTTAGTGTTTGTTTCTCAAAATTAAGAAATATGTGTCTCAAAATCAGGAACCTTTTTAGAGGTGGGTGATAGTGATTGGTGGTGGAGAATGTATGACTTTCAGTTCTGCCAATGATATCCAGATGGTTCATTGTTACTGGTTTCTGTTCTAAATGAATTCCACTGGTCATAATCAGGGTGGTAATTTTCCACTTCAGGGTGCCATTGACAAGATACACCCTGATTCATTGGGAACCTTTTCAGTTTTGCCAAAACTAATTAGGGCTAAAGCTTCCACACAACTCATTGGCATATGCCTAAACTTAAAATCTCACACAAGATTGCACAATCAGTGTAAACAAATAACCCATCTGGGACTGAAACAGAGTCAAACGTTTCCTCAAGGTCTGGTCATCTAAAAAAAGACAAGAGTCTATGAAGCCTCAAAAAAGTGCTTCAGCTATTCATTGAATAATTAGCTTAGCCATTTTTGAAATCTATTTAAAAGAACTCTATAGATAATTGTCTATCAGTGATAGTACTGTGGGGCTTGGTGAATATATTACTCTCGCTATTGATGCTTTTCCATGGAGTTACTTCCTTGTTAAAGAAATAAATTAAGAGTCACCCATGAGAACAATGAATTTAAATGCTGCTTATCTGAGTTGACTTTAATGGAACTGTGATAATTGCACACATTATTTATTGTTCCTGTGTTTTGAGTAGTGGCACACTCTAATGATTACTGGAGGGTATACTTGCTTTATTATTCTTTAAACTTAATGTGGGTGGCATTTTGGAAATGTGTTGCTTCTGATAACACATTGAAGGGCTTATGCCCGAAACGTCGATTCTTCTGCTCGTTGGATGCTGCCTGACCTGCTCTGCTTTTCCAGCAACACATTTTTCAGCTCTGATCTCCAGCATCTGCAGTCCTCACTTTCTCCCAGTCTGATAACACAGTGAATGAGTCCCTCAGCTACTCATTGCTGGTGTCATCGAACCAAGAGATAACGACCAAAAACCATCTTGTTAACTTCTGGCTAAATTGTACAACATGTGAAAATTGATTTGAGAAAAAAAAAGCCCAAGGGATATTTAATTAGATTTCAATTTAACTACATTTTTTGAGCAAAATTGATTTTCTCCTGTAAAATCCAAATGTTGAATAATAAATCAGACAAATTTAAGGAGACAGAGTTCATTCAATTTTAAAGAATAAATTCTTGAGCAAAAATCAATGTGAAGGTTTGTTGGGAGAGACTGATGTGAATACCTAGGAGTTGGAGGAGTGTGGTTTTCCCACTTTCTACTGTAATTTGTTGGAGAAATCAACAAAATTATGGATAAACTATACACTTTGAGATTTATTTTTATCATTGCTCCTTGTCCAAAGTCTAAAATCAATTTGAAGGGGTAGGAGAGTTTTTTTTGAAAACTCATTGTTCTATCTTTATTCATCTTTGGGTTTCCTCAGGACCTCTAACAGACTCCCTGGTATGTCTTGCCATGATACCACTGACATAGGAATCCTCCTATGAGGACTCCTCTTGAGCTAAGCCAGAAAGTCGTGAGGTGACGGAAGGATTCAGCTGTCCAGAGGCTGCATTTTTTGATGCTGCAAATTGAGGGAAAATACTTGTGGCACATGTATAGATGCACCCAGTGACAGAGATGTGGTTAAGACTTGCCAGTTTTGTTTACCAATCCCATGAAGTTCTGAAATGCTTCTCGATGATGGGAACACTTTAACAAAACTTGTCTTCTGTGGGGGTTCAGCTGATATGCCTGTTGCATGAACACTATGGCCATGAAATTATATGTCGGCTTTGAGCATGCACATTTCTCATTTAATAGTAATTCTGCTTCCCATAATGTTTTCAGTTTGATTCAAATGTGGATCAAATATCATCCCTGATGCCTTGTAGTATTTCCAAGATATTTCTCAGTGCCCCCTGAAATATTTCAAGTGCAAACATGATGCTAAAAATGTAAACAGTTAAAGCAATACAATCCAAATGGTGTCATGAATCTTGTTAAGAGTTTTGATTTTTAAACCAATGGTAACCTTCACTATTAACATTCAGTTTAATGAAAATGGTACTCTTTGCTGCTTTGTTGAATTTCATCTACCGATGCTATAGCATGGATATTGTCTTATTTATTTGTAATAGGTCCACACAAGTTCTTAATGAGACATTTGGTGTTGGAATTAGTATCATGCCGGAACACCAATTTGCCAAATCGATGAAGCATTGCTTCAATTTTTGTTTCACTCTTTTCAAAATGGTTGTTGACTTTTCGAGGTATGCTTGGCTTGGCTTCACCTCAAAGCATTATGGCAAGCTTTCATTCAGTCTTGCTGCTGGAAGTGTTCTCAAGCTGCTCTGTCTTGCTGTTCTCAACATCTTTTGTTGTGTGGAGAGTTTTGGAGAAGGTTGGGTGCACCGCATTGCTCAACAGAAAGTGCTGGACACAAAGATCTTTTCAAAGTAATTGTTTATTCACATTCTGCTAACTATGTACACTTGGATTTATCATGAAATCTAGATTGTTGTTTGTCTTTTCAGAGTGTCTGGATTATCATATGATCTATTGCATCACTCCTGACATAACTACCTATTTATATCGTCACATATGCTCTGCCATAATCTGGGGTGACACTTTCAGTACTGAAAGGAATGCTGCATTTTCTTAAGTACTTCCAGATCACATGTAAATCAAGTCTGATTGTACAGGATAATGCAAAATGTTTTGTTGCAATATTCACACATGTCCTGGTGAATATTTATCCCTTACCAAAGCTGGATTAACTAGTCATTCATCTTAATTCGCATTTTAAGAACCTTGTTAGCGTCAAAATGGTTGTTACATCTCCTAAATAACAACAACAACTGCACTCAAAAAAAAATTCATTAGCGCTGAAATGTTCTGCAATTGTGGGAGGATATGATAAGTCACAAGTTTTAAAATAGTTATTCATTTAGTCTAACATGAAATGTTAAACTGTTTTGTTATATACACATTTACTACACAAATAAAATATGACAAATGTCTGATGGTTTATTTTGTTCAGGTTACCCTAATGTAATGGGTTACTATTAAAGGTTGGCTCATTATTGTTTTGTGGAATCTGATGATTAGACAACATGGAAACAATAAGCTTGCAATTTTTTTTAATGAGTGATGGTCATAGAAATAAATTTTAAATTACACAGGGATGAGAATAGTGCTATTGACAACAAAATTCTAGCTCAATCTTTTTTTAAAAAATGAGTAAGTGTTAAGAGAAGATTTGTAAAGAGCTAGTTCTGTATCTAATAGAATTCATTGTTTTGTTAGGTATTGTAAGTGAACAATAAAGACTGAGAAAAGAGGAAACAGTGTATTGTAGTAGGCACTGTTATTGCAAATGTCAAAGATAATTTGAAGAGTCTAACAAGGACAAAAATGACAAAGCCAAGAGGTCCTCCAAACCTTGGGCTAAGGTTTCCATCATGGAAAGTACTTCCATAGGAGATGCCAGAGGCCATCACCATTCTGTACGTTTTCAACTGAAGTTTTTGATGACACTAAGTAGCAAGTCATTTGGAATTGAAAGTAAAATGGCAAGCATTACACATTAATCTAATTGTATTGCTGGATTTTTAGGGACTGAATATCTTTACGTTTGCCACTCATGAATCCCCATTTGCCAGATGAAAAGAGAAAATAAAAATGGAGAAGAAATAAGAATGAAACCATGCTTTAAAAACAAAATTTTTGTCAGTTTACACAGTTCCTTGTGGAGCACTGCAACATAAATAAGAAAATCAAACAGTCACCAGAAACTCACAAATCCAGAAAGAAAACTTTTAAAAATTGAATCAAAATAACATTGTCCAGGGTGACAATACACCAAACCCCTGCGGTGCCCACCAGTCATTAATGGCCAAATCCAGCCAGCGGGCACTGCATGCTCCATCTTGATGGACACCTAAATGCAAATGTAACCATGGACGAGGGAGAAACAGTTGGGGAATACAGCCCCCTCCATGGCCCACCTACCTGAACGTATTGGTGGTCACTTTTGTGGACAAAGGAGCAGGCCCACAAGGAGGACTCCTGATCAGCTCTGCAACAAACACAGACTATTTAAGAGTGGGCCTGTCGAAGGATAGCGTAAATGCAATGCCATGCAGTACTTGCATAGGAGATGTCAGAGATTATCACAATGTACATGATCAGTAAGCTTCACACAGTTAGGAAGGAGAGATCACATCTGGAGTGAGACACAGTCCGAGTTCATGGAATTTGTCAGACAATTTAGGAATTCGATACAGAGGGTAAGAGATGCTTATTGCTTTTTTTGGCTCATAGTTTTTAAGATTCTTTTTTTTAACAGGATAAATTGAAGGCCACAATCAGGGGCCAAACACAAAAAAGTGACATCACAGGAAAACCATAAATTCATGGTTGATGATAGTCAAATTAGAGACTGTGCATCATAGGCTATTTTCAGATTGATGGTAAAGAGGAAATATTTTACAGGCTACAATCGAAAAGACCTATAAACACCAGTATGATTTAAAAAAAAAACAGATTATGATTGAAGTAATTAAAATAGAGATGCTGTGTCATGTGATGTGTTATTTCGGCATGGTGAGGGAGTTGGTGGACTCCATTGTGGTTCATAGTGACCACATCTGTACCAAGTGTTGGTTGCTCAAGGAACTCTGGCTCAAGGTTGATGACCTGGAGTCTGAGCTTTGAACAATGTAACATATAGGGAGGGAGAGAGTTACCTGGGTGCTCTGTTTCAGGAGTCAGTCGCATCCCTTGGATTAACTACTTCCAATTCGGTCAGTGGTCAGGGGCAGGAGTGTGTGATTATGAATGAAGCAGGTCGAGGGTACCAGGAGGTAGTGCTAAAGGAGACTCAACCCTTGAGCTTATCTAACAGGAAACAAGAATTTCAAACCTATGTAGATGAGAGTAGAGGCTGCTGGAAGGATGAGCAAACTGACCACAGCACTGTGGTAGAGGGAGCTGTTCAAGAGAGGCAGAGAAAAGAGAAATGCGGTTGTATTTGGGGATAGTATAGTGAGGGCAATAGACTCTGTTCTCTATGGCCAGGATTAAGCATCCCTAAGACTGTGTTGCCTGGCTGGTGCTCAGGTTCATCAAATCTCTACACTGCAGGAATAGGCCCATTGAGTCTGTACTAACCCTCTGAAGAGCATCCCACCCAGACTCAATCCCTCACCCTAAGTCAGCACGCTCCCATGCTAAATCCACCTGACCTACAGGTCCCTAAACACTATGGGACAATTTAGCATGGCCAATTCCCCTGACATACATATTTTTGGACTGTGGGAGGAAACCTACTCAAACACAGGAAGAATGTGCAAACTCCACACAGTCGACAGAGGTGGGAATTGAACCCAGGTCCCTAGCTCTGTAAGGCAGCAGTGCAAGCCACTGAGCCACTCTTATGATACACTCCCTGTTCAGGATATCTCATTTGGTCTGCAGAGGAACTTGGAGTGCAAGGGGAAAGATCCAGTTGTCAGTATCAATAATATAGATAGAAAGTGGAAAGAGATTCTGTGGAGAAAATATGAGTAGATTAGATTCCCTACAGTGTGGAAACAGGCCCTTCGGCCCAAGAAGTCCACACCATCCTTCTAAAGAGTAAAGCACCCAGACAGTGGGTGGAAACCTGAACACCCGGAGGAAATCCGCACAGCCATGGGGAGAATGTGCAAATTCTTCATTGATAGTTGCCCAAGGCTGGAATTGAACCTGGATCTGTGAGGCAGCAGTGCTAACCACTGAGCCATCACCATGTAGATAGTGGGTAAGATAAAAAGCAGCAAAGAAAAGGGAATAATATCTAGATTACTGCCATGAGCAAATTGGCACAGGATCAACAATATTAACGAGGTAAAAGCATGGCTCAAAGATTAGTGTGGGAGAAACTGGTTTGAAATCATGGGGCATTGGCACCAGTATTGGGGAAGGAGGGAGTTGTTCAAATGGGTTGGGCTCTACCTGTATCATGCTGGGGCCAGAGTCTTTGTGAATCACATAACTAGGGCTATGGATCAAACTAAATAGTTGGAGGGTGGGGGAAAGAGGGTCAGTAGCATGGAAAATTATGTGGGGAGGGGTCAGCACAGGTTATTAAAGTTTCCAGAACAAATAATAGAATAAACAGTTTGGGAATGGTCTGGAAGCTAACTTCATGCACAGCAGATAAGGGAACAACAATGACAAGGAGAGCAGTCAATAGAGGACTGAAGGTGTTGGACTTAAATGCAGACAGTATCCGAAATAAAGTAAATGAGCTTGCAGTACAGATTGAAATTGGCGGACATGATGTTGTAGGTATTACAGAGACATGGCTGCAAGGGATCAGGGCTGGGAATTAAACATTTAAAGATATCCTGTTGAAAGGATAGGCAGATAGGCAGATAGGCAGAGGGAGCAGAATTGCCTTGTTAGTAAAAAATGAAGTGAAATCGATAGGAAGAAGTGATATTGGGTACAAAAGTGTAGAATCTGTGTGTGTAGAGTCGAGGAAGCACAAAGGAAAAAATTCAGTGATGGGGAGTGATAGGTGTCATGGAGCATGATAGGTGCCCTGGAGCAACAGTCAGGATGTGGGGAAGAAAATAAGTCAGATGATAGAAGGGCATTATTACAGTAATCATAGAGGACTTCAATATGCTTGTGGACTGGGAAAATCAGGATCTTAGTAGATCTCCAGAAAAGGAATTTGTGGAACATCTATGAGATGATTTTTTTTTGGAGCAGCTTGTGGTAGAGCCCACTCAGGAACAGATTCTGGATCAGTGGTGCTGGAAGAGCACAGCAATTCAGGCAGCATCCGAGGACAGGCAAAATCGACGTTTCGGGCAAAAGCCCTTCATCAGGAATAAAGGCAGAGAACCTGAAG
>NC_057710.1:42908632-42925360 GCF_004010195.1 Chiloscyllium plagiosum | reverse complement strand
CTGGAAGAGCACAGCAATTCAGGCAGCATCCGAGGACAGGCAAAATCGGCGTTTCGGGCAAAAGCCCTTCATCAGGAATAAAGGCAGAGACCCTGAAGCATAGAGTAGCATAGAGTACAATAGGTCTGTGGGGAAGGAGATGAAGGTGATAGGTCAGGGAGGAGAGGGTGGAGTGGATAGGTGGAAAAGGAGCTGGGCAGGTCTTACAAGTCCGGACAGGTCAGGGGATCGAGTTGCGGGAGGTTAGAAGCTAGGATAAGGTGGGGGAAGGGGAAATGAGGAAACTGTTGAAATCCACATTGATGCCCTGGGGTTGAAGTGTTCCGAGGCGGAAGATGAGGCGTTCTTCCTCCAGGCGTCTGGTGGTGAGGGAGCGGCGGTGGAGGAGGCCCAGCACCTCCATATCCTCGGCAGAGTGGGAGGGGGAGTTGAAATGTTGAGCCACGGGGCGATTTGGTTGATTGGTGCGGGTGTCTCAGAGATGTTCCCACTCAGGAACAGGCAATTCTGTATTTGGTGATGTGTAATGAGGCAGTCTTGATTAGGGAGCTTAAGATGAAGGAACCCCTAGGCAGCAGTGACTGTATTATGATAAAATTCATTCTGCACTTTAAAAGGAAGGCACAGCAGAAATTCATCAGAATCCCTATAATGTGGAAAGAGGCCATTAGGCCCAACAAGTCCACACCCACCCTCCAAAGAACATCCCACCCAGACCCATCCCCATCCCCTTACCCTGTCCCTGTAACCTTGCATTTCCCATGGCTAACGTACCTAACCTACACATCCCTAAGCACTGTGGACAATTTAACATGGCCCATCCACTTAATTTACACATCATTGAGGGAGGAAACAGAGCATCCAGCAGAAACCCACACAGACACGGGAGAATGTGCAAACTCCACACAGACAGTCGGCAGAGGGTGGAATCAAACCCAGCTCACTGGTGCTGGGAGATGGCAGAGCTAACCACTGAGGTTCCGTGCCATCCAAGGAAGAAGAAACATATTAAGAGGAGGACAAGACAACCATAGTTGACAAGGGAAGTCAGGGTTAGCATACAAGCAATAGGAAATTCATACAATGTGGTGAAGACTAGTTGGAAGCCAGGGAATTGGGAAATATTTAAAATAGAGCAGAGAATAACTGACACCGCAATAGTTGGATGTGGAGGCTGGGGGCATGGGGAATGAAATATGAAAGTACACTAGCTAGCAATTTAAAGAAGATTGCAAGAATTTTTTTCATTAACATTTGAAAGATAAGATAAAGGCAAAAGTGAATATTGGAAAATGAGGCTGGAGAAGTAGTAATAGAACAAAGAACAAATAAAATTTACAGCCCAGGAACAGGCCCTTCAGTCCTCCAAACCTGAGCTGATCCAAATGTACTGTCTAAACCTGTCAGTCAATTCCTAAGCATCTGCATCCCTCTGCTCACCACCTACTCATGCATCTGTCCAGATGCATCTTAAATGAATCTACTGTGCCTGCCTCTACCACCTCTGCTGGCAACACGTTCCAGATGCCCACCACCCTCTGTGTGAAGTACTTGCCACGTGTATCCCCCTTAAACTTTCCACTTCTCACCTTAAAAGCATGACCTCTCGTTATTGAATCTTTCACCCTGGGAAAAAGCTTGTCTCTATCCATCCGGTCTATACCCTTCATGATTTTGTAGACCTCAGTCAGGTCCCCCCTCAATGTCCTTTTTTTCTAGTGAAAACAAACCTAACCTACTCAACCTCTCTTCGTAGCTAGCACCTTCCATACCAGGCAACATCCTCGTAAACCTTCTCTGCACCCTCTCCAAAGCATCCACATCCTTTTGGTAATGTGGCGACCAGAACTGTACACAGTATTCTAAATGTGGCTGAACCAATAATGCATCACCTCACATTTGTCTGGATTGAAATCCATCTGCCACTTTTCCACCCAACTCTCCAGTCTATCTATATCCTCCTGTATTCTTTGACAGTCCCTTATGCTTTCTGCTACTCCACCAATCTTCGTGTTATCTGCAAACTTGCTGATCATACCAACAGTGCCCTCTTCCAGATCATTTATGTATATTACAAACATCAGTAGCCCCAACACTGACCCCTGTGGAACACCACTGGTCACCTTTCACCATTTCGAGAAACTCCCTTCAATTACTACTCTCTGTCTCCTGTTGCTCAACCAGTTCTTTATCCACCGAGTTAGAACACCCTGCACACCATGTGACTTCACTTTCTCCATTAATCTACCATGGGGAACCTTATCAAATGCCTTATTAAAATCCATATATATATGACATCAACAGCCCTTCCTTCATCTATCAACTTGGTCACTTCCTCCAAGAACTTTATTAAGTTGGTAAGGCATGAACTCCCCCACACAAAACCATGTTGCTTATCATTGATAAGCCCATTCTTTTGCAAATATAAAGAGATCTTATCTTTTAGTACTCTCCCCAGCAACTTTCCCATCACCGACATCAGGATCACTGGTCTATAGTTAGCTGGAATATCCCTACTCCCCTTCTTGTACAGGGGGACAACATGAGCAACCTTCCAGTCCTCCGGCACCTCACCTGTATTTAAGGATGCCATAAAGATATCAGTCAGGGCCCCAGCTATTTCCTCTCTCACCTCCCTCAGCAACCTGGGATAGATCCCATCCGGTCCTGGGGATTTGTCCACCTTAATAACCTCTAGCCTCCCCAACACATCTTTCCGACTTATGTCAACGTGATCCAGCCTAATCAAACTTCTATCTCTAATCTCAAAATTGATTATGTTCCTGTCCTCAGTGAACACTGATGCAAAGTAATCATTCAGAATCGCACCCATTCACTCAGGTTCGACACACAGTCTTCCTTCATTATCTTTTAGTGGACCAACCCTTTCTCTAGTTACCCGCTTGTTTCTTATATAAGAATAAAATGTTTTAGAATTCTGCTTAATTCTGCTCGCTAAAGCTATCTCATGACCCGTTTTAGCCCGCTTGATTCCTCATTTAAGACTTGTCTACTCTTCCGATATTCTTCCAGTGCCGGTTCTGTTCTTAGCTGCCGAGACCTTATGTACGCTTCCCTTTTCCTCTTGGCTAGTCGTACAATTTCTCCTGTCATCCACGGTTCACGAATCTTGCTCTTCCTATCCTTTGCCTTCAACGGGACATGCCTATCCTGCATTATGTTTAACCTATATTTGAAAGCCTCCCACATCTCAAATGTGGACTTCCCTTCAAATAGCTGTGTCCAACCTACGTTTCTGAGCTCCTGCCTAATTTTGATACAATTGTCCTTGGTCCAGTTTAGTACTCTTCCCTTAGGATCACTCTCTTCTTTATCTACGAACATTCTAAAACTTACAGAATTGTGGTCACTGTTCCCAAATAAATCCCCCACCGCAACTTCTATCACCTGTCCTGTCTCGTTCCCCAGCACCAGGTCCAATATGGCCCCTTCCCTCGTCGGACTATTGACATGCTGCTCTAGAAAACTCTCCTGGATGCTTCTTGCAAATTCTACACCATCCAGACCTCTGACGTTAAGTGTTTCCCAGTAAATGTTGGGAAAATTAAAATCTCTCATCACCACTACCCTATTGCCTCTACATCTTTCCATAATCTGTTTACCTATTTGTTCTTCTACCTCACACTCACTGTTGGGAGGCCTGTAATAGAGCCCCAACAATGTAACTGCACCCTATTTCTCAGCTCCACCCATAATGCCTCACTACCCAAGGTCTCCATAGTGTCCTCCTTTAGCACAGCGGTGATATCATCCCTGACCAGCAATGCAATTTCCACCACCCGACCTTTTACTTCTTCCCTGTCCTGTCTGAAGTATCTATATCCTGGAACATTTAGTTGCCAATTATCATGCCCTTCCTTCAACCAAGTCTCTGTGATTGCAATGATGTCACATTCCCAGGCACCAATCCAAGCCCTAAGTTCATCTGCCTTACACACTATACTCCTTGCACTAAAGTAGATGCATTTCAGGCCACCAGTTCTTTTGCGCTCATCTGCTCTCTGCCTATTTTCCCCTTATTAATGCTATCTTCATAATTCTTACAGTCTCCAGTCTCCATCTCGCTGCCTACTTGTTTTCTCTTCTGGTTCCCAGCCCCCTGCCACATTAGTTTAAAACCTCCCCAACAGCAGTAGCAAAAACTCCCCCAAGGACATTGGTTCCAGTCTGGTTCAGATGTAGACAGTCCATTTTGTAATAGTCCCACCTTCCCCAGAACCGGTCCCAATATCCAACAAATCTGAACCCCTCCCTCCTACACCATTTCTCAAGCCATGTGTTCATCCTCCCTATTTTTTCATTTCTACGCTGGCTAGCATGTGGCACTGGTAGTAATCCCAAGATCACTACCTTTGAGGTCCTCCTCTTTAACATCTCTCCTAGCTCCCTGAATTCCTCTTTCAGGACCATCATCTCATTTTCTACATATACTGTTGGTGCCCATATGCACCATGACAATTCACCCTCCCCTTTCAGAATGTTCTACAGCCGATCGACGACATCCCTGACCCGAGCACCTGGGAGGCAACATACCATCCGGGAGTCCCATTTTCTGCCAAAGAACTGCCTATCTACTCCCCTTCTAATAGAACTATGACTATGGCCCTACGAGTCTTTTTCCTGCCCTTCTGAACAGCAGTGCCCACCACGTTGCCATGATCTTGACAACTGCTGCCCTCTCCTGGTGAGCCATCTTCCCCAACAGTATCCAAAATGGTATACCTGTTTTGGAGGGAGATGACCACAGGGGACACCTGCACTGTCTTCCTACACTTTTTCTGCCTTTTGGTCACCCATTCACTGTCTCCCTCAGCAATTCTAACCTGTGCTGTGACCAGTTCACTAAACGTGCTATCCACGACCTCCTCAGCATCACGGATGCTCCACAGTGAGTCCATCCACAGCTCCAGAGCCGTCATATGTTCAGACAAGAGCTTCAGCTAGATACACTTCTGCAAGTGTAAGAGTCAGTAATGTCAGGCACGTTCCTAAGCTCCCACATCAAGCAAGAGGCACATGCCACCGGTCTGAGGTCACCTGCCACTCTAAGCTTAGCTTTATATGAACCAACTAAAACCAAACAATGCACTTAAATATATGAAAAAGAAAGATAAGAAAGAAATAAAAGCCTTCCCTTCAAGAGTCTTTTTCTTCTGGTTTGTGGGGGAGGGTGGGGAGTGGGTGGGTGGGAGGGAGATACTGCACGTTTAGTATCTTGGGTTTAGCCTCTGCCCAAATATAAATTAAGCCCTTACCTTCACTCCACATTCTCTCCTCACCACTCTGTCAAAATGGAGGCCCGACTCCCAAGGTAAGTCCCTTTTTCAGTGGGAAAACTTACCCTTCCCGGCAGCCCTCGCTTCACCTCATCTTCTCTCCTTGCCACTCTGTCAAAAGGGAGCAGAGAAATGGCAGAGGAGCTGAATAGGTACTATGCATCAGTTTTCAGAGTGGAAGACACCAACAACATACCAGAACTTCAAGACAGTCAGTTGGTAGCAGTGAGTGTAGTGGCCATCACTGAGGAGAAGATGTTGGGAAGCTGAAAAGTCTGAAGGTAGTTAAATTACCAGGAGCAGATAGACTACACACCCGAGTTCTGAAGGAGATAACTGAGGAGATTGGAGAGTCATTAATGGTGATCTTTCAGCAATCACTAGGACTGGGGAGGATTTCAGAAGACTGGAAAATTGCTGATGTAACAGCCCCCAATTAAGACAGGAGGCAGAAGACAGGGAAGTATAGGCCGGTTAACCTGACCTCAATTGTTGGTAAGATTCCTGAGTCCATTATTGAGGAATAGATTGTGGAGTACTTGGACGTGCATGGTAAAATTGGGCTGAGACAGCACAGTTTCTTCAAGGACAGGTCATGCCTGACAAATCTGTTAGAATTCTTCGAGGACGTAACAAGCGTGTTGGACAAAGTAGAGCCAGTAGACATGATCAACTTGGATTTCCAGAAGGCCTTTGACAAGGTCCCACACAGGAGGCTGCTAAATAAGATAAGAGCACATTGTGTTAGGGACAAGGTACTGGCATGGATAGAGGATTGGCTGACTGGCAGAAGGCAAACAGTGGGAATAAAGGGGTCTTTTTAGAATGGCAGCTGGTGGCTAGTGTTGTTCCACAATGGTCTCTGTTGGGATCACAAATATTGACATACATTAATGATCTGGATGAAGGAACTAAGGGAATTGTTGCAAAGTTTGCAGATGACACAGAGAGGGGAGCGTCAGGTAATGTTGAGGATGTGTGAAGACTAGATGAGTGGGCAAAGAAATGGCAGATGGAATACAATATGAAAAAGTATGACTTTGGAAAGAATGCAGGTATAGACTATTTTCTAAATGGGAAAATCTGAAGCACAAAGGGACTTAGGAGTGCTGGTTCAGGATTCTCTTAAGGTTAACATATAGATTCTATTGGCAGTTAGGAAAGCAAATGCATTGTTTGACATTCATTTCAACAAAGGCTAGAATACAAGAGCAGAAATATACTGCTGAGGCTATATAGGGGCCTGGTTAGAATGTATTTGGAAGACTGTGTGTAGTTTTTATCTCGGATAAATAGACAAGGTCTTTTCCCTGGGATGGGGGAGTCCAGAACTAGAGGACATAGGTTTTAGGGTGAGAGGGGACAGATTTAAAAGGGACCTAAAGAGCAACTTTTTTACACAAAGTGTGTTGCGTGTATGGAATGATCTGCCAGAAAAAGTAGTGGAGGCAGACACAATTACAACATTTAAAAGGCACTTGGATAGGAAGGGGTTAGAGGGGTATGGGCCAAATGCTGGAAAATGGGACTAGATTAGTTTCAGATATCTTTTTGACATGGATGAGTTGGACTGAAGGGTCTGTTTCTGTGCTGTACATCTCTATGACTCTATGACTGTAATAAAGGATATGTTGGCATTGGAGAGGGCCCAGAGGAGGTTTACAAGAATGATCCAGGAGGTGAAGGATTGTCACACGAGGAGCAGTTGAGGACTCTGCATCTGTATTCGATGGAGAAGATGTTTGCATGAAAAAGAGGATGAGGACCTGAGGGCTCAGAGTGAAGGGACAGCCCTTTAGAACGGGAAGAGAAGGCATTTCTTCAGCTATGGTCTTATGGCCTTCCGCACACATAAGGCGCCCATAAGTAGGACCGTGCAGCTGAATTGCAACCAAAAAATTAAAAGCAGGCTAATGCGAATGGATTACTCCACTTATTCTGAAAATCACGTCCTACTAAAAGGGCAGCTCATAGACCAGAACTAATAGAATTATTGATCATTTAATTCTTTCTCTTTAATATACATCATTGCTGCAAACCGGCACAGTGATGTGCGTTGTATCATTTCAATGATGAACTGATTATTACAGGAATCAGACACAGTTTCTCATTCCTCTCCTGGTTTAGCATTTTGCAACAAGCCTAAGAACAAGTTTTTCACACGGTATTCGTAGCAACTATACTTGTTAACGAAAGAGATGGTGGCTGTGTCTGTACTCTGTTGATGGAAATACAGCCCAGCAGAAAGGTCTTTGGGTGGGGTGAGAAGTACTTGATGTGATATTTTTTACCTAACAGTACAAAACATTTTCTTTTTCAGATAACATCTGCATTAAGGACAGAATGTCAAAAAAATTTTGCCTCACCTTGAAGAAATTGGGTCGATGTTCAATGGCAACAATTAAGACCCAATGTTGTTACACTTGCCAGAAATTGAGCAGCATGACAACGAGAAGAGCAGTACAGCGAAGTTTGAGCAAAGGAACCACTTCAGATTCATGAAAGAGATTGGAATTTGTATTTGTACTTTGACTAACTGGAACTGCACTCTTTTAAGCAAGGTTTTGAAAATGAGCCTACTTCCTTCAGTAAGGTGCTGTTTAAAATTTTATTGATCAATGCAGTAAGTCTTTACTTATTTGGCAAAGGAAATAGTTACTCATACAGAGCTATCAAGTCTCGCCAGATAAACAGTCTGAGTGCACATTGGTTTTCCAGTTCAGTCAGTTCTTTGATCTTTACAAGCTTAGTTTCCATCAAACAAAACTACACTTTTTTTTTACCTCAGCACTGACTGGGGATAATTACTGAAATGCCAGCGTAAGGGAAAGTCATATTTTCAGTTCGGCAGATTTTACTCTTTACCCTTAATTACTAGGGCACTGGAAAGTAAGTACTGATGTGCACCACATTATATATAAATACAATTTTGCAGATTGCCTCTGTTTTACATAATAGAACCTTCCTTCAATAACTCTGATGCAGTTGCTATCCTTTCATCTGCTATTCACTTTATTCCTCAAAGCAAAAATCCATTTCACATCCTCCCAAAGTGGCCATATTAACACTTAGGCATTTGGCAGTTGTATCATTTCCTCAGAAATATTTCTCCAGCAGTTGTAATGTAAAGATACAATGTAAATTTGAATGTCTTTTTTTTAATCCTGCAGAGTCAGGATCACTATCTAAATGCTAAATGTTTAATGTATTCAGATTACCAACTTTAGTAACTCCAAAATTTACTGCTTACGCACATCATACATGCACAGAAATTTGTAGAAAGACATGCATTTTATTTAAATTACAAAGACTTTAGTTGCAAACCACGACACTAGGTTTGGTGTTAGATATCCAACATGGTATCTGTGGCCCAGACTTTTGTTGTAAGTACATAACCTAAACTAAGGTCTCCATACAGTGTCAAAAGCCCTGAAACCCAGACCATTATTAAGTATTCCTGATATCAAAATTGTTTTCTGATTAACTTCCTGCAGCGGCTGCAGCCATAGAACAACTCATATTTGCAAGGCATAGTCTAGTTTTAATTCTAAATATCCTTTCACCATTTTGTATCCACTGCTCAGGCCTGCAACAGTTTAACTGCAGGTGTAACATTGGTTACACATGACTAACATTTAAGCCAGCAAGCAGCATGAGGTTTGCATCAGGACTTGGGCAGGACTAACTGGACTAGCTTCGTACTCAATAGCAAAGGACCTTACAAATTCAAATTAGACTTCCATTCATATTTTTGATTTGTCTTGACTGTTTAGAGAATAGTAATGTTTGTAAAATGCTTGCTCCCTCAAAAGCTACACATCTTGGCTGGATTTTACAGAGACACAGTGGTCCTGGTGGCTGAGCTGAAATCAGTGGTAGGAACCTGTACCCTTCTGCTGGTTGCTCCACAGCAGTTTAACATCGGGAGCAGCAACATTTGCTTTGAATACATGGAGGTGGACCTACCTTATGGAGCTGCTGGTCACCAGCTCTGTAGTCCAAGCAGTGCCAGGCAGGTGTAATGGCTACTGCCGGAACTATAGGCAATCCTGAAGAAGGGGAGCCCAGATTTAGAACCAAGGCTGGGATATTGTAGGGCCTGAAAGGAAGACCCCAATGAAGGAAGTGAGAGGATTGTAGTGTTGGGGGTTTGAGAGGCTAGAAAAGGAGGGCATAGAGAAAAATAAGTTCTGGGCCATTTTGTCAACATCAGCCTGCTCAGTTTCATGGCATTGACCTCTCTCTCCGCCACAGGTAATGGATATTGAGTGGGCAGCCTAACACACCTCCAGTCGCTGTAAAATGTCACAAAGGCAGGAGGGTAGGGGAAGGACCACGGCTACTCAATGGATTTTATGAATTCTCCCCTACCTTTAAACTTACCAGCTGAGGAGTGTAAAATCCAGCTTTCCATATGGGTTTAATTGTATTGACATGCAGTGATTTATTATCTCTTGCATATAGATAGAAAAAGAGGTTTATGAGTGTGTTTTAACATTAGAGGAGTATAACAAATGCTTCTTGATCTTGAGTCATAATTTTGCATAGTGCCTCTTCAGAGTGGTGCTACACAGACTGTGCCGATTTCACGGGTTACCTGATTGATGTGTGTGACATCATCACTCAGCAATATTATCGATAGAGAAGTCTTGAATCATTCAGGTAGAATCTCACAATGTGGCCTTCTGCCAGTGAATTCAGAAATTCTGTGCAGCACCGCTCTGAAGCTGTGAAGCATAAATAATCTTTTTCTCCATATTTTCATTCAGGAGAGAGATTTTGGCACTTAGACATTTCTTCGTCTTCTTCGTCTTTCTGTCACAAATGTGCAAACTAAATAAAGATAGTTCTGTGTATAGATGGTACAGCCAGAATTATAGTGGTAGTTCCTGCTTTCTAGGGCTTTTGCAACACCAGCTGGTAATGTTACTGTAAGACCTGAAACTTCCTCAAAAGCCCCAGCACCAGGTCAGATTGGATAATCAAACACGTTACATGGTGACATTTATCAAGGCTTCATGCTGGAAGGAGAACTTTGCAACTTTTACCTTTGATAGTTATTTTCATGGAGAATAGTTACTTAATGGAGAACAGATTTTAAGAATACTCTTTGGCATTGCAGTAACTGGTTCATGCCATTAGCTACTTATAGCACATTATTCTCAGAAGGCAGCAGATTACAGTTAAGTAGTGTAGCTGAATAGATTTAATCATTTTGCTTGAGTTCAGAAGCACTCTCTGAATTCTTTTCCCCGCTAAGGTCCATGATCGCAGATCTCTCCATTGATATCTTCTTACAATGACAATGGATGGTCATAATTGCAATTATCTTTCAATTTCAGATTCATCATTTGAATTCAAATTCCAGTAGCTGCTATCAGCGATTTGAACCCATGCGCTTAAACAATTAGCTTGGCCCTACTAGCTTTCCATATTCAGTGACATTCCCACTAGCTCTTCACTCAGGAGTTACTGCAAGTAAATGTCATTGGCATTATGACAGGACAAGAAAAGGCTGAGAAACATAGTTACAACACAGCATTTACTGTATGAACATGCAATGATCCCAGTGGGACAATGCCAGCACTGTAGCAGTCCATATATTTGTTATATTGAGAAAATGACCATTGGTGTCAAAAGATGCATCATTAAATTATAAATGGCAATCTTGTAATTTTCCATTTTGTTAAAAAGCACAGTTATGTTTTCAATGCTCATTACATATGGGATTTTGTACAGTTTTAGCTGATCCTACTTGAGTAGTTTTTTTTATTTTTCTTTTCTGTTGGGGAAACAAGGGAATAAATGTGAGTGCCCAACTGAGAAATTCTCCAATTAGACCTTGGCTTAGTGGAAGAAAAATTGGATCAGCCTGCCACCATCCAGCTGCATACTGAAAGCTCACAAGCTTTTCTGCCTAAGGACACTCACTATATTGAAGAATACTCATTTGGGTACAGAGGTCTTGGAGATGCCTCAGGAACAATGCTTAGCAAAGTTTTCAAATGTGGCTTGGATAAAATTGGCAAAGGAAAAGAGGAAACAGTTAGCATATAGCATATTTTGTAAATGCCCCTTAAACTTTACGAACAGTGCCAACCTGTCAGCAGAGAATGCTGAAAGCCTCACCACAGTAAATTACCTCTTGACTCGCTAAAATATGAATATCACTGGTTGTCTGTACTTGTCTGCAGGGAAAGCAGTTACTGACACCAGGTGCAACATGGTGCTATTGAATGATGGTGCTCCATTTATAAACAACTCAGCTCATCTTACTTAAGAATATGCTGCTGGCCAGCACGTCAGAGTTTAGTGTATTTTTCCCACTGGTGAAAAAATGCTAAGCCTTATTAGTTTTACTACTTTAAAAATAAATAGAAAAAAAAAGACTTTTAGAGCCTATTTACTCTTGCATTTGATATACTGTTATTACCGTGATACCAGTTTATTGAGAATCTCTATAAGCCTGCCACACAATATTCAGACAGAGCACAATAATCCATGCATTAACTGTACTGAGCAGTGGTCATTAAGATTTTGGTTAAGTCTGTCCATGTGTGTCATGTTTTCTATTGAAAAATCATTGTTACAAAATTGCTTTCCTAATTGAGCGCCTCCTCCACTGAGAGCACGTGCAGTGAATTTGAGCACACATTTTCAATAATTTTCCATCCAATACAGAATATCACTCAATTACATCTACTTAAATTGCGGGGAAAAAATACACAATTATAGCCTTTCCATCAACATTGGAACTCATACTGGAAAACATGTTAACCTGTGGCACTGTGGGGTGGAACTCATATTTGTTACTGACACTTGTGTCACTGCTGATCACAGATGTAATATGTGGAAGTGATTTAATTGCAGCAGAAAGGATATACATAGATGAAACATCAAAATGTATTCATTTAAGTGCAGCTTTTCTGTTGAATTTTGGTACAATGCGTTATCTGATAGAACTGGCAGAAGCTTGTTCTTCTTTCAGAAGCATGGAAATGAATTCAAGGTGCTTGCAAGAAATAGAATTAAATGTTTTATGGAAATCTCTGTTTACATCATGCCTCAGCAAAATATTATTATTCTATTAACTTCAAACAATATCTACTGTACTTTGTTATTGATTTTCTGTTGCATAAATCATTTAAATGCTGTGCAATAATCATTAATAAATTCATTGTTATCCTGGCAATATGTGGATTTTATTAAAATGCAAAACAGTTAAATGAATAATGAGCACCAAATGTCTTGGTTGCTGGAAGATTGGAATAAAAGCAGAAAATACTGGAGGGCTCAATAGGTCAAGCAGATATGCAGTGAGAGACAGTTCACATTTTCGTTACATAAACGTTCGTCTGAACTCAAAAGCAAAAATAAATTGCCGCTTGATTTTATTCATTTAAAAATTCTATTTTCATATCTATGCTAACTGCCACAGAAAGTTTTCAAAGAACAGACCATGAATGCTAACTGTAATAGAAGGATAAGAAATAAATAAATATGAAATTACAATAAATGCAGGATTACAGCAATCACATACATACATGAAAATATGGTACAATAAATCTTTAAAATAGGATACCACTTTCAATGGTAGCATTTCCATTATTACCAGAGCTTCTACTAAGTAAATTGAACAGATAGGAATTACCTTATCTTTGCATTCTGTAAGGCCACAATTCTGAAAGTGATGCAGGAGCAGAGCGACCTGGGTCTGTATGTGCATAAGTAATTAAAGGTGAGAAGACAGGTTGAAAGCACGGTTATTACAGCATTCAATATCCTAGGCTTTATTAAGAGGAAGATATAGCACAAGATACTGATACAGGGATGATCTGTCAGAGGAGAGCAACAGGAGTGGAACCATAGCTGGATCTGTTGTACACCAGGGAAGATTAAATTGCAGTAGCGCAGTAGAAATTGAGATGGCACAGCGATTAGCACTGTTGTCTCAATGCCAAGGATGCGGGTTTGATTCTAGCATTGGGCGACTGTCTTTTGCATATTCTCCCCATGTCTTAGTGAAGTTCCACTGAATACTCTGGTTTCTACCCATAGTACAAAGATATGCAGTTTAAGTGGATTGGCCATGCTAAACTGCCCATGGTGTGCAGGGATAGAACATAGAACAATACAGTGCAGGACAGGCCCTTCAGCCCTCAATGTTGCACCAACCTGTGAACTACTCTCAGCTCATCCCCCTACACTATCCCATCATCATCCATGTGCTTATCCAAGGATTGTTTAAATCTCCCTAATGTGGCTGAGTAAACTACGTTGGCAGGTAGGGCATTCCACGCTCTGACCACTCTCTGAATAAAGAAGCTGCCTCTGACATCTGTCTTAAATCTATCACCCCTCATATTGTAGTTATGCCCCCTCGTCCAAGCTGACATCATCATCCTAGGAAAAATGATTTGGAGATGCCGGTGTTGGACTGGGGTGTACAAAGTTAAAAATCACACAACACCAGGTTATAGTCCAACAGGTTTAATTGGAAGCACACTAGCTTTCGGAGTGACGCTCCTTCAGCAGGTCATAGTGGAGGGCTCAATCCTAACACACAGGATTTATAGCAAAAATTTACAGTGTGATGTAACTGAAATTATACATTGAAAAATTGATTGTCTGTTAAGCCTTTCATCTGTTAGAATACAGTGATAGTTTCACTTCTTTCATGTGTAAATCACAAAACCTTTTTTTTTAAAAAGTTGCATTCTCAGGTTAGCTGTTAACAATGGTGAAAGCTAGACAATGTGTTGAAGGTGTTGGCCCCCTATGTTCTCTGTCTGTGCCATGATGTTTAGATTGATTCTAATCTAAAAAGTGAGATAACGGAGTTTTACATAAATTCATGCAGTTTTTGAGCTCAGAGTTCTACATGAATTCAGGCAGTTTTTGAGCAAAGTACAATGTAACTCTGCAAGTACAAATTCACCACACAAAATATATGTGTGCATGTGGGTCTTTGTCTATGAGTGTCTTTGTGTGTCTGGGTTGGGGGTTGTGAGTCCGCCCCTGAATTTTCAGACATCCAGTGTTCCCTGGGGATATTCCTCCTGTATTTCCCCCAAAAGGTACATGTTGAACCTGTACCCTCCAGCTCTTTAATATGGTGGTCACCTGTAGTGTGACATGAACCCAAGGTCCCGGTTGAGGCCCTCCCTATGGGTACCGAACTTAGCTATCAGCCTCTGCTCAGCCACTTACCTCTGCTGCCTGTCCCGAAGTCCACCTTGGAGGATGATCACCCGAAGGTCCGAGGCTGAATGTCCTGGACCACTGAAGTGTCCTTCAACTGGGAGGGAACCCTCCTGTCAGTTGATTGTTGTGCGGTGCCCATTCATCTGTTGTCGTAGTCTTTGCTCGGTTTCTCCAATGTACCATGCCTCAGGGCATCCTTGCCTGCAACGTATAAGATAGACAACGTTGGCTGAGTCACATGAGTACCTGCCATGTACAAGGTGGGAGGTGTCCCCACGCGTAATGGTGGTATCTATGTCCACACTCTGACACGTCTTGCAGCGTCCACCGTGACATGGATTTGTCCTGAGATCCGGGCAGCTTGCTATGAACAACAATCTGTTTGAGGTTTGGCTGTTGTTTAAAGACAAGTAGTGGAGGTGTGGGGAAGGTCTTGGTGAGGTGCTCATCCTCATTGATAATGTGTTGCAGGTCACAAAGAACATGGAAAAAGACTTTCATTGTCTACCCTATCTAATCCTCTGGTCATCTTGTATGTCTCTATCAAATCTCCTCTTAGCCTTCTTCTTTCCAATGAGAACAGGCCCAAGTCTCTCAGCCTTTCTTCGTAAGAGCTTCCCTCCAGACCAAGCAGCATCCTGGTAAATCTCCTCTGCACCTTTTCCAATATTTCCACATCCTTCCCGAAATATGGCAACCAGAACTGTACACGATATTCCAAGTGTGGCCGCGCCAGTGTTTTGTATAGTTGCAGCATGATATTGCGGCTCCAGAACTCAATCCCTCTGCCAATGAAACCTAATAAACTTATGCCATCTTAACAGCACTATCAACCTGGGTGGTAACTTGCAGGGACTCCAAGATCCCTCTGTTCATACATACTACCAAGAATCTTTCCATTGACCCAGTACTCTGCCTTCCTGTTATTCTTCCCAAAGTGAATCACCTCACATTGAGCTGCATTGAACTCAATTTGCCACCTCTCAGCTCAATTCTGCAGTTTATCCAAGTCTCCCTGCAACCTGTAATGTTCTTCCAAACTGTTCATTACTCCACCGACTTTAGTGTCATCTGCAAATTCACTAATCTATCCACCTATGCCTGCGTCTAATTCATTTATAAAAATGACAAACAGCAGTACTCCCAAAACAGATCTTTGTGGCACACCACTAGTAACCAGACTCCAGGCTGAATATTTTCCAACAACCACCCTCGCTGCCTTCTTTTAGAAAGCCAGTTTCTAATCCAAACTGCTAAATCACCCTCAATCCTATGCCTCTGCATTTTCTCCAACAGCCTACCATGTGGAACCTTATCAAAGGATTTACTGAAATCCATGTACATCACGTCATCTACATGCTTGGTCACCTTCTCAAAAACTCAAGGAGGTTTGTGAGTCACAACCTGCCCTTGATGAAACCATGTTGACTATCTGAAATCAAATTGTTGCTTGCTAGATGATTTTATAATCCTTTCCAAAACCTTTCCTACAACAGAAGTAAGGCTCATTGGTCTATAATTACCTAGGATATCTCTACTGCCTTCTTGAACAAGGACACAACATTTGCAATCCTCCAGTCCTCAGGTGCTAAACCTGTAGACAATGATGACTCAAATATCAAAGCCAAAGGCTCTGCTATCTCCTCCCTAGCTTCCCAGAGAATCCTGGGATAAATCCCATCTGGCCCAGGGGACTTGTCTACTATCACCCCTTCTAGAATTGAGAACACTTTCTAGTCTAATATCGTATGTCATTCTTCTCCTCTACAATATTCTCCTTTTCCTGAGTGAAAACCGATGAGAAATGTTTGTTTAGCACGTCTCCGATCTCCACAGGGTCCACACTCAACTTCCCACTTCTGTCTTTCACTGACCGTATTCCTACCCTAGTCATCCTTGTATTCCTCACATACCTATAGAAATCTTTAGGGTTCTCCTTTATTCTATTTGCTAAAGACTGCTCGTGTCCTCTCTTTGCTCTTCTTAACTCTCTTTTTAAATCCTTCCTAGCTGATCTGTAACTCTCCATCGCCTCAACTGAACCATCTTGTCTCATCAACATGGAGAAAGTGAGGACTGCAGATGCTGGGGATCAGAGCTTAAAGATGTGTTGCTGGAAAAGCGCAGCAGGTTAGGCAGCATCCAAGGAGAAGGAGAATCGATATTTCAGGCATAAGCCCTACTTCAGGAATGAGGAGGGTGTGCCAAGCAGGCTAAGATAAAAGGT
>NC_057710.1:42853867-42905172 GCF_004010195.1 Chiloscyllium plagiosum | reverse complement strand
GTGTTGCTGGAAAAGCGCAGCAGGTCAGGCAGCATCCAAGGAGCAGGAGAATCGGCGTTTCGGGCATGAGCCCTTCTTCAGGAAGAAGGGCTCATGCCCAAAACATCGATTCTCCTGCTCCTTGGATGCTGCCTGACCAGCTGCGCTTTTCCAGCAACACATTTTCAGCTCCAAATTTTGTTGGTCTGAACATAGTCCGGAGTCCGTGCGGGGTCAGTCGGTTCAATAGACAGGTGCTACGGAAGCAGATGTGGCTGTGGTAGCGAGTCTGTTTGAGAACATGGCTGAAGAGCTTTTGGGCGGATGAGATGACCTGGGGGGTGCAGTGAGAGAGGGACTCACTGAGATCCTTGTAGAGGGAGGAGGAAAGCTTCTTCAAGAAAGGCATTCTTGCAAGAGAATTCGCAGTATGTCTCATCATCACATAATCCTCCTTCTTCCGTTTAACAAGAGATGCAATGTCTGTAGTAAACCACGGTTCCCTTACCTTATCACTTCCTCCGGCCTGAGAGGGACATACCTATCAAGGACACATAATATCTGTTCCTTAAACCAGCTCCACATTTCCACTGTCTGCATCCTCTGCATTTTGCTACCCCATTCTATGCATCCTAATTCTTGCCTAATCGCATTTTAAATGCCCTTGCCATATCGTAACTCTTGACCTGTGGCATGTACCTTTCCATCGCTAAACTAAATGTAACTGAATTATGGTCACTCTCTCCAAAGTGCTCACCTATAACTAAATCAAACACCTGGCCTGGTTCATTACCAAGCACCAGATCCAGTGTGGCCTCCCCTCTTATCGGCCCTTTGACATACTGTGTCAGGAAACCCTCCTGTACACATTGGATAAAAACTGATCTGTCCAACGTACTAGAGTTATAGCATTTCTAGTCAAGGTTGGGGAAGTTAAAGTCCCCCATAATGACCACCCTGTTTCTTTCACTTTTACCCAGGACAATTTTGTAAATCCTCTCCTCCACCTCCCGGGAACTCTGCGGAGGCCTACATAAACTCCAAGCTGTCTGACCTCTCCTCTCCTATTTCTAACCTCATCCAATACTACCTCAGTAGACAAGTCCTCATCAAAAGTTATTTCAGCCACTGTTATATTATCTTTAACTAACAAGGCCACACCTCCCCCTCTTTTACCGCCTTGCCTCTTCTTAATGAAAGATCTAAACCCTGGAACCTGCAACATCCATTCCTCATCCTGCTCTATCCATGTCTCCAAAATGGCCACAACATCGAAGTCCCAGATACCTATCCATGCTGCAAGCTCACCTACTTTATTTCGGATACTTCTGGTGTTGAAGTAGACACACTTCAAACCATGTGCAGGCTAAGGGCATTAGCCTTGATAAATATGGGGTTGTTGGGTCTGGGTGGGATGCTCTTTGGAAGGTTAGTGTTGTCTCGATGGGCTGAATGGCTTCTATCAGCACTGGAGGGTTTCAATGGTTTTATGATTCAATAGGGGCACAGATAGGCATTTCTGTGCTGCTCAAGTGACTCCAGGATAGTTGCCTCCTTGGTGCCAGGACAAGGATTGCTTTGAGTGGGCACTGAAAAGGGAGGGTGAGCAGCCAGAGGTTTGTTTTACATTGGTACCAATGACATAGACAGGAAGAGTGATAAGCTCCCACGAAGGAAGCTAGGTAAGTTGAAAAGCAGGACATCGAGGTTTGTTATCCCAGGATTATGCCCTGTGCCACATGACAGTGAGGTCAAGATTTCTCATAGAATAGAATGTCTTTCTCATAGAATCCTTACAGTGTGGAAACAGGCCATTTGGCCCAACAAGTCCATACTGACCCTCTGAGGTGTCACCTAGCCTATGCATCCCTGAACACTACAGACAATTTCCCATGGCCAATTCACCTAACCCACACATCTTTGTATTGTGGAAGGAAACCAGAACACCCGGAGGAAGATAGTACAGGTAACTATGTGACTAAAGAGCTGGTGTGGAAAGAGGTCTTCAGGTGTATGGATCACTGGAATATCTTTCAGGGCAAGTGTGTCCTGAACAAGAAGGATGAGTGGCATCGAAACTGGAGGAAGACCGATATCCTGACAGGGAGGTTTGCAAGTGCCACATGGAAGGTTTTAAACAAGTGCGGGAGAGGGTGGGAACCCGAGCAATAGGTCAGCAAGTGAAATTACTGAGAAGAGGAAGAACAGACAGGGAGAGGTTACTGAACATAGCAGGACTGGCGATCTGACGTGCATTTGTTTTAATGCAAGGAATTTTACAGGTTAGGCAGGTGAACGTGGAGCTTGGATTGGTGCAAAGAAGTACAGTGTTGTAGCTACTATAGAGACTTGGTTGAGAGAGGGGCAAGACTAACAGCTTTATGTTCTGAGATTTAAATATTCCAGGTGTGATAGAGAAGCATGTAAAAGAGGCGGTGAAGTTGTGTTACAGCTGCACTGAGGGAATACACTGTGGAGGCTCATCCAGTGAGGTCAGGAATAGGAAGGGTGCCATCACTCTGATAGGTTGTACTAGAGGCCTCACATCAGTCAGTGGGTGATAGAGGAATGAATATGTGGACAGATTATGGAAGAATGTAAAAACAATACGCTGGCTGTGGTGGGTGATTTTAACTTCCCCTATATTGATTGGAATTGCTCAGTGCCAGGAGCTTGGATCGGGTGATTTTGTTCAGATTGTCCAGGATGGTTATTTGAAGTGATATGTAAATAGTCCAACAAGGGAACGGCCCATACTAGGCTTGGTATTGGGGAATGAGCCCTGCCAAGTGATGAAGCATTTCGGCAACAGTGACCATAACTCCCTAAGTTTCACGTTACTTATAGATTAGGATAAGGATAGTCCGCGGGTGAAAGGATTAAATTAAGGGAAGGCTATCTCTGAAACTATTATACAGGACCCGGGGAATGTACAAATAACAAAGAAATTTACAGCACAGGATCAGGCCCTTTGGTCCTCCAAGCCCGCACCAATCCAGATCCTCTATTTAAACCTGTCGTCTATTTTCTAAGGATCTGTATCCCTCTGCTCCCTGCCCATTCATGTAACTGTCTAGATACATCTGCAATGATGCTATCGTGCACCTCTGCCACCTCCGCTGGCAATGCATTCCAGGCACTCACCACCCTCTGCATAAAGAACTTTCCACGCATATCTCCCTTCAACTTCTCCCCTCTCTCCTTGAATTCATGACCCCTAGTAATTGAATCCCCCACCATGGGAAAAAGCTTCTTGCTATCCACTCTGTCTATACCTCAAATGATTTTGTAGACCTCAATCAAGTCCCCCCTCAACTTCCATCTTTCTGATGAAAATAATCCTAATCTATTCAACCTCTCTTCATAGCTAGCACCGTCCATACCAGGCAACATCCCGGTGAACCTTCTCTGCACCCTGCCCAAGCATCCACATCCTTCTGGTAATGTGGCGACCAGAACTGTACACAGTATTCCAAATATGGCTGAACCAAAGTGCTGTACAACTTTAACATGACCTGTCAACTCATGTACTCAATACCCCATCTGATGAAGGAAAGCATGCCGAATGCTTTCTTGACCGCTCTATCGACCTGCATTGCCACCTTCAGGGAACAATGGACCTGAACACTCAGATCTCTCTGTACATCAATTTTCCCTAGAGCGTTTCCATTTACTGTATAATTTAATCTTGAATTGGATCTTCCAAATTGAACTCCACCTGCCAAACTCTCCAATCTATCTATATTCTGCTGCATTCTCTGATAATGCCCTTCACTATCTGCTACTCCGCCAATATTTGTGTCATCTGTAAACCTGCTAATCAGACCACCTATACCATTCTTCAGATCATTTATGTATATCACAACCAACAGTGGTCCCAACACGGATCCCTCTGGAACACCACTGGTCACAGTTCTCCATTTTGAGAAACTCCCTTCCACCACTACTCTCTGTCTCCAGTTGCCCAGCCAGTTCTCTATCCATCTAGCTAGTACATCCTGGACCACATGCGACTTCACTTTCTCTGTCAGCCTACCATGAGGAACCTTATCAAACACCTTACTGAAGTCCATGTGTATACATCTACAACCCTTCCCTCATCAATCAATTTTGTCACTTGCTCAAAGAATTCTAAGACATGACCTTCCCTGCACAAAACCATTTTGCCTATCGCTGATAACCCCATTTTCTTCCAAATTTAAATAGAGGCTGTCCCTCAGTACCTTCTCCAGCAGCTTCCCTGCCACTAACGTCAGGCTCACCGGTCTATAATTACCTGGATTATCCTTGCTACCCTTCTTAAACAAGGGGACAATATTAGCAATTCTCCAGTCCTTCAGAACCTCACCCATGTTGAAGGATGCTACGAAAATATCTGGTAAGGTCCCAGTTGTTTCCTCTCTCACTTCCCTCAGTAACCTGGAATTGATCCCATCCAGACATGGGGATTTGTCCACCTTAATGCCTTTTGGAATACCCAACATTCCCTCCTTCCTTATGCTGACTTGACCTAGACTAGATTGAGGGAGGTTTTTGAGAGTAAATCCACATCTGGCATGTGGGATTCTTTTACAGGCCAGTTCATTAGAGTTCAGAACCAGCATGTTCCTGTGTAAATGAAGAATTAAGATGGCAAGATTTGGGAACCTTGGGAGATAAGAGAAAATGTGAGCTTAATCAAAAATAGGAAAGAGTCATATTTAAAGTTGAGGAAACTAAAAAAGGACAAAGCCCTTGAAGAATGTAAAGAAAGCAGGAGATGTTCCTGTTTAAGAAGAGCAAAGGGCATAACCTGGGAAATTACAGGCTGGTGAACCCTACATCAGTGATTGGGAAGTTATTGAAGAAGATTCTTAGGAATGGGATTTCCACACATTTGGCAAAAGGTGAATTTATTAGCAACAGGCGCATGACTTTCTGCAGGGAAGGTTGTGTCTCACAAACTTTGTTGATTGTTTTGAAGACATGACAAAGATGTCTATGTGGAATTTAACAAGGCCTTTAACATGGTGGTAAAGAAAGCATTTAGCACACTTGCCTTCATTGCTCAGACCCCTGAGTCTTGGAGTTGGGATATCATGTTGCAGTTGTAAGATGTTGGTGAAGTCACTTTTGGAGTACTGTGTACAGTTCTGGTTGCTCTATTGGAAGGATATTGTTAAATTGTAGAAGTTCAGAAAAGAGCTACAAAGATGTTGTCGGGACTGGAGGGTTTGAGTTATAGGGAGAGGCTGGATAGGCTGGGACCTACATTACTGAGGATTGACCTGATAGAGATGAATAAAATCATGACGGGCATTGATAAGGTGAATAGCAAAGGTCTTTTCCCTAGGGTAGGAGAATTCAAAACCAGAAGGTGTAATTTTAAGATGAAAGGAAAAAAAATTAACAGGGACCTGAGGGGAAACTTTTTCACACAGACAGTGATTTGTATGTGGAATGAACTGCAAGAGAAAGTGGCAATTACAGCATGAAAAGGCATTTTGACATGTACGTGAATGAGAGGTCCCGAGGGATATGGGCCACACATAGATCGCTTGGACTAGTTTAATTTGGGAAACTTGGTCTGCATGGACTAGTTGGACTGCAAGTTCTGTTTCTGTGCTGTATGACTATATGACTCTATAAGGTGGCTGAAACAAAATGTGAGGTGACATGGAATCTATAGTGAACTGGTACAATGGATGCAGACCTGGCTTAGTCATAGAAGACAGAGAGTACAATGGAAGGGCATATTTCTGACTGGCCATCTGTGATCAGTGGTTTTCCACAGGGTTCAGTGCTGGGACCCCAGTTGTTTCTAATATGTATCAATGAGTTGGAAGAGAATATAAATAGTCTGATTAGTAATGTTGTATAAAGATCATGAGGAGGATTGCTAAAGGCAACAGCAGGATGTAGATAGGCTGGAGAGTTGGGCTGAAAAACAGCAGATGGAATTTAATCTAGACAAATGTGAGGTGATGAAGTTTGGATGGCCTAATACAGGAGAGAAGTGTAAATGGCAGAACCCTTAGAAGCATTAACTTTCAAAGGGATCTAGGCTTACAGGTCCACAGTTCCCTGAAAGTGGCAACACAAATGGATAAGGCAGTCAAGAAGGCATATGATTGTTTGCCTTCATCAGTTGGGTCATAGAGTAGAAAAATTGGCAAGCCATGTTGCATCTATGCAAAATTTTAGTTAGGCTGCATTTGGAATATTGTGTACAGTTCTGGTTGCCACACTACCACAAGGATGTGGCGGCTTTGGAGAGGGTGCAGAAATGGTTTACCAGGATGTTGCCTGGTTTGAAGGGTATTGGCTGTAAGGAGAGATTGGACCAATTAGGTTTGCTTTGACTTGAACATTGGAGGCTGAGGGGCGATCTGATAGAAGTTTACAAAATTATGGAAGACATAGAGAGAATGGATAGTTAGAGTTTTTTTCCCAGAGTGGAAATGTAAAGTACTAGGGGGCATAGGTTTAAGGTAAAAGGGGGTAAATTTACATGCGATGTGAGAAGCAAGTTTTTACACAAAGGGTGGTAAATGCCTGGAATGCATTACCAGAGGAGATGATAGAAGTACAGGCAATGTTTAAGAGGTAAATTGACACATACGTGTATAGGCAGGGAATAGAGGGTTAGAGACCGCACAGAGGCAAAAGGTTTTTAGTTTCAAAAAGAATTGTGTTAGTGCTGGCTTGTTGGGTTGAAGGGCCTGTTCCTGTTCCTTACTGTTCTTTGTTCTTTAAGAGCAAGGAAGTTATTCTGAAATTGTAATTTGACATGAACTGATGTATTGCATCAAGTTCAGGGCCTTGCATTTTAAGCAGAATTTCAAGTCATGAGAGAGTGAACAGAAATAAAATCCATAAGAATGGTTCCAGGGATGAGAACCTTCTGCTGTGAAGATAGATTGGACATTGTAAGACTGCTTTCCTTTTCGAAGAGAAGCCTCAGAGAAGATCTGATAGAGCTTTTCAAACTCATGAGCAGGCAATAAGGCACCACCATTCCGACTCAGGAAAGGAACAAAAGTCAAAAATGCATGTTTAAAGAAATTGCTTAAAAGAAGCTAAAGCAAAATGAGAAAAAAGACTGAAATAAAGACAGGAAGTGCTGAAGAAACTCAGCAGGTCTGACCACATGAATGGCTAAAATATGAGATCTGGAATCGACTACCTGAGAGTGTGATGGAACCTGGAAGGGATTTAGATTGTTCCTTTTCAAATAACAATGTGCAGGATTACTGGGAAAAGACAGAAGAAGGAAGTAAATGAAATTCTCACTTGGAGAGTCAGTGCAGAACACAATGGGCAGAATGGTTTCTTGCTGCGTTCAGTGGAACATATCGGTAAATGTAGTATGTTAAAGAGGTTATAACACATGTTACTTGATGTACCTAGGAACTGCTCTCAACCACTCCACCACACCACTGCCCCACCACTCCACCCCTCACCCCTGCTCCCCCCTTTCAACCAACACTATTGTACAACAAGAAGGTTTGTTTAGAGTTAACAACAGTTTCCACATTATGAATATGGGCTCAGCCTGAAAAGATTGCTAAGTTCCTCATGAGGAAAACAACAGGAGAATAGAGAAAGATTTGGAAGGCATTGCTCTGACAGAATCTAAAACAACATCATCAAGCTTATACAGTTTTACAGACAAATTATCACAATGACCTGGCTTTAAATTAATACACAGGAGGGTTCAGTTGTTAAAATTGCAAATAAACAAATTAGCGGATGGGTGAATCTTTGGCTGGATTCTCACTGGAGATTAATTATAGTGTAGTGCACTCCATCTAAACTAGAATTAGAATTAGAATTAGGTTTTATTATCACATGTACTCAAATACAGAGATACTTGAGTACAGTGAAAAGTTCACAAAATCACCATTCACAGCACTGTCTTGAAGGGCCGAGGTTCAAATTCTTAAAAATACATTGAAAAAATAAAGAAATAAAATTAAAATTAAAAGTTTCAGTCTTTCTAAAGCAGAGATAGAGAGAAAGGAAATAAAAGCAGACAGGTCTGCACTGGGCTCCATCTCAAGAATGGGAGTCTGCATGGGGCCTCACCTCGAGGCTGAGAGTCTGCACTGAGCTTCACCTTGAGGATGGGAGTCCGCACGGGACCTCACCTCGAGGACGGGAGTCTGCACTGGGATTCACCTCGAGGATGTGAATCTGCACGGGGCCTCACCTCGAGAATGGAAGTCTGCACTGGGTTTCACCTCGAGAATGGGAGTCTGCACTGGGCTCCTTGTCGAGGCTGAGAGTCTGCACTGGGGTTTCACCTCGAGGATGGGAGTCTGCACGGGGCCTCACCTCGAGAATGGAAGTCTGCACTGGGTTTCACCTCGAGAATGGGAGTCTGCACTGGGATTCACCTCAAGGATGTGAATCTGCACGGGGCCTCACCTCGAGAATGGGAGTCTGCACTGGGCTCCTTGTCGAGGCTGAGAGTCTGCACTGGGGTTTCACCTCGAGGATGGGAGTCTGCACGGGGCCTCACCTCGAGGATGGGAGTCTGCACGGGGCCTCACCTCGAGGATGGGAATCTGCACTGGGCTCCATCTCAAGACTGAGAGTCTGCACGGGGCCTCACCTCGAGAATGGGAGTCTGCATGGGGCCTCACCTCGAGGATGGGAGTCTGCACTGGGGCTCCATCTCGAGGCTGAGAGTCTGCATGGTGGCTTCACCTTGAGGCTGAGAGTCTGCACTGGGGCTTCACCTCATGAATGGGAGTCTACACGGGACTTCATCTCGAGGATGGGAGTCTGCACTGGGACCTCACCTCGAGAATGGGAGTCCCTCAAGTCCATGCTGGGCTCCACTTCAAGTCTGCCTAAGGTAAATGTGGAAGGGAGAGCATTCAAATACAATTTTGTTTTGGACATATTAGTGTACAACATGCAACCCATCACCTACCATTAATTTGGAGACCCCATAAATATTTCATTTCATCTGGGTACATTCGAAGATGGTGGATGGAAATAATTTTGGGCTGTAACAGGCTGTTTGTTTTTTGAGGTATTTTAGGTATTGGAGGTGCTTTCCTCAAATTCCAGGACAAGCAATCATTGTCTTATAAGCTGTTGCATTGTTTTGGAACTTAGGAGGAAAAAAATCGAAACAGCAGCATTTTTAAAAGGGAGAGGAACTGACAAAGGCATTACATGGTGAGGTCAGTGCAGAAGAGAGCGCGAGAGAAAGAAACCCACACTGCTAACTGACAGAGCAGTGAACCTGCACAGTTACTGCCTTTGCTGTCTGAATCATGTATTGTTGGACATCGGAGAGCATCTGGGAAACTTAACAAGCAGTGAAATTCACAACTGATCTTGGAGGAACCTGTTTGGAAGAGGTCACAGCACAGATACAGATAAGTAAATATTTTGCTGTAGTTTGCAGTAGTGAGTGGAGTGGCTTTTTTATTGATTATGAGATATGTCTCTTGACTAAACTTAAAAATATAAACCATAAGTATTAAGTTAGCCTGGAGCAGTGTTTGTAGAGGAAAACGACTGTGCTATTTTCTGGGTCTGCAAATTGGAGGAAGCAAAAATGGCCCTTAGTGGAGTGATATGCTCTTCTTGTCGGATGTAGGAGTTTAGGGCGAGTTTACGTGTCACTGAGGATTATATCTGCAATAAATGTCATTGGTTGCAAATCCTATCAAATCGAATGGATTGGTTGGAGCGACAGTTAGAGATAATGCGGAATATACAAGGGGGAAGGAGGATGGATGGCAATTATAGGAAGGGAGAAAAGTTACAGATACAGTCAGGTGGATGAGTTAACTCCAGGAAAGGTAGTTGAGGTAGGTAGGTAGTGCAGGAATCTCCTGTGGCTATCTGGATTTCAAACAAGTATGCTGTTTTGGAAAATGTAGGGAGGTGATGGATCCACAAGGAAATGTAGCACAAACAGCCAAGTTTCTAGTATCAAACCTGGCTCTAATGCAATGAGGAGTATATTGGGTTCCAAGAGATCGATTGTGTTAGGGACTCTCTAGTCCAAGGCACAGACAGATGTTTCTGTGGTCAGCAGCAAAATTCAAAATGGTATATTCTCTCCCCAGTGCCAGGATCAAGGCTGTCTCAGAGAGGGTGCAGAATGTTCTCAAGGGGGAGAGGGGCCAGTGAGAGGTCATTGTACACATTGGAACCAATGACATATGAAGGGAAAAGGTTGAGATTCTGAAAGGAGAATATAGAGAGTTCTGCTGGAATTTGAAAAGGAGGTCCTCGAGGATGGTAATATCTGGATTACTCCTGGTGCTATGAGCTAGTAAGGAATAGGAGGACAGAGCAGATGAATGCATGGCTGAGGAGCTGGTGTATGAGAAAGATTCGCATTTTTTGCATCATTGGAATCTCTCTGGGGTATAAGTGACTGTACATGAAGGACTGATTGCATATGATTTGGAAGGGAACTAATATACTGGCAGTGAGATTTGCTCGGGAGGATTTAAATGAGTAAAGTTGGGGGGGGGTGGGCGAGGAAGGTGGGACCCAGAGAGATATTGAGGAAAGGACTCAATCTGAGACTGGCACAGTTGAGAAAAGAAGCGAGTCAAACAGGGACAAAGCAGAGAACAAAGTAGGATTGATAAAGTGCATTTATTTCAATGCAAGAGGCCTAACAGGGAAGGCTGATGAATTTAGGGCATGGTTAGGAACATGGGACTGGGATATCATAGCAATTACAGAAACATGGCTCAGGGATGGGCAGGACTGGCAGCTTAATGTTCCAGGATACAAATGCTACAGTAAGGACAGAGAACAGAAAGAGAGGCAAGAGAGGAGGGGGAGTGACATGTTTGAGAAGGGATAACATTACAGCTGTACTGAGGGAGGTTATACCCAGAAATACATCCAAGGAAGTTATTTGGGTGGAACTGAGAAATAAGGAAGGGATGATCACCTTATTGGGATTGACTTATAGATACCTAATAGTCAGAGGGAAATTGAGAAACAAACTTGGAAGGAGATCTCAGTTATCTGTAAGAATATTAGGGTGGTTATGATAGGGGATTTTAGCTTTCCAAACATAGACTGGGACTGCCATAGTGTTTCGGGTTTAGATGAAGAGGAATTTGTTAAGTGCTTACAAGACAATTTTCTGATTCAGTATGTGGGTGTACCTAACTAGAGAAGGTGCAAATCATGACCTACTCTTGGGAAATAAGGCAGGACAGGTGACAAAGGTACCAGTGGGGGAGCACTTTGGGGTCCGCGACCATAATTCTATTAGTTTTAAAATAGTGATGCAAAAGGATAGACCAAATCTAAAAGTTGAAGTTCTAAATTGGAGATAGGCCAATTTTGATGGTATTAGGCAAAAACTTGAATGAATCCTTAGAAGAGTATAATAAAGGCAGTAGGAATATAGTTAAGATGGAAATCAGGAGGGCAAAAAGGGGACATGAGATAGCTTTAGCAAATAGAGTTAAGGAGAATCCAGAGGGTTTTTACAAATACATTAAGGACAGAAGGGTATCTAGGGAGAGAATAGGGCCCCTCAAAGATCAGCAAGGTGGCCTTTATGTGGAGCCGCAGGACATGGGAGAGATACTAAACGAGTATTTTGCATCAGTGTTTACTGTGGAAAAGGGCATGGAAAATATAGAATGTTGGGAAATAGATTATGACATCTTGAAAAATGTCCATATTACAGAGGAGGAAGTGCTGGGTGTCTTGAAATGCACCAGGACCTGATCAGGTGTACCCTAGAACTCTGTGGGAAGCTAGAGAAGTGACTGCTGGGCTTCCTGCTGAGATTTTTGTATCATCAATAGTCACAGGTGAGGTGCTGGAAGACTGGAGATTGGCTAACGTGGTGCCACTATTTAAGAAAGGTGGTAAGGACAAGCCAGGGAACTATAGACCAGTGAGCCTGACGTTGGTGGTGGGCAAGTTGTTGGAGGGAATCCTGTGGGTCAGGATGTACATGTATTTGAAAAAGCAAGGACTGATTAGAGATAGTCAACATGGCTTTGTGTGTGCAAAATCATGTCTCACAAACTTGATTGAGTTTTTTGATGAAGTAACAAAGAGGATTGATGAGGGCAGAGCAGTAGGCACTTTATATGTACTTCAGTAAGGCATTCTACAAAGATCCTCCTGATAGACTGGTTAGCAAGGTTAGATCTCATGGAATTACAGGGAGAACTAGCCATTTGAATACAGAAATGGCTCAAAGGTAGAAGACAGAGGGTGGTGGTGGAGAGTTGTTTTTCAGACTAGAGGCCTGTGACCAGTGGAGTGCCACAAGGATCGGTGCTGGGTCCACTACTTTTCATCATTTATTTAAATGATATGGATGTGAGAATAAGTGGTATGTTTAGTAAGGTTGCAGATGACACCGAGAATAAGTGGTATGTTTAGTAAGGTTGCAGATGACACCAAAATTGGAGGTATAGTGGGCAGCGAAGAAGGTTATCTAAGATTACAATGGGATCTTGATAAAATGGGCCAATGGGCTGAGGAGTGGCAGATGGAGTTTAATTTAGATAAATGTGAGGTGCTGCATTTTGGGAAAGCAAATCTTAACAGGATTTATACACTTAATGGTAAGATCCTAGGAAGTGTTGCTGAACAAAGAGACCTTGAAGTGCAGGTTCATCACTCCTTGAAAGTAGAGTCGCAGGTAGATAGGTTAGTGAAGAAGGTGTTTGGTATGCTTTCCTACAGGAGTTGGCAGGTCATGTTATGGCTGGAATATTGTGTGCAATTCTATCAGAAGGATGTTGTGAAACTTGAAGAGGTTCAGAAAAGATTTACAAGGATATTGCCGGGGTTGGAGGATATGAGCTATAGGGAGAGGTTGAATAGGCTGGGGCTGTTTTCCCTGGAGCGTTGGAGGCTGAGGAGTGAGCTTATAGAGGTTTATAAAATCATGAGGGGCATGGATAGGGTAATTAGACAAAGTCTTTTCCCTGGAGTGGGGGAGTTCAGAACCAGAGGCCATAGATTTAGGGTGAGAGGGGAAAGATATTACAGAGATCTAAGGGTCAACTTTTTCACACGGAGGGTGGTATGTATATGGAATGAGCTCCCACAAGAAGTGGTGAAGGCTGGTACAATTGCAACACTTAAAAGACATTTGTATTGGTATATGAATAGGAAGGGTTTGGAGGGATATGGATCGGGTGCTGGCATGTGTGACTAGATTGGGTTGGGATATCTGGTTGGCATGGACAATTTGGACTATGCTGTACATCTTTATGTTGACTTGCCTAGTTTAAGTATAAGCAAAGCTTGGCAATTAACTGTCTGTAGTCATTTTACAGGTGAATTACACATACAATTAGATTAGATTAGATTACATTACATTACAGTGTGGAAACAGGCCCTTCGGCCCAACAAGTCCACACCGACCCGCCGAAGCGAAACCCACCCATACTCCTACATTTACCCCTTGCCTAACACTACGGGCAATTTTAGCATGGCCAATTCACCTGACCCTGCACATCTTTGGACTGTGGGAGGAAACCGGAGCACCCGGAGGAAACCCACGCAGACACGGGGAGAACGTGCAAACTCCACACAGTCAGTCGCCTGAGGTGGGAATTGAACCCGGGTCTCAGGCGCTGTGAGGCAGCAGTGCTAACCACTGTGCCACCGTGCCGCCCACAATATCTCTAGCAGTCAGAATTCACTTGCCTGCCAATCAACATATTCTGTTTTTTGAATATAAACATATTTTTCCCTTTTGTCTAAGCATTTTTTGAACTACCCTGATGGCTACAATTGGCATATGTATCTTCTCTCAGAAGTACCCAAAACCATAGAATGATCTGAACTTAAGGGCGAATTACACATCCACTCTAGAAGTTTATTGATACATTCCAATATTGTGACTCAACCATTTCTGCATTTGTTTAGTTGAGAACAACTCACCATTCCATGTCTATTGCAAAATTCCTTTGCATTCCTGCCATCTGTGAAAATCCATTATTCACTAAGACAAACACAATCAATCCAGAGCTGCCCCGCACAGTTCCTGACATTTTCTTCTGTACATACAGAGTTCAGGAAGTCTAGTTGGATGTTTTCATACCAATGCAAAACATCATCTTCCCCAGCACCAGGCTATGACAGTCTGGTCCAAGCTTCCACATGGGTAGTGCAATCTCGGCCACCTGCAGAAATGTATAGCACTGTAGGAAGAAACTCACAGGTAATTTCTCTCTGATGCCTCATCCTCACTTTTTGCTCATGTCCGTACCAACCTCACACAAAGGCTCATGGTCTATTGTCTGCAATATCTTCCATTACTTGCTCTCACCTTCCCCAACCCATGACACCATGAATCCTGCCTGACTTGTCCATTGCGTGCTCACTCACTTGGGGCATCTCCTCAGCTGCATCAACAGTTAATAGCTATGCCACCACTGTCATCTCTTGTAAAACCTGCTCCTGTCTCATTTTGGAAGAAAATAAAGCAGAAAGAGTCAAGACACACGGAGGGCTGCCCAACATTCAACTCCTCACCCCTCTGCAAGGAGCAGATCTTGACTTTGGCATGAGAGGTTGCCATTAGCTTTCCGTTCTGAAAACTCCTGAGCAAAGGCTCTGCCCCGTGTTGACAACAACAAGCTTCTGGGCATCGTGTCTTTTCTAAACTGCATGGCAAGACAGCAGAAATATGGTATTTATGACTCTGAAGGGGGAAAGCACCGGAAGGCAAGATAATACAAGGCATGGATGCTGTGAGCATTCAAATAGGCTCAGAGTGAGTGAGATGCAGCCTGGTTTAGTCCATGAGCTTGGTGCATGCCCCTGAGTGCACAGTATCCTTGCAACACCATTACAATGATATTTGCCAATGGAGCTGAACCCACCAAGAGCTCGGTCTTGAGTTCAGTTGAGTTGTCCTGATGTCAAGCTTGTTGGTGAGGTTGGTAAGATGAGAGACTAAAAGCTAATGAGGTGAACTGCAGTGTGAACAAGGCATTTAACAAGCAATGGTGACCTTCAGTTGGCATCTTGCCACTGCCTAGTGAGAAGCTTGCCATGCTGCTGATGAAAAGTGTAAAAGATGGCACATGTTGCTCCTGATGCTGAGATAGATCCTCGTCATATTTTTCATCTGGTTCTACCACATACTTCATCACATAGCTAATCGTTTAGACCCTGATTAGATTTTGGCCAGAGAAATAGAAGTTAAACTTAAGCTGGCAGATGGTTGCTGCTGCAAACATTTTAGAAAGGACTTGGCAAAAAATCCTCCCGTTTAGACATGGGAACCAGTGTGGTGTCTCTGTGAATGGAGGCACAAAACAGAACAGTAACATCCAAATGGACTAGAGGAGGAGAAGGTGGCACAGTGGCTCAGTAGTTAGCACTGCTGCCTCAGGCAACTGTCTGTGTGGAGTTTGCACGTTCTTCCTGTGTCTGCATGGGTCTCCTTGGGTGCTCCAGTTTCCTCCCACAGGTGAAAAATGTGTTGCTGGAAAAGCACAGCAAGTCAGGCAGCATCCAAGGAGCAGGAGAATCAACGTTTTGGGCATAAGCCCTTCTTCAGGAAATGATTCCTCCCACAGTTCAAGGATGTGCAGGTTAGGTGAATTGGCCATTCTAAATTGCCTGTAGTGTTAGGTGGATTAGTCAGAGGGGAATAGGTCTGGGTGGGTTGCTCTTCAGAGGGTCAGTGTGGACTTGTTGGGCTGGAGGGCCTGTTTCCACACTGTAGGGAATCTAATCTAATCTAATCAAGTATCTGAGTGTACAGACAGACAAATTACAAATTAACAATTTAGGTTAATAACACCACAAAAACATGACCAAACTGGTGTTCATTTCTAAACGGATGAGATTGAAAGCATTTTATACTTGACTGGAAGTTGTTCAAACCACATGTGAGTATTGTAAATTGTTTTGACCTCCATATTATTAAAAAAAGATATACAGAGGCAAGATAAACTGCACAGTTTGTTGTAAAATGATACCAGACTGTGAGATTGTCTCTATCGGGAAGAATTAAATAGGATGATATTCTTTTTCTCGAATAGAAAAGACAGAGAGGTTTAAGATAATAAAAGTGTTTTCTAGGGAAGTCAGAGAGAAGATATTTCTAAATGTAAGAAACCGGAACAAGAAACCATGCACAAAGGATAGATCCAATTGTAACTTCAGGAAAAACGTGTTTACTCAGAAATGTGTGTGGAATACATTACCATATGATGCAGTTGAAGAAACTAACAAAGGTATCTTTCAGGGGAAGCTAGATGAGCACATGAATTGAGAAAGACAACAAGAATAATTTGATTAGGTTAGATGAAGAGAAGGTTCCACAAATGCCCATGTACTTAATGATGGAAATCTCAGCACATCAGTGAAAACGTTTTGTAACAACCTTCAGCCAGAAGCGTGAATTGAAAGGTCCATCTCCACCTTCTCTGGTAGTCCCCAGCTCCACAGATGCCAGTCTTCAGCCAATTCTATTCACTCCATATGATATTATGAAGCAAATGGAGGCATTGGTTATTATGAAGGCTATAAGCCCTGTCAACATACGCCAATAATTACTGAAGGTATCTGCTCAAAGATTGCTGAGCTACTTAGCCAAGCATTTCCAGAAGAGTTATCACACTGGTTTTTGTGTGACAATTTGCTTGCGTATGTCCTGCACACAAAAGGCAGGAGAAATCCAATCTTGACAACTACTATCACATTAGTCTATTCTCAATCACCAGTAAAGTAATGGAAAATGTCATGAACAGTAGGATCAAGTAGCACTGATGCTCAGTTTGGGTTCCATGAGTGATAATCAGCTTCTGAGTTCATCACAGCCTTGGTCAAAATATTGACAGCAGAACTGAACTCTAGAAGTGAGGTGAGAATAATTGCCTTTGATGTCAAGGCAGAATTTAACCCAATATGGCATCAAGGAACCCGGGCAAAACTCGAGTCAATGGGAATCAGGGGAAAACTTGATTAGTTGGAGTCATACCTGACACATAGAAAGATGGTTGTGGTTGCTGGAAATCAGCCACCTCAGCTCAGCACATCTCTGCAGGAGGTCATCTTCAGGGTAGTATCCTAGACCCAAGTATCTTCACCTGTTACATCAGTAACCTACAGTTCGTCGAAAGGTCAGAAGTGGGTATGTTCACCAATAATTGTGAACATACTAAGACAGTTAATGTCTAAATGCAGCAAAACCTGGAAAATATTCAGACTTGTCTGACAGGTGGCAAGTAACATCTGTGCCACAGAAGTTAAGATTACGGTGGTGCTGGAAAAGCACAGCAGGTCAGGCAGCATCTGAGGAGCAGGAAAATCAACGTTTTGGGCAAATTCCTGATAAAGGGTTTTTGCCAAAAACATCGATTTTCTTGCTCCTTGGATACTACCTAACTTGCTGTGCTTTCTCAGCACCATTCTAATTTTGACTCTAATCTCCAGCGTCAGCAGTACTCACTTCTGCCTGTGCCACAGAATTGCCAGGCAACAATCATCTTCAACAAACAAAGTCAAACCATGACAGCTTGAGATTTAATGGCATCACCAATACCGAGTTTCCCCACTATCAATATCCTGGGGGTTACCATTGACCAGAACTGAACTGGACTAACTTTATAAATACAGTGGCTACAAGAGCAGGTCAGAGGAGAGGAATCCTGCAGCGTGTAACTCACCTCTTGACTTCCCTAAGCTTGTCTTCCATCTGCAAGGCTCAAATCAGGAGTGCGATGGAATAATCCCTCTTGCCTGGATGAGTGCAGCTCCAACAGCACTCAAGAAACATGACACCACCCAAGAAAATCAAGCTCACTTAATTGATACCACATCCACAAACATTCACTTCTTCCACCAATTACTCAGGATTTGCAATGTACACCATCTGTAAGATACTCTGCAGATATTCACCAAGGCTCCTTGGACAGCATCTTCCAAACCCATGATGACTATCATTTTGAAGGACCAGAGCTACTAATCCATGGAAATACCACCACCTCTTGGTTCCTTTCTAAGCCACTCACCATCCTGACTTGAAGTTATGTCGATATTCCTTTATTGTTGCTGCATCAAATTCCTGGAACTCAATTCCTAACTGCACAGTGGGTGCACCTAAACCAAATGCACTGCAGTTTTTTTTCATGAAGACAGCTCACCAGCACCTTCTCAGTGGCAACCCTTGCATGGCCTAGCCTGAAATGCACATATCCCATGAACTAATAAAAGAAAGAGATTTAGGAGCCTCATGTGAAGAATGAATATAGATATGAACTCGATGGTCCAATTTACATATTACATGTGCTTTAAATGTTAGTTAGTACAGTGTAATAAGCTGATCCCTTTCTTTGCTGGGTTACTGTCCAGATGGCCGAAGTGTGAATGACCTTGAGTGTTTGCAAGTCATAACTTTAGACTGCATTATTAGAAACATTAGCCATCTCAAACAAATGATTAATGATTCTATTAAAATAGTGTAGCATGTGCGAACAAACTGATATTGTGTGCAGTAATTCCTAGACTCTCCACCTTGAAATGACTCAGAACACTTGATGTTCATTGGTTGACTTTATGGAGAAATTCCTGAATAGTTTTCTAAACTCTTTACCCCACCTCCATAAAGAATTGCAAGTCAGAGCTGGAATACAACTCCAGTCTTCTCAGGTTCAAGTATTTGGTGTTACTAATTTCCAACACCAAGCTTCTTTTCAACTGCTAGATAAATCACCTTCGAGGAATAAAGGAAAAATGTAACAATTTACCATGCTAATTCTAAAATGAACTCTTGATACAAAATTAGAAAGAAAGGCTTTGGCTATTTAATAAAACCTCATGTTGAAATGGCTACTGCAAGTTATTATTTTTAATATGTGTTCAGGTCAAATAAAAATCAATGAGGTTTATGGTTTTGTTGATTTATGGTCTGTTGATATTGCTTTTTGTATGATGTTAGTTCAGGTGAAGTAAAGCATTTTAACAACCAAATTAAAACTTGTACCCTTCTGTGCTATGTTCAACTATAAAATATAACAGGCAATGATTTGCCAACCTGACCTTGCATTGGATATAATGCTTAAAATAGCACAAGGTTCAAGGTGAGTATAACACTCTTTTCTGATAACACAGATTTAAATGGGACAGTCAGTAAAGATGACATAATTCGTTGTACATCATCATGTAATCTTAAGCGAATCACAGTTTAATTATTGATAATGATAGCTTTGCACAAAAACTGTTGGATGCAAATTATTGTGCTATGTCTCAATAAGAATGCAGTATAGCTTGAAGAGACATGCTCATGATTTCATCACTGTAATGTAGCATGTGACCTGAGGGTACAAGTCTGCACCTAGTGGCAGAAATGTGCTACTGCAGGTCTCTGTATCAAAAATGCGCAGTTTCTAATGTGACTAAACCCAGTAAAGGAGCAGCAACTAGAAATAAAAAGTAAAACAGAAGCAGCAAAAAGGAGAGAAAAGCAAAACAAGTGAAAGAATGACACAACAAACCCTCCACTCAATGAAAACAAATCTATCAACAAGAAATGAAAGGCAAATTATGGATTGGGCAGCCAGTGATACCTTTACTGATTTAAAGCTACTTAAATAACAAATGCAGCTTTGTTGTAATGATCAAGTAATCAATGATCCAAGAATATATCTCTGAAAATCATAGTTTGTTGGCTCCTTGTAGGCCTGTGGAAGATCAGAAAGATCAAAAATGATCTGAAGGGTACTCAAAGACTTACTAAATGTGGAACTTAACTTCAGGATTAACAGGTTCCAATTCATGTCATATAGACTATGTTTGCCACAAGATATTGCAGTAAAGGACATAGATATGATTTTTTCTGAAGGAGAACTCTGAGAGAGGTTCATTGAAGTAGTAATCACCTCTACACAGGTCATTCAGGAAGGATTTCTGGGCAGGACAAGGGTCGTGCTGTTGATGCTTTACTTGGCAAATGCAAGCATGAAGCCATAGTAGCAGGCCAAGAACAATTACATGCTTAATCTCCAGCTAACACAATTACTGTAGTCAGCAAACTGCACTAGACTCATGGAGATTTGTCAATAGCTGTCCAGCTTTTCTTCACTTCAGCAAACAATATGACACCAAGGAACACTGGGTATTAATATGCAGGAAATTTGGTTCTGAAAGCTAAGTCAGACCACAAAAGCATATAGGTGAGCAACAAGGCAGTACAGTACCACAGTTCTGGCAACACAGTAAGTATTAAGAAGGTGCACAGACATAACCCACTGCTGAAGTGAGCAGGACATTCTCAGGGGTCATAGTGATGGTGTCTCACATGTGGTCTCTAAGTTTTGATTCTGTGAGTATAATTATGGCGAGTCTGTGGACCAGTTCTTCTAACTTTGCTTCTAACTTCTAATTACATCCAGATGTGGTAAGGAGCAATTTGAAAATTTGCAGGACCATGTTTGATGTTGAGTTTACCGGTGCCTAGATCAAAGCAAGGTGGCTCAGTTTCATCCTCTACTTTAGGTTTAGTATCAGTTTGATACAGCTGAGTAGCTTGCTAGGCTATTTTGAGGGGTACTTAAGACTGAATCATATTGCTGTGGTTCTGGAGTCACATGTAGGCCAGACCAGATACAGATGGCATATTTCCTTCACAAAAGATCATTAGTGAAGCAGATGAATTTTTATGACAATGGCTGCATGGTCACAATTTGACCAGCTTTTTAATTCCATGTTTTTATTGAACTCTAATTTTACCACGTGCTGGTTGGATTCAAAGTCTTGTTCCCAGAATATTAGCCTGATGTTCTGGATTTCTACTCCAGTAGCATTAGCACTATGCCACCACTTCAATGTCTGGCAATGGTCCTCAGTTCACTGGTAAACTATTTCAAGACATTTGCTGCATAGGGAATGATCCACATAGTATTGTAATACTGCAATCCTTGCTCAAATAGTTGAACAAATACAAACAATCAAATCCATGAGCATCAAGTGCAAATAACAAGACAAGATGTTTGTATTTAATTATTGCATTTTTGTGCCAAACAAATAGAAATGGGATTACCATTCCCCATTAAACAACAAATGCAAAATACCTTGTCCAGCAACCAAGAGCAAAGTCCCTTGGTCTGAGTGACGTGGGCAATGGCAAAGCTTGTATCAGAATTGGATAAAAGGTCAACATTGAAACAATTTTGCTCCATTTTTAATGACTTCTCCCAAATGTTCTGGTAAGATTCTTGTGAGGCATTAGCGGGATACCGATTCCCAGGGATTAATGTTTATTAAGTGCCTTGTTAATGCCACAACTGGCCTCATTAACATTCAGTCTCCCATCTTGCCAAACATGCCAAACATGTTAGGCATTGTGGCGATTTGTCTAGGAAACCTGAGTGGGGATGGGTGAATTCAATTCGCTACTTGTTCCAAATGACCTCCACTTTGGACATTGGACAACAGCAATGAAGCTACTCTGCGTTCTTGATAAGTATGCACCTGTCAGGCGCAGGAGTCATGGTTTACTAAGGAAGTTGAATCTCTTGTCAAGAGGAAAATGAAAGCTTATGTTAGGATGAGATGTGAATGCTCAGTTAGGGTGATTGACAGTTACAAGGTAGCCAGGTAAGACCAAAAGAGAGAGCTAAGACAAGAGAGGAGGGGACATGAGAAGTTGTTGGCAGATAGGATCAGGGAAAACCTTAAAGCTTTCTATAGGCATATAAGGGATAAAAGAATGATGAGAGTAAGATTAGGGCCAATCAAGGAGAGTCGTGGGAAGTTGTGCATGGAGTCAGAGGAGATAGGGAAAGCACAAAATGAATATTTTTTGTCACTATTCACACTAGAAAAAGGTTGTTGAGGAGAATACTGAGAAGCAGGCTAATAGACTAGATTGGATTGAGGTTCACAAGGAGGAGGCATTAGTAATTCTGGAAAGTGTGAAAATATATAAATCCCCTGGGCCAGATGGGATTTATCTGAAGAGTCTCTGGGAAACCAGGGAGGAGGTTGCCAAGCCTTTGACTTTGATCTTTATACTATTATTGTCCACAAGGTTAGTATTAGAAGACTGGAGGAGGACAAATGTTGTTTCCTTGTTCAAGGATGAGAGTAGAGGCAACTCTCTGGTCTATAATTCCGAGAGTCGAACAAAACCATGCTGACTATAACCACTGGTCTATAATTCTGTGAGCCTTACTTCAATTGTGAGTAAAGTGTTGGAAAAGGTTAGAAGAGATAGGATTTGTAATCATCTCGATAGGAATAATGTGATTAGGGATAGTCAGCATAGTTTTGTGAAGGGTAGGTCATGCCTCACAAGCCTTATTGAGTTCTTTGAGAATGTCACCAAACAGGTGGATGAGGGCAAAGTGGTTGATGTGATGTATATGGATTTCAGTAAGGCATTTGATGATTTCCCCATGGTAGGCTACTGCACAAAATATGGAGGCATGGAATTAAGGGCAATTTAGTGGTTTGGATCAGAAATTGGCTAGGTGAAAGAAGACAGAGGGTGGGGGTTGATGGGAAATGTTCATCCTGGAGTTCAGTTACAAGTGGTGTTTTGGATCCACTGCTGTTTGTCATTTTTATAAATGACCTAAATGAGGGCGTAGAAGGATGGATTAGTAAATTTGCGGATGACACTAAGTTCGGTACAGTTGTGGATCGTGCTGAAGGATGTTGTAGGTTACAGAAGGATATAGATAAGCTGTGGTCCTGGGCTGAGAGATGGCAAATGGAGTTTAATGTGGAGAAGTGTGAGGTGATTCACTTTGAAAAGAGTAACAGGAATGCAGAGTACTGGACGAATGGTAAGATTCTTTGTAGTGTAGATAAACAGAGAGATCTCAGTGTCCATGTATGTAGATCCCTCAAAGTTGCCACCCAGGTTGATAAGGTTGTTAAGAAACATATGGTGTGTTAGCTTTTATTAGTAGAGGGATTGAGTTTTGGAACCACAAGGTCTTGCTGCAGATGGACAAAACTCTGGTGTGGTGGCACTTGGATATCATGTGCAGTTCTGGTCACTGCATTATAGGAAGCATGTGGAAGCTTTGGAAGGGGTTCAGAGGAGATTTACTCAGATGTTGCCTGGCATGGAGGGAAGGTCTAACGAGGAAAGGTTGAGGGACTTGAGGCTGTTTTTGTTAGAGAGAGAAAGGTTGAGAGGCAACTTAATTGAGACAGTTAAGATAATCAGAGGGTTAGATTGGATGGACAGTGAGAACCTTGTTCCTTGGATGGTGATGGCTAGCACAGGGGGCATAGCTTCAAATTGATGGTGATAGATATAGGACAGATATCAGAGGTAGTTTCTTTACTCAAAGAGGAGTCGGGGCGTGGGATGCATTGCCTGCAACAGTTGCAGACTCACCAACTTTACGGGAATTTAAACGGCTATTCGATAGGCATAATGACGAGGATGGAATAGTGTAGGTTAGATGGGCACAAAGCAGCGCAACATTGAGGGCCAAAGAGCCTGTATTTTGCTGTAATGTTCTATTTTCTATATTCTAACATCTCAGGGCACCAAAAAATCCTTCACTGTGGACATTGACATCCAGCATTTGCCAATCTGCCACTGCAATCCTGGCACCTCTCCAAGGCACTGGCAGTGTACTCTGTAAGTGTAAGTTTGCATTGGAGGGTGCACCAGCAATGGACAATAGAATATGGTGAATTTTAGAAAAATTATGGAAAACTATTAAACTGAAATTAAATACAAATATTAACAATTTGTGCAGAGCATCACATTGAAAGATCAAGGGAAGAATGACAAAGGGAAATGATAAGAGTGAGAAAGGAAGATTCCAAGGAAGTTCCTTTAATGACTCACTCAAACTGTAAAAGTGATTGAACTTTGTCCTTTTCAATGGAATTTGAATATGTGAAAAGTACTTCGGGTCGGTAGGAACACACTGAAACCTTCTGCATCATTTCCTTCAATTTTAATTGAACAGAATACATGGGATAGCTTGGAATCCGACTCACTCAGCAAGTAATTTAAACACAGTAAGGTTTATCAAGGAACCAAATTTATGTTTTAAACTAATTTAGAGCATGCAAATAGAAGTTGTAATTGCAGCTGCAAAACTGAGAGACATTTTTATTCGTTTGTAGAAAGGGGCATCACTGATTGGTCAGCTTTATTGCCCATCCCTAGTTGCCTTTGAGAATATTGTGACCTTCCAAGGTTAAATGACAGAAATAATGTTCCCATCAGGCTCATCAAAGAATTACAGCAATGGATGGATGATACCTTCATATTAGAGTCGATCTTACAGACTTTATATAAATTGGTAAACGTTAGCATCCTTTCTAAGCTTCTGTAATAAGGTTTGTAAGGCTGCACAACAAAATCAAACTTTAAAAAAAAGCACAAGCTGATGGTAATAAGGAAGTGTTTGACTTGGCTGGCACTTCAGCAATTAAGTTGGGACTGAGACATGAGGCTTTCTGAGAGTATCATATTGGACTGGATCCAAAGGGTGGAAATACACTACACCACCACTTCAATGTCTGGCAGTGGTCTTTACAGTGGATCTTTGACAGATTGGCCAAATGGATAAATGAGAATGTGCAATGGCTGAGAGAAATTCCCACATTTAATTGAGCAGTTGAGGGAACTTATTAAAAGGAGAGTTCAGACAGTCAAGTTCCACCACCCTTTGCTGAAGGAATGAAGCATACTTCAAGAAGAGACAGAACAGGAACTTTGGGATCAGAAGTGGTGAAATTAAAGGTATGGAACTGGGAATGAATGTTCTGGATCAGGATAATATTACATGTAGCAGTAAGACTACAACAAGTATTGACTCCGACATGGGAACATAAGTCTTGGAGGAAAGAAAACAAACACAGAACAACAGAAAATGTGGACAATAGTAGTAGTAGATTCAGTTAAAGGGCCTTTTTCCTTGCTGTCCCTTGCCAAAGGGGAGATTGTTAGGGCTGCATGTGGTTGATGCAGCATAAAATGGCTGAAGGTTATTCTCAGTTGACATAAAATAGCTGGGAAGAGGTTTAGCTGAAACAGCAGCTTCTATACTGTGCTGTTTGAATGTGGAGGTGCTGTTGTTGGACTTGGCTGGACAGAAATCAGGCGACACCAGGTTATATTCCAACAGGCTTATCTGAAATCACAGTTTTCAGAGCATTGCCCCTTCATTAGGTGAAGTATGTTGGTGTAGTCTGATGTAGTCTGACTTCCGACCCTGCTGCTTGATGGTAAACAATAAGCTAGAGTAATTGTGGCCTTCCTCAAGTGAGTACATTCAAGATAACAAGTTTAAGATAAGACAAAAAAGATCTTGTGAGATGTGTGCAAAAGGATCCTGTTGAATAGAAGCAAAATCAGCTGCTGTCTTGTAGCAGGTTGAAAAGGAACATTCTTGAGAAATATGATAGAAGCTTCAATAGCAGGCTGGCTGAAAGCCTGGTATGCAGCTTGAGATAGAAGTGCCTGACCCATATCAGGTAAGATCCCAGATAATTGTAGCCACATGTTATACATCACAAATGGAATTTTGAAGTGCACAGGCATTTTACAATTTAACAGCATTCCTGTGGATATTCAGTCTAAGGCAGATAGAAGAATCGCCTTTCCTATTAGCACAGGAGTACTGAATAACTGGTGCAGGAGCTAAAGCCTGAAATATGGTTGAAAAAAATATATTCTGAAAGCCCAAAAAAATGATTGGGGTTATAATGAGATGAGGAGAAAGTGAGGACTACAGATGCTGGAGATCAGAGCTGAAAATGTGTTGCTGGAAAAGCGCAGCAGGTCAGGCAGCATCCAAGGAACAGGAGAATCGATGTTTCGGGCATAAGCCCTTCTTCAGGAGAAGGGCTGAAGAAGGGCTTATGCCCGAAATGTCGATTCTCCTGTTCCTTGGATGCTGCCTGACCTGCTGCACTTTTCCAGAAACACATTTTCAGCTATAATGAGATGAGATCATGGGAAAATGCAAGTGTCCATGGACTTACCATGCAGTCAAATGATTAACCTGATTGGATGGTTATGTAACTGAGTGATAATATGATAGGTTTGTAACAGCCAAAAGCAGACAGGCTAAAAGCAAATGTATGTTTTCCTTTAGTCAGTAGAGAAGGCCATGGACTGCCCAGAGGCTTTCCTCCTACCATTGTAAAACAATAAACTCTTTGATGCTTGAACATGGACCTGGGCGTCGAGTGATTAATTTGGTCATTTCGCCCAATTACTCAATGAGAGTGGAAGGAAGGGAACCAGTACACATGTTGCATTTGGACTTGAGAAGGTGTTTGACAAGGGACCTCACAAATGGTATGTAATAAGATAAGAGCCCATAGGGTTGGAGGTTGTGTATTGGCATGGATAGAGAACTGGTGAATAGGCAGGAACCAGCAAGTGGCAACGAGAGGTTCTTTTCCAGGTGGGTGACCTGTAACTAGTGGGGTTCCAAAAGGATCAGAGCTGAGACTGCAACTGTTTACATTATATATTAATAACTTGAAGAAAGGAAGTGAATGTGCTGTAGCCAAATTTGTAGATGACACAAAAATAAGTGGAAATGTACAATACAGATACAAATAGTTTATAGAGTGATACGACCTCCTTCTGAGAACTAAAATCGAAACACCCAAAGAGGACTGCCTCAATCTATAATCTGTAAAAAGAGTGTGAAAAGTGATGTAACTTGCTTTCAGCAACGCCTAATGGTTAAATAAAATATATCTCGGATACTCACGTCAAAATCAACAAGTAACCATTTCTTTATCTAACTCTAAAAGTGAACAAATTAATTAAACTATCAACAAACCAAATAAAACCCTTTCTACTACTAACTATTCCTGGATAAAACAAAATTTTAATGGTATGCTATTTCAATAAATACAAGTCTCTCTCATATACAAAAAAAGAACTTAGTCTCTCGAAATTACAGCCAGGTTATGTGTCTTCCAGAATGTTCTGTGCCTTCTCCATTGTTTCTTATGTCAGGAACACCCGTTCCTCTGATTCTTCTGTCCATTCTTCATCATTCTTCTGTCAGGAATGTATTTGTTATTTAGATAGGGCTTTCTCTAGTTCTTAGATGAGACTGCAAATGCCGACAATTCTGCCTTGAGTGCTGAAAGCTGTTAGCTCTGGTGGATGGCCATTAGCTCTGGGGTCTTTGGCCAACTGTCCCCTTCTTTTATACCTGTGATGAAATACCAATATTTCGTACAATAGGATTGGTCCTATGTTGTCAAAACCATCAGATTTAAATATAATAGGCCTTTGGTATCTAAGTACCTGGTTCAAATTGATTGGCCAAATTCAAAAGCCTATTGTCTTGGTAAAATCTGTTCCTAGACCTGCTAACTGTACAGCCTTTTGATACAGATGTTTCAGTTTGGGCTTTTGACGTGCTTGCATTTTAAATCTCTAAGCACAGAAAAAGTACAATCTTTTAAAGGGACCTCCCAAAATTTTGCAATTTTACAGACATCAAATTTGAACTTCCTGCCTCCTAATCTACAATTACTCTACCCAACTTCGCAACATTAAGTAAGTGGGCAAAATATTTGTAACTAGATTATAATGTAGAAAATGTGAATTGATTGGTTTGGAAAGGAGAACAAAAGAACAGAGTTTTATTTAGGTGGCGAAAACCTGCAGGAAGTGGCAACACAAAGAGTCTTGGGGTACGTGTGCACAAAACACGGAAAGCTAGCACCCAGGTGTAGCAGGTAATCAGGAAAGCTCATGGAAAGTTGGCCATTATTTCAAGTTGGTTGGAGTATAAGAGTAGGGAAGTCTTATTGATTGATTGATTTGATTTATTTTTACATGTACCGGGGTACAATGAATAGCTTTGTTTACAAGCAGTACAGCCAGATCATAGTAAGCAAGGATGTACAGGTGAAAGGCTGTAAAAATCTTAGACAGAGGCATACAGGTTACATTGTAGCTTGTGCTAGGCGAGATCAACATTAGCATTATTTGAAGCTAGAGAGTCCATTCATCAGTCTAATAATAGCCGGGAAGAAGCTGTTCCTGAGCCAGCTGGTGTGTGTGTTCAGGCTTCTGTATCTACTGCCTGATGAAAGAGGTTGTAGGAGATCATTACTGGGGTGTGATGGGTCTTAGATGATGTTGACAGCTTTTCTGCAGTAGTGAGCCATGTAAATGCACTCCATGGATTCTTTGATGCTCTGGGCTGTGCACACAACCTTCTGTAGTTTCTTGCGGTCCTGGGCAGAGCAGTTGCCATACCAGACCATTACGCATCTTAACAATATACTTTCGATGTGCATCTGTAGATGTTGGTGAGGGTCTCTATGGACATGCCAAATTTCCTGAGCCACTTGAGGAAGAAGAGGCGTTGTTGTGTATCACATCAATGTGAGAAATCCAGGAAGGTTGATGGTTATTGTCATTCCTAGAAACTTGACACCTTCTTCACCTCAGTTCCATTGATGTAGATGGAGGCTTGTTCTCTTTTCTTTCTGAAGTTCATAATCAGTTCTTTCATTTTGCCAACGCTGAGAGAAGTTGGTCTCATTGCAACACACAACCAAGCCCACTCTCTCCCTTCTGTATTTTCACTTATCGTTGTTAGATATCTCTCCCACTACGGTGGTGTCATCAGTGAACCTTCACCATGATCACTCCAGCAGTAAGACTTCTCTACTGTTGTGAGCAGGTTTGACTCCTTATTTAAGGAAAGATATCATTTAATCAGAGATGGTTCAGAGAAGGTTAGCCAGAATGATCTCTGCTGTGGAGGGATTGTTTTATGAGCAAAGGTGAAACTTTCAACTCTGCTCACTGGAATTTAGAAGAATAAGTGGTCATCTCACTGAGACAGACAGGATTCTTAAGGGGCTTGACACAGTGAATGTTAAGAGGATGTTTCCTGTCATGAGGGAGTCTAGGACTAGAGTCATAGAGATGTAAAGCTCGGAAACAGACCTTTCGATCCAACTCATCCATGCCGACCAGATATTCCAACCCAATCTAATCCCACCTGCCAGCACTGGGCCCATATCTTTCCAAACCCTTCCTATTCATCTACCCATCCACGGGTATTGCACTAGCCTCCACCACTTCCTCTGGCAGCTCATTCCATACATGTATCACCCTCTGAATGAAAAAGCTGCCCCTTAGGTCTCTTTTATATCTTTCCCCTTTCACCCTAGACCTATGCCCTCCAGTTCTGGACTCCCCCACCTCAGGGAAAAGACTTTGCCTATTTATCCTATCCATGCTCCTCATAATTTTGTAAACCTCTATAAGGTCACCCCTCTGCATCCGATGCTCCAAGGAAAACAGCCCTAGCCTATTCAACCTGTCTCTATAGCTGAAATCCTCCAACACTGGCAATGTCCTTGTAAATCTTTTCTGAACCCTTTCAAGTTTCATAACATCTTTCCAATAGGAAGAAACCAGAATTGCATGCAATATTCCAACAGTGGCCTAACCAATGCCCTGTACAGTTGCAATATGACCTTCCAACTCCTGTGCTCAATACTCTGTTCAATAAAGGAAAGCATACCAAACGCCTTCTTCACTATCCTATCTACCTGCGACTCCACTTTCAAGGAGCTATGAACCTGCACTATTTGAGGTCTCTCTGTTCAGCAACACTCCCTAGGACCTTACCTTTAAATGGATAAGTCCTGCTCTGATTTGCTTGTCCAAAATGCAGCACCTCACATTTATCTGAATTAAACTCCATCTGCCACTTCTCAGCCCATTGGCCCATCTGATCAAGATCCCGTTATACTCTGAGGTAACCTTCTTTGCTGTCCACTACACTTCAAACTTTGGTGTCATCTGCAAACTTACTAACTGTACCTTTTTATGCTCACATCCAAATCATTTATATAAATGATGAAAACTAGTGGACCCAGCACCGATCCTTGTAGCATTCCACTGGTCACAGCCTCCAGTCTGAAAACCAACCCTCCACCACCACCCTACCAAAGGTCTTCTACCTTTGAGCCAGTTCTGTACCCAAATGTCTAGTTCTCTCTGTATTCCATGTAATCTAACTTTGCTAATCAGTCTTCCTTAGGGAACCTTGTCAAACACCTTAATGAAGTCCATATAGATCACATCTACCACTCTACCCTCATCAATCCTCTTTATTACTTCTTCACAAAACTCAAGCAAGTTTGTGAGACATGATTTCTCAAGCACAAAGCCATGTTGACTGTCCCTAATCAGTCAAGGACATAGTCTCAGAATTAAATGGCACAAATTTAAGAGTGAAATAAGGAAGAATTTCTTTGAAGTCTGGATCTCCTTGCCACAGATAGCTGATGGGCAGAATTCCTCTGGCTATTTAAGGTTGACATTTAAGGTTGATCATTTGGGAAATCAACACCTTCTCCTGTTTCTATTTATTATTATCTTATTGCATTTGGCCCAGGACACAAATTGTAGCGTGAAAGTGAGGAGGTTTGCTTTGCTTGCAATTTCAATGAAAGCTACCTGTGTTTCTCTCTTTCTATTGTTCCAATTTGGGTAAACCCCTCCTGCTTAATTTAAACCAGCAACACAGAAAAGATTTATCCTTTGCAGTAATCTGTGAAAATTGGAGAGGCCAAGAACTGATTAAAGTACAAATTAACAACTTTATTTCTTAAAGTATAACAGAAAATAATTAACGAACAACAATTTACAACTCCTGCCTCTAACTATCTTTTACTTTCCCCTCTACAATACTTGTCCGATAAAGCCCCCTGATAAAGATTTACCAAAACTTCAAGTGTTCAAAACCATCCAGCTGTCAAATCTTCTATTTGGATCTTCCTGTGATTTCTTTTCTTCTTCCTAGGGATTATGCTACACAGGTCACGGATCTATAAAAGTACATTTAAGAGAGCTATTTTTGGAGCAGTCTCTACATGCTGCTGGCGTGGCTGTTCTCCTCCCAGCTGGTCAATTGTTTTCCAGTGTTATACCCTCAAAGTATTGGATTGTATCATTGGCTTTTAAGATTGTCAATATACTAAATTCAAACTGGATTGGAGTTTGGTTTTTTTGGGGGTATAATTTAAATTGATTAGCCTAATTTAATTCTGTTTTGTCTCCAGGCAACCCAGCTAATCTAGCTTTCAACCAAGTGTTACATTGTTACCTTATTGAGAACACTTGGTGCTGTCAGGCAGTTCTGCTAGCTGTTAACTTTCTTAAAGGTACACTACACCTACATCTTCAAAACACTATCAACTAACTCCATCCATAACACGCTATTTATACCCAATGAAGAGCAGCTCCATGACCATCATAGCAAGTTATTTCAGGGTCCTAATGCCCATAACCAACAATAACTGCTTTTATTTCCAAATGGACACAGTTTTGTGACTGTGATTTCTCTTAACAAAATGATTTAATCAGAAACAGGCTTATTTTATAAATAAATGCAACAAAACTTACATTTAAATCATTTCTATGACATCATAAGATAACCCACAGCTGGTAATATATAAAACAAATTGTTATTAGATATATTAGACAGCAATAATGTCATCAGCTTGAAAAAAGATACTGGGGTGAATTGAATTGACTGAAAACTGACATCTGTGATACTGGGGACCTCCAGAGGAAACCAAGATGGATCATCCACTCAATAGTTCTGACTGAAGATTGTTGCAAATGCTTCAGCCTTACCTTTTCGACTGATGTGTTTGTTAATCCCACCATTAAGGAGTATATTCTGTGCTCTTCCCATCTCAGTGATTTCTCTAAGTGGTGTTCAACATGGAAGAGTAAAATCATTCCCTAAGGAACCAGCAATGTATGACAATTAACAGGAGGTTTCCTGGTCCATGTTTCACCTGATGCCATGAAATTCTGTGAGATTGCCATGGTAACTCCCTTTATATTGTATACCACTGTGCCACCACCTCTGATGGATCTATCCTACCAGTGGGAATGACTAAGTCAGGCTTCTACTTGACGAGTCCATGAGGTAGATCCTCCGTTTTTTCCAGTGGAGAGGACTCGCCCACCTGGGCCATAGGGGAACAGATCACAGGCAACATTAAAATGAGATTTTGATGTTTCATGTTTCATGCCTTGCTCTAAGGCCCTGAAATTACATGGAAGCCAATTGTGGCATGCTGTGCCCTGCATAACTGGAGCTGGGAAAGGGATGGGGATTACCGAGATGTAGATGAAATGTTGTTCAACAGCAATCTACAGAGGGTGAAGATGTGAATGAGGATCCAGACATTGATGAGGGTGGGATTTCAAAAAGGTTTGTGGAGCAACGTATTGTCAAAACTGACAAGATAGACAGAACCTGATTAAATCCTGTTTACAAAATGAATGAACTGAGTTTAGACTTCCTTTAATTGTGTAACTTTTTGTTGGCTTTATGACAAACAGCTACTGATCAGTGTAATGTACACATGGATCAGGTTACTTTTGTAAGTTTTGACCTAAATAAATGGTGTAATGGAAATGAAGAAGATTATCTCAAACTAGTTGATGGAGTTTAATTTAGATAAATGTGAGGTAAGGCACACCAGGGCAGAATTTATATATTTAATGTTAGGGCTCTGTGGAGTCTTGCTGAACAAACAGACCTTGGAAAGTGGTCAAGAGTGTGGTGCTGGAAAAGCACAGCAGGTCAGGCCACATCCGAGGAGCAGGAAAATGGACTTTTTGGGCTTGGAGTAGTTCTTTGCAAGTGGATTCAAGGGTAAATAGGGTAGTGAAGAAGACACTTGGCATGCTTACCTTCATTGGTCAGAATGTTGAATCTTGGGGTTGGGACATCATGTTGTGACTGTAGAACGGGTTGGTGAGGCAACTTTTAGAATACCGTTTACAATTCTGGTCGCCCTTTGAGAGGAAGGGTATGGTTAAACTTGAGAGGATGCAGAAAAAATGTACATGGCTGTTGCCAGGACTGGAGGGTTTGAGCTATAGGAAGAGGCTGAATAGCCTGGGGCTATTCTCCCTGGAGCATTGAAGGCTGAGGGGTGACTTTCCAGAGGGTTATGAAATCATGAGGGGTATGGATAGGGTGAATCGCCAAGTTCTTTATCCCGCTATTAGGGAGCCCAAAACTAGAGGGCATAGGTTTAAAGTGAGAGGGGAAAGATTTAAAAAGGACCTGAGTGGTAATTTTTTCATGCAGCGGGTGCTGTGTGTGTATAGAATGACCTGCCAGAAGTGGTGAAGGTGAGTACAATTACAACATTGAAAAGGCATCTGGATAGGTATGTAAATAGCAAGGGTTTGGACAGATTTGGGCTGTATGCTGGCAAATGGGACTATGTCAGATTGGGATGTCTGGTTCGCACAGGCGAGTTGGAACGAATGGTCTGTTTATGTGCTGTATGACTCTATGCCTATGACTTCGTGTTCAGTTGCTGAATAAACACTTTGATTTTCATCTGATTATATGCTTGATTTCTTTGGGTGGTCTCATTTTCAAGTGTGTACACATCATGTTACTGATTTGTTGGGGTAAAAGACAATAGTTGCTGAGATAGACAGAACTCCTGTTGTAAGGAACTAATATGAGATAATTGTACAGTGTAGTCTTTCCAGATAGACAACAGGCAAAGAGAAATCCGAAGGCATTTTCTTTTGATCCTTTTATCATCAGTTAATTTACAAGATTTAAGAATGCGTGTCGACAACTAAATTGCCCTGAAGTTCTTGAGCATTCTGTAGGAGAACACTCAAGAAGCTTGACACCATCTAGGACAAAGCAGCCCACTAAATTGGCACTATGTCCATAAACATCCCCTTCCCTCCACCACCAATGCTCGTGTGACAATTCTACGGCTTTAAGAAGTATATCATAGAATCCCTACAGTGTGGAAACAGGCCCTTCAGCCCAGCAAGTCCACACCAACCCTCTGAAGAGTAACTCACTCAGACCCATTCCCCCTACCCTATATTTACTGCTGACTAATGCACCTAAGCTATACATCCCTGAACACCATGGGGAATTTAGCATGGCCATTTCACCTAACTTGCACATCTTTGGAATGTGGAAGGAAACCGGAGCACCCGGAGGAAACCCATCGCAGACAAGAAAAGAGTGCGCAAACTCCACACAGACAGTCGCCCGAGGCTGGAATCGAATCTGGGTCCCTGGTGCTGTGAGGCAGCAGTGCTAACCACTGAGCCACTGTATGTTGTCCTTTTCTTTAAGTGAGAAAGGTCGTCTGCTCTAAGTTAATTAAACAGCTTATGAGGCCTTGTTTTTTTCAGAAGTTGGAACAATAAAAGTCTGAATGGATGAGGTCAAGCTCCCACAGAACCAAGATTTTCTGTTTTAACTTCCCGCAGTTGCAGATATTGTGAAGCTTTTATTCCTCTCTCTTTTAGAAAAACTAGGGTTCTCTTCCTGCTGCTTGAATTGCAGTGAGACAATCTATTTTACTGAATTTGCCTTTGCTACAAGTGTGCTTGTGGGATGTTACTGTTTTGGAACAGTTAATTAGAAGTAGTTTATATATTATTTTGATAAGCATTTTGATGGAGTTATAGTTAAGCCAATTCTTTCATTTTATTTTTATTTTGTCTGTATTTGAACTGTGGTGCAAAGATAAAGTGTGTTTTGCTTAAAGTCAAGTAGTTTGACCAATCAAATTGCATCTGGAATGCAATGCGTTACACTTAACTTGAAAATAAGAAAAAGTTAGGGTCCAGGCTATCTTCTTCATATATTTTGGAATATCCATTTTACATTCATTTGAAACAGCTAGCAAAGTTAGGGTATGTGCTACTTTCTTGAAATGTTTTGAAAGGGGTCTGGCCTGTTTCATAACACCTTACATCGGGCCGTACACCTTACATCTAGACAGTGGAGACCAGGTCTATGTGCATATCTGGCAGACACTGTGTGTGCTGGATCTGCCTGCCCATGGCAACCACCAATCTGCCCATGGAAACAGGCATAAGTGGTTACTGCAGATGCTGGAGATTAGAGTCAAGATTAGGGTGGTGCTGAGAAAGCACAGCAGGTCAGGCAGTATCCGAGGAGCAGGAAAATCGACGTTTCGGCCAAAAGCCCTTCATCAGGAATGAGGCTGGGAGCCTCGAGGGTGGAGAGATAAATGGGGATGGCTGGGGGAAGATAGCTGAGAGTGCAATAGGTGGATGGAGGTGGGGGTGAAGGTGATGTGGAAACAGCCAGGCATTTCCTTTCCTGAGCAGCATGGCACTGATAATGTTGGACCCCTGCATCATTTAATTCTGTTTCCTGACTGCCTCTATCAAGCCTGCCTCCCACTCATGTACCTGTGCACTTTCACAGAATCATCAGTAGCTGAGGTCATCTTATGCCTGAGAGCTGCCCCTTTCCAGCAGCTCTCTGAGTGTCAGAGACCTGGGGTGCTTCTTTTCCTTGACTAGCTGGAGAGATGTGTCAGTAACATGCTCACCAGGTTGTTCCCCCCAACTGTATTCTAGATCCACTGTGCACTGAAGTGAAAGGCTCTCAGGTTTAGGCTGGGGGTGAAACCTTTACAGGAAGTTTTTGTAGATTCCTGCTTGGAAATGGAGGTCAAGCTAAAGGTTAATTAATAACTTGTTTTGAAAAGTCCTCTAGAAAAATAGACCATAATGAGGTGGAATTCTTCATTGGGATGGAAAGTGATGTAATCAAATCCAAATCTAGTGCCTTGAAAATCTAAACACAGGAGATGATGAAAGTATAAGGGATGAGCTGGCTGTGATAGACTAGTAACTTGATTCAAAGGCATGATAGTGAGTATGGATTGATTAATATTTAAGAAACAAAAATATGAATTGCAACAGTATAGGGAATAGAACATAACAGAAACAGTGGCTCAACCACAGTTAACAAAATAAATTCATGATGGTATTAGATCCAAAGAACGGTCATATAAATTTGTGCAAAATAAAAGAGCTAGTGGATAAATGGTAAACAAAGAAACAGTTCTGTCTTCATAGAAACATAACACAAATAATTCCTGTGAACATGTAGAAAATATCAATGGGATTGCACAAAGTTGACATGAATTTATAAAGGCTAAATAATCTTTGACAGACCTGCTAGAGGTTTTAAAGATACAGCAATAGTTTGCAGCAGCAAGGTGACCCAAGAATTTGATTAAGAGGGTGACAGCAAAGTGGATTGCAACATCTTTCATAGATATGTAAAAAGAAAAAGATATTGGTGAAAGGAAATGGGGGCCCTTTACAGTCTGAAAAGGGAGCAGTAATAATGAAAGACAAGAAATTGATGGAGTGAATAACATGTCTTCACAGAAGAAGACATAAATAACTTGCAAGAAAAGCTAGGAAATTGAGAGTCTTTATGGAAGAAGAAATTGAAGGAAATTGGCATTAGTTAAAACAAAGATGTTGAAATGATTAATGGGACTGAAAAGTGATAAATTTTCAGTGCCTGATAATTGAGATATCGGGCAGCTAATGGAGGGACCATGGAAATAGTGGCAACATTGGTTGTCATCTTTCAAGATTTTATATATTCTAGAACAATCGTGAGAGATCAGAAGGTAGTAAACATAACCCAGTCAGTGAAACATGGGAGGGATGGAGAAAATCAGTAATTACAGACCATAGAGTCATAGAGATGCACAGCATGGAAACAAACCTTTCGGTCCAACCCGTCCATGCCGACCAGATATCCCAACCCAATCTAGCCTCACCTGCCAGCACCCGGCCCATACCCCTCCAAACCCTTCCTATTCATATACCCATCCAAATGCCTCTTAAATGTTGCAATTGTACCAGCCTCCACCACTTCCTCTGGGAGCTCATTCCATACACGTACCACCCTCTGCATGAAAAAGTTGCCCCGTAGGTCTCTTTTTATATCTTTCCCCTCTCACCCTAAACCTATGCCCTCTAGTTCTGGACTCCCCCATCCCAGGGAAAAGACTTTGCCTATTTAGATTACTTACAGTGTGGAAACAGGCCCTTCGGTCCAACAAGTCCACACCGACTCGCCGAAGCGAAACCCACCAAGACAAATTCCCCTACATTTACCCTTTCACCTAACATTACGGGTAATTTAACTTGGCCAATTCACCTAACCTGCACATTTTTGGACTGTGGGAGGAAACCGGAGCACCCGGAGGAAACCCACGCAGACACGGGGAGAACATGCAAACTCCACACAGAGAGTCGCCTGAGGTGGGAATTGAACCTGGGTCTCTGGCGCTGTGTGGCAGCAGTGCTAACCACTGTACCACCGTGCCGCCCACCGGGCATGGATATTTACCCTATCCATGCCCCTCATAATTTTGTAAACCTCTATAAGTTCACCCCTCAGCCTCCAACGCTCCAGGGAAAACAGCCCCAGCCTGTTCATCTTTGTTTTAACTAATGCCAATTTCCTTCAATTTCTTCTTCCATAAAGACTCTCAATTTCCTAATGAAGGACTTTTGCCTGAAACGTCGATCTTCCAGTTCCTCTGATGCTGCCTGACCTGCTGTGCTTTTCCAGCACCACTCTAAACTTGACTAAAATTTAGACATGACTACCAAGACTGGATATAGAGGTGGGTAATTCCCCTGACCAGAGCACCCAAAACAAAGCTGAGATCATGGTCTCAGGATATGCAGTCGGCTATTTCAGACTGAGACAAGGAGAAAATTCTTCTTACAGATGATGGTGAATGGATGGAATTCTCTACCACAGAATATTGTGGTAGACAAAGTCATAGAATACATTTCAGAAAGAAGTAGGTAAATTACTCAAGGCTAGTGGTGTCACAGGTGGAGTACAGCGTTGAAATAAAAAATCAGCCATGATCACATTGAATGACATAGTAAACTTGATAGGCCAAATGGCCTACTCCTGGTATGCTTATGGTTCGACGACGGAGCTGAATGGTTTTGAAGTGGTGTTGAACCATATTGCCTCGTATGATAGACAATTCTGAGATTAATGAGAATTTGGACTTGCATTATAATTTGATGAGGAATGAAATTGTACTGATTCTGTGAAAGAAACAATTGCAAAGTAACAAAGTTACATTTTTGAACTAAATAAACTCTTTCTTCATTATGGGTATGGTGCAAAATTAGAAATTAACTTTACAGCGCTATATCTAGAGGCATAATGCAGGATAAAACCCAGCTCAAATGTTTCAATCGAAGTCAATATGCTGACGTAGAAAAAGGCAAAAGCCATGGTTGCAGATTTTAAGGGAATTCTACCCTGGACCTGGAGTTCAGCAAGACAAAGTTCCTAGCAACCAAGTTTGTTGATAAGAGCCAGGAATTTAGATTTTCCCATTGTCATAGTAACTACCAAGCACTTAGATGTAACAATTTCCAGTTATAGTGCTATATCTATGGGAATAGACTGCATGTAGGTGCAGAGGAATTGGTAGTGCACTAGGTTGGGGTAAAGCTGCAGGTCATAGCTCTATCCTGGATGCTGAAGATTTAAAACTAGTTTAAGAGTGTGGGAATCCTCAAATGTAAATGTGATTGTTGTGGAAATAAAGGCTGATGTTGTTGAGCAGCAAAATCAAGAGCTGTAACCTGTCAGAAAGGAAGAAAAAACAGCGCAAGAAAGAAGAGGGTCATAAAACTGAAAATAAAGTTTTAGCACCTACTGTAGAAGTGAAAGTCAGTTATTTAGTATTTATTTTTACTGTTGGTACAGCTGCAGCCGTATCTGTTTTCTCAATAAGATAGTACAAGGATCCTCTAAGTGACATTTGTTCAAATCTAGTGTGAAACTAATTAGTTACTCCAATAAGAGTATCTCAGCGTTAGGCCAAGAGAGTGTCAATGTGAAGTACAATGATGCACTGATACACAATGAAATGCTACTTGATCAACTTAGATTTGTGGAGATTATAAGCAAACAGCTAAAAAGGAGGTCAAGTGTGACATTTCTCCACTGTCGACCATTGAAGGTTTGTTTTCTGGTCAATGGAAAAATGCTCATTAAGAGGGCTTTGTCAACATCCATACTTTCAGTAGCAATTAACTGACAAGGGCAAAGAACTTCTCTTTCACACACACACAAAGTATTTACTAGCATGAAAGGTTACTGTCAAATATACAATACACATGGAAGCCATTCAGCCCATCATGTCCATTCTGGCTGCTGACAAAGCGATAAGTTAGTCCCACTCTCCAAACCTATCTCTGTAGTTCTCTAAATTCATCACTTTCAAATGTATAGCTTTCTTTTTAGCCTCCTCTTTTGGAAACTGCCTCCATTTCTCAGGCTGCACATTCCAAATCCTAACAACTCACTGGGTAAAGAAGTTGTTTCACCTCTCACTCCTAGCACTCTTGCTGATAATCTTTAAACTAGCAGTGCTGTGAAAGCTACAGCCTCCAAATAAACTTGTTGGACTATAACTTGGTGTTGTGTGATTTTTAACTTTGTCTACCCCAGTCCAATATCGGCACTTCCAAATCAATCTTGAAATTGCGACTCCTAGTTACTAAATACCAATGGATGGGGTGGTTTACCAACAAAACAGAATATCATTTTTATCCTGCCAAAATGATGATAAGGTCATCTCTTAATCTTCTCTATTTCAAGGAGAATGAGTGAATTTCTCTAAGCTTTCCTTGTACCTGAAATTCCTCATTGCTAGTATCATTCTAGTAAATTTCCTTTGAACTCTCTTCAGGGTTTTAACCTTAGATAAGGTGTTCAGAACTGAACAGAATACTCCAAATGTCATCTGACCAATGATGTGTAGAGGTGTAGCATCAAGTCCTTCCTTTTGTATTCTATATCTCTATTTATAAACCCAAGGATCCGGTAAGCCTTTTTAACAACTGTTTAACTTCTCTGGCCACCTTCAGAGAATTATATAGGTGAACCCTGAGGTCCTTCTATCCTGTACTCCCATCAAAGTGGTACCATTGAGTTTTACCAAAATGCAGTACCTGACATACTGCTGTATTGTACTTCATTAGACCAACTTGTCAATGTCTCTCTGTAGTCACTGTGCATCACCTTCATGATTCACCATTCTCCTTAGCTTGGTATGATCTGAAAATTTTGAGATTTTTGCCCTCAACACCCATCTCCAAATTATTTATATAAATCAGTAAAAGCAAAGGCCCCTGGGGAGCACCACTTTCAACTCTTCTCCAGTCTGAGAAATACCCATTCCTCTGTTGCCTATCTTTTTGTCAACTTCTGATCCATGTTGCCAAGGACCCATCAATACCAAAGATTTCCAATTTGTTAACCAATCAGCCATGTGGCACCATCTCAAATGTTTTCTGAAAGTTCAAATGTACAACATTCACAGTACTACCCTTATCCACTGCCTGTGTCACCTCATCAAATAAATCAATTACATTTATAAGGCATGATCTGCCCTTGACTAAGCAATACTAACTTATTTTTATCTATGCATATTATACTGTTCTGTTTTATGCTTTCCTCACCTTTCTCAGTATTGATGTCAAACTAACAGGTCTGTATTTTCCTGGCTGATCCTTTGTCCATTTTCTTAAACAACAATGTCACAATTGCAATTTTCCAGTCCCCTAGGACTAATCCTGTGTTCAGAGAGGCCTGGAAAATTTCTGCTGCCTTGGTTGATGCCAGATCATCAATCTAATCTCTTGTAACCAAAGGAGATATCAGTGTCACAAGGTCTGGAATCTAGATATCAGAAAGATCACATATTTGCCCAATGTGACACCTACGTTTCACTTTTGACTAGTCAAGAAAGATATTCAGAATAATAATTAGACAGTGGCCAAACAAACTGACATTCTTTGAATCATCAGTATTTCCAAATATAAAATGTCCCTCCCATGAAAAATGTCTCATTTCCTCATTAATGTAAATAATGTAGATTTTGTGAAAAAAGAGGTATCGAGCACAAACTTTATAATAACAGATTTTCTCATTCCAGCATCTAAATTCAAAATTAAAGGAAACATAAGCTGTAATAACTACGTAAATAAATGGTTTTAAACTGCAGAAAATTACTAGAATTTGTAAATTAGACAAAAATAAAATAAAGCACATTTCTATAGCACTGTAACAAGTATATCAGTCAATAACTTGCTTCTTGGGCTCATGATTCCAAAATTGAATGAGTATTAACAAATGCTGGAAAAGCAAAAATTTAGTGACAACATTGATCACTCAAGTAGAAATGCAAGCAGAAGCTTGATATTTAACAGATGACAATCTAGTAACTAATCTCAATATCAATTCCTACAAGTATTCACACTGCTTAAGAACATTTCGGCACTTGATGTACAGTAATTAAATGAATTGTTGAAATTAAGAGATCATGGTAGTGTATTGGATTAAGCTAGCTATCTCCTCTAAGGATGAGATAATTTGTAAAACCTCTTTATCTCCAACACATTGTTAATTTCTCATGCAGTGAGGTAAAATAAAATCAGCTTTTCCGATAGAAATCAGCAAATGTAACATCAATGCAAACCACTCAGCTGAGCTGAAGTTGTCACTTCAATGAAGTTGAAAGTGCTTTAAAAACATTAAGACAAAACAAACTTGAATATACCCTGATGATGTCGGATCTGCTCACTTCATATCAAATTCTAGCAAAACCCAAGCATCTCTTAAGATAGTTTAGAGTGGTTTTTGAAATACTAATGAATTTCTTGACACGTTACTTAAGTATATGAACTTCTTTCTGTCTTTATGCTTTTCTCTGTCTGCTGTCACATTGTAAATTTTGTTTTGCTTTTTCTTACCTTTCTTTTCTCTGCTTGACCCCCATTGCAGGATTCTATCTTCTGCCTGAGAGATGGGTATTCGCAGCTCAGTCAGTGTTCCAGAGAGTCACGAATGATGTACTTTTTCCTCAGTTGAGAAATGTTTGCTACTTTTCAGATGTGAATGTCATTAGCAGTAAGACAAATAAAGAGCATCTTGTGAGATGGAACAAAACCCTTGATTGACATCAAGATGTGGCATCAAAATTAAAAAGCACATGTTGCTTCATGTTATTTCGCAATTATACCTGAGTCATCAACTAGAAGCTGAAAGTGAGCACATTTGAAGTTTGAAGGGATTTTCAAAACTAAGAAACCTGGAAAAAAACAGAAACTTCAGTACTTGGGGTACAGAATACACTGACTGTCTGGGTAGTGGAAGTAAATTCAACTGGGGCAGTCAGGAGGGCACTTGAATAGAAACAGTGTATGAGGATATGGGGATAAAGCGGGGAATTCACAATAGCAATGATGGTCATTTAATGATATGATGCAAGCATGATCAGCTGAACGACCATAACATTTCTGTGATTCTGTGGAAATACTCATAATAGTATGAATGGATTAAAACAAAATTGAATACAGAATAGCAACTGTTTTAAAACACAAATTAAACAGTCCAACAAATATAGCTACTATGATTAAGTTAGCTTAAATTTCCAGAAACTTCTATGTAGTCAAAACAAGCCGACTCAATAGCTCTTGTGCTTCCTGTTGGGTCTGGGATGTTAACGATTGTTATAATCTGTCATAGTGACAAGGCAGAAAAAGATCTGATAAAATAGAATTGCAATTTACTCCGAGACTACAATTAGATGCATTAATTGCTCTCTATTTAATCACTGGAATTGGCCAAAGCTAGTTGATTACCTACAATGCAAACTCGTATCTGAATGATAACTGTTGCTCACAGTTCTCCTGTCCACACCCACCAAGGAAACTTGGTCCAAATACTCTTACACTGCTCTGCCATTTAATCATGCAATTTTGAAATAGCAAGCAGCCATGGGGACAATGCTGCTTCATTCAACATCAATTGATGATATCAAAAATTCTAACTTAGGGCAACAAATGAAAGATTTCTGACCTGTAAAAGCTGCCAACAATTTGTATTTATGCTTTCTACATTCAAAAATCAAATTTTATTCATGAAACAATGAAGGAAAAGTTATATCTTCTGTAAAACTTCTTCAAAGAGACTTTTAAACTTTTCTACTGCTACCTGGCCAATTTACAAACTCCACAACTGAATTCCAGCTCCAGTTCTAGCTCTAGCTCCAGCTTTTGGACACCATCTTATTTTTAAAAGGACATTGATAACCTGGTATCCTTTGATTGCTTTGTACTAATGTGGTTGATTTGTTTTGATGTTATTGTTAACTGATTTTTTTTAGATTAGATCAGATTCCCTAGAGTGCCCAACAAGTCCACACCAACCCCCCAAAGGGCAACCCACCCAGACCCATTCACCTACTCCTGACTAATACACCTATCACTATGGGCCAATTCACCTGATCCGCACATCTTTGGGCTGTTGGAGGAAACCCACACAGACACAGGGAGAATGTGTAAACTCCATGCTGACAGTTTTCGAGGCTGGAATTGAACCTGGGTCCCTGGTGCTGCAAGGCAGCAGTGCTAACCACTGAGCCATCCCAAGATTTGAACCAAGGTTCCCCAGAACCTTACCTGGATTCATTGTCCAGCAATGATACCACTCGGCCATTCACTCCCTAAAGAGGGAGCACTCAAGCAATGCTGCTTTTGCTGAAACCCAGGATTGACCCAGTGACCTTTAGCTCTCCAGTCTAATGCTTTCTCAGCTGAGCTACTTCAGCTGTACTAATCACCTTATCCTTTTTGGTTCCATCTCTCCTGGTGTGTGTTTACAAAGTTTTCCTCCCATTCTTCGATCTAAGACATGTGAAATGATGGAATGTGTGTTCCAAATGCAGGCTGTCTTCTGAGAAGCTAGCCTGGAGACATCTGCACATCTGTGTTTTCATGGCTTCTGTAACAATTAAACAGATTGAATCTTGCTTCTTTAACTGTATTACAGATGCTCCCAATGCAGCCATACATTATACAAACCATCAGTCAATCCTAGAGAACAGATTGCAATCTGCAATTGCATTCTAGATAGATGTACAAAGATTGTCGCAGTAATATACTGGTCCATAAGGTTTAGTGAGGTTAAGGTTTATTATGTCTTACTTAGACTATTTTATAATGCAATCAAAACTCTAATACAATATTCTAAGCATGTGCCAAATGTTTAATCTAAATATTCCATTAGTGCAAATGAGATGACTGGGAATATTCTAGAATATAGGAAAGATACTATTAAGGTGGAATGGGTTCAGAAGAGGTTTATCAGGATGTTGGCAGGTATCAAAGGTTTGAGTTATAAAGAAAGGCTAGATAGACTGGGACTTGTTTCACTGGAGCATAGGAGGTTGAGAGGTGACCTTATAGAAGTTTATAAAATATTGAGGGGTATAGATAGAGTTAATAGTAGTTGTCTTTTCCCTAGGATGGAGGATTTCAAGACATTTTTAAGGTGAGAGCAGGCAGGTGGGATTAGTTTAGCTTGGGATTATGTTTGGCATGAACTGGTTGGACCAAAGCGTCTTTTTCTGTATGACTCTATGAAGCCATGCACACTTGCATAAGCAAGCTACTGTACCAGCCACAGAAATATTGTTGTGATGTTCTGATTGTATGCATATGTATGATGCTCCTCCTGGTGGTTACATTACCATGAATACAGCCATGAACAAAACATTACCTCTGATTTTTACATTAAAATATTGTTGTCCTTCTTACAAAGTCAGAGTCTATAATCAGATGGAATAGCGAAATACAGTACCTGTATTAAAAAAGGGGAAAAAAAAAATCTGCTTTCAGAATGATGGTAAAAATGGGAACAGAGATTTCTTTCAAAACTTATAAGCTGTCTGTAGCAATAGGCATTATTGTGTATTTATTCTTATTTCCACTTCACCTTGTTAATACATTTGTTTCACAGTGTCAATTGCACAGAGATGGAATAATTTGGGAGTGGTCTGTTGAGTATCAAATACATTTGAAGATGTGAAGAAAATATTGATGAAAATATTTGATGCACATGATTACAAGGAAAAATTGGTTTCAGTATGTGGGTGATTCACCACAGGAATTAGAAGTGAGGTTACCTTACAATATAAAAGGTGCAGAAAAGCCCATCTAGAAGAGTGCACAAGATGTACTGCATAAATTCACCAAAGGTCCTTTTGAAAGCACTTTCCAAATCCACAAGCACTAACATCTTGAAAGACAAAGGCAGCCAATACTTAGGAACACCACCAGTTGCTGGTTCTCCTCCAAGTCACTCACCATTTTGGCTTGGAAATATATTGCTGTTCCTTTAATGCCGCTGGGTCAAAGTTCTAACAGTGTGCGGGTGTACGACCTTCTCAAGGACAAGTAGGAACAGGCAATAAATGCTGGCTCAGTCATCAAGACTGATATTCCATGAATTAATAAAAAAATCCTGTAATACATGCTTCACATACTTTAATAAAAACAGTGTGAAGTTACTCATAATTTAAAGAAACGTCAAAATAAATCAAATATAACGTTATAAAATTACATAAATACTTGATTGTAAGAATATTACCTTGTTTACTGACTACAAAAAGCTTATGATCTATTTAGTTTTCAGAGGGAATACCAATCCATCCTAGCTTCATAGAATTCCTACAATTGGAACCAGGCCATTCAGCCCAACAAGTCCACACCTATCTTCTGAAGAGCATCCCACCTAGACCCACCTCCTTACCCTACAAACCTGCATTTTTAATGGTTAACCTACCAAGCCTGCACACCCCTGGATACTACACGGCCATTTTGAATAGTTAATCCATCTAACATGCACATCTTTGGACTGTGGGATGAAACCAGAGCAAACTCACATAGACATAGGGAGAATGTGCAAACTCCATATCGACAATCAGCTGAGGCTGCAACTGAACCCAGATCCCTGGCACTGTGAGGCAGCAGTGTGAGCCACTGAGCCACTGTGCCACTCTAATTGTAAAAGGTAGACATTGAATTAGATAGTTTGTCATGGTGTCAGTTTTCTTCCATGAATACCAATTCATTTTTAACCGCTGATTTATCTTTATCATTTTACATGCATAAACAACATGCCGATGTGTGTCAATAAACTAGTGAAGAAAAGAATGTGATAACAGGATACTTCAAAACTATCAACTAAATTACACAAAGTCAATGTGGACTTACAAAAAGGAAATCATGTTTGACTAACCTGCTGCTGTTTTTTTTTTCAGGAAAACCTCAAAGAACAGATAAGGGAGAACCACCGGATGTAGTGTATTTGGATTTTCAGGTAAATGTACAAAACAACAATACATGGAACTAGTGATAAAATATATGTAAGCTTTGACACCAGATTAGCAGACAGGAAACAGAATATGGAAAAATGGGTCATGTGCAGAATGGATGTGGGATTCCAGAGGGATCAATGCTTGGTTTATAGCTAAAAATCACACACCAGGTTATAGTCCAACAGGTTTATTTGGAAGCACTAGCTTTTGGAGCACTGCTCCTTCATCAGGTGGGTGTGGAGGACACAATTGTAAGACACAGAAGTTATGGCAAAAGTTTACAGTGTAATACAACTGAAATTATGTATTGAAAAAGTCCTGGATTGTTTGTTAAGCCTCTCATCTTTAAGAATGAGCATGTTGGTTTCAGTTCTTTCATATGTAAATCCCAGAACTGTGTTTAAAAGTTACATTCTCAAGTGAACTTTAACAATAGGTGCCATGTCGGCTTAGATAATGCATTGAAGGAGTGAGGTGTCCTATGTGATCCTGTCTTTGCCCCAATGTTCAGACTGATTTTAATCTATGAAAGGGATTTACAGACTCTTACATGGATTTATGCAATTTTTGAGCAAAATAAAATCTGATTCTGCAAGTACAAATTCACCCCACAAATGTATGTGTGTGTGTTGGGGAGCGGGGCGGTATGAGTGTCTGTGAGAGAGTATGTGTATGTGTGTTCTGGGATTATGAAAGAACTGAAACCAACATGGTCATTCTAAAAGATGAGAGATTTAACAAACAACCCAGATCTTTTTCAATATATAATTTCAGTTACATCACATTGTAAACTTTTGCTATAAATTCTGTGTCTTATGATCTTATACTCCACAATCATCTGATGAATGAGCAGCGCTCCGAAAGCTAGTGTTTCCAAATAAAACTGTTGGACAATAACATGATGTTGTGTGATTTTTAACTTTGTACACCCCAGTCCAACACTGGCACCTCCAAATCATGGTTTAGAGCTATTCACAACATCTATCAATATTTTGATTTAGGGAATTGAATGCAACAATTTGAAGTTTGTTAACCACACAAAACTCAATGGAAATATTCTTTTTTATTCATTCACAGAATGAGGGTGTCACTGGCCAAGCCAGCATTTATTGCCCAGAGGGCAATTGAGAGTCAACCACATTGCTGTGGGTCTGGAGTCACATGCAGGCCAGATTAGGTAAGGATGGACAATTTTTTCTCTATTGATAATTCTTTATTCCCCAACAATTGACAACAGATTCATGGTCATTGTTAGACTCTTACTTTCAGATCTTACTGTGTTCAAATTACACCATCTGCCGTGGTGGGAGTCAATCCCAGGTCCCTGGAATATTACCTGGGACTCTGGATTAACAGTCTAGCAATAATACCACTCAACCATTGCCTCCCCATATGAGAAGGTTATAAGAGATTATGAGGCAGTAAGTGGTTCCAATTGAGTGAGTGGGCAAACATGTGGCAGATTCAGTATCAAACAGAATGTCAGAATATAATTTAAATGGAGAAAGTCATGTGACCTGTGCTGAAGTCTAGCTGAGATTAGATCTGGGTGTTGGAACTGCTAACGACACAAGAAATCCTGCTGTACTGGTAAAAGGGTGCAGGATGTGTACAAACAATGGTAAAGACAACTATGAGGCCAGCTGATATTGTCTCCAAAGTCTCCAAAGAAAGTGTCAAGAATGCTAGCTTATAGGAGCATTAGATTGAATACCTGTTTGAATTCCAGGGTCGGATAGTGTTGGTGTTTAATGAACAGCTAATCAACATGCCCACCTGAATACAAGGGACATGTGATTCACTCTTTGCCATGGGGAAGACTATAGAGGACACCATTGGAAATATTCTCGATCTAATATTACTGAATTTGATAGAGAGGTGAATTGGCCTTCATGGGGTGGGGGTGGTGGTGGGGAGTGGGGTGCATGTGGGGTTGAATTGGGGAGAGAATGCTGGTGATGGAGAGAGAGAAACAGAGAGAGAGACAGTGGTAGTTAAGTGTCTCTGTTGTTTATTGAACAGGTATATGGGTGGATTTGAAATGATGCTGTCACTTTAAAAAATTTATTTTGTCCTGGCTTTTGTTTTGAAGAGAGGTTGCAAAGACAGAGGTGCTGAAGAGTCTAGGGGCTAGAAAGCTAAAACAGTTTAACAATGGAAGGGGATTGGCCAGTTCTCCCAGTTCAGGGTTTTCTATTTTTATTTTAACTGCAGCAGTCACAAGAAGAGTTATAAGCTTCAGTAAAAGATTCCTAACTGACTTTCTCTGAAGTCTCTCTGGATGGCGTTCCCTCCTGCCTGTAAGAATCTGTATTTGAATTTACCTTTTTACCAAGGGGTGTGTTTATGGGATGCTACTGGATTGGAGCAGTTAGTTAATTAAGTTGCTGTATTGAGTCAGTTAAGTTTTCCAATAGTTAAATTATTCTAAATTCCACTTCTTTTCTTTGTGTTTCAACTGTAGTGTTTAAATAAATTCTGTTTTGATTAGATTAGATTAGATTACTTACAGTGTGGAAACAGGCCCTTCGGCCCAACAAGTCCACACCAACCCGCCAAAGCACAACCCACCCAGACCCATTCCCCTACATTTACCCCTTCACTTAACACTATGGGCAATTTAGCATGGCCAATTCACCTAACCTACACATTTTTTGGACTGTGGGAGGAAACCGGAGCACCCGAAGGAAACCCACGCACACGCGGGGAGAATGTGCAAACTCCACAAGACAGTTTTTGAGGCTTAAAGCTTAAAGCTGAGTGGTTTGACCAGTTACATCACACCTGAGACACCCACTCCACATCGACCTTTAAAATATGAGAAGTTTAGGTCCAGGCTAGCTTCTTAAAATATTTTGAGGGGGTCTGACATGGCCCATAATAGATTCAAAGACTCCCAGCTTTAAGGTCAAGGCTCGAAGATTTGTCTCGCCTGTTGATAAGTCTTAAGGAGTCCTGGGGACAGAGGTCGGTGAGCAAAACTTCACTGTGGAAGACAAGTCTAACATTACAAGTTGCCAATCTGAGAATGCTTTGGCATGATTTTGGAGAACAGAATGTCCATTTAAAGGGTAGTATAATGTATAGTATGAAGTGTGTCTTTTCAATTATGCTAAAATTAAAAGAAGTTTACATATTTCATTCTGCTTGTTTAAAGCATAAGTTGCGTACAAGGTAAGAGGTGAAGGTAAAGTCTTACAAGACCATCAGGCTGCTCTCTTATTACAGAGCAAGAGACAACTGATGGTAGTTTCACCTGAGGGTCACCACTCCTCAGGTGAGGGGAGTGATTGTATTCTTCATGGTCACCTCAGCCAGCGCAGAAATTAAATCCAACAGTTGGCATAATTCTGAATTGCAAATCAGCCATCCAACCAATTGAACCAACCAACTCCACCATCCCCTACGCCCCTGCAAGGTAATGTTCAGCCAATATATTGCTTGGTCTTTTGTTCAGTAAAAATCATGAAACATAGAACCTTGTCATGTCATTTTTTCAACCATTATCTGGAAGTTCAAATTTCCCTTCAGAGATTATGAACTGACAGACAGACATTGTAAGGTTATTTGAGAGGGCACCAAAAACATTGTGATGCGTTGCTGAAATCACTGTGTTGAAGTAAAGACATTGGGGAATTCACAAATTTCCAAGCACTTCATCAGCTCAAATCTTCAATTAACATCTGCCTTGCATGTGGAAGATCTACAGATCCCACACTGGACCGATGAACAATCTCAGAATCCATCAAAGCAGAATGGAATCACCCTTGATCCCAAGATATTGCCTGAGCTTAAGAAATTGCAAGAAATCTTCTTGCTAGGTTGACGTAAAAACATACAGCATAGGTAGGCTTTCTTCTGCACTTCAGACTAGTTAAATATTACCTGGGAGAACCTTTGCTGTTGGGAACCTAAAGCAGGATTGATTCCTGGAATAACATCCTCTTCTTAACCAGTATAAGAACTTCCAAACAAATTTTAACAAATTGTGTGCCCAAATCATTGATTCCAGTTACAACGGAACCAAGGTTATTGATGTCTAAGAGGTCTTTATCTAATTCTGGAAGGTCAGTTCATTATCAGAATTCATGGTGATTCTGTACATTATTTATAAGAACAAGTCATTCTGTAATTAGTAAAAGGGTGATTTTTTGAGGTAGCCTCATCTTAACGGGCTCCCAATTGTGGCTCAGAGGTTAATTATTGCTTCTCCAGTGTTATTGGCTGGAATATTCTGGGACGGTATTTCTACTGTTGTCTGCAGAGGCTGAATATAGTGATATCACCCAATGCAGCTTGCATGTAAACTGGATTTCTGCCACACGGTCTAGCAAAGAGAGAGTCAGAAAGTCCTATATTGCTTCTTGCTCAAGCCAGCAGAAGAGAATTTGTTATAACTGATGGACAGTTGATGCTTGAATACTGGAAGAATTGCAATGTTAGGCACAACAAATCTGACAGACTAAAAGGTTAATATGTTGAATATAATTAATAGACATCCTTAAGTCACAGTTTTAAGCACTAATTACAATGCCTTGTGAACTTTCACTCAGGGTGCTACTGGAGTATGATGTAATACAATAAGGATGATGCCAGTTTTGGCAAGAGTTGTAATCACCATAAAATCACTTGCATTTCCATTTAAATGCTTTTGTCTATACACAGCATTCAGGACAGAAACCATCTGCTGTCGAGGATGGGATTATTTTACGATTGAAGTGAAATAATAATGTTTCTTTGTACGAAACCAATAATAGAAACAGCGGTCCGTTTAATGCCGACACAATATGCGTGGAACTGAAGAGAATGTTCCATAAGTTGGGAATCCTTAAAAAAGTCATTGCCTCCCAAACAATTTGCCATCTTTTCTGGATCTTAATGTTTAAGTGGGTTCAATCAAGTTATGCCTCTGTGACAGTAATGAAACAGTTCTTATTAAAATCACAAAAGTAACTATGACATTAATAAACTATCCTTCTCATTTCTCTTGACCGATCAGCAGTATTTGAATGAAGAAATAAATTAGCCTAATTGACACGAGCAATCGAAGGAGTGCTGTCAAAAGTAGGCAATGTTGCCACTTATGACACTGTCTTAGGTACATAGGTATAAGTACTTAAACAACTGGTACAAAATTGAAAGAATAATAAATAAAAGCACAGTGTAAGACTAAAAAGAAAGTAAAAACCTACACGAATTACAGTTTTGTTCATCCAGAATCAGCACCTAGACTCCAGATTGCAAAGGCATCACACCCCGTCCCAACCTCCACACCCGGGCTGACCTCCCCATCCCAACCTCCACTC
>NC_057710.1:42848803-42851314 GCF_004010195.1 Chiloscyllium plagiosum | reverse complement strand
CCCAACCTCCATTCCTGGGCTCACCTCCCCGTCCCAACTGCCACTCCCGGACTCACCTCCCCGTCCCAATGTCCACTCCTGGACTCACCCCCTCGTCCCAACCTCCACTCCCGGACTCACATCCCCGTCCCAACCTCCCCTCCCGGGCTCACCTCCCCCTCCCAACCTCCATTCCTGGGCTCACCTCCCCGTCCCAACTGCCACTCCCGGACTCACCTTCCTGTCTCAACCTCCTCTTCCGGGCTCACCTGCCCGTTCCAACCTCCACTCCCGGACACACCTCCCCATCCCAACCTCCACTCCCGGACTCACATCTCCGTCCCAAACTCCACTCCCGGGCTCACATTCTCGTCCCAACCTCTACTCCCGGGCTCACCTCCCATTCCAACCTCCACTCGTGGGTTTAGGTCCCCGTCCCAACCTCCACTCCCAGACTCACCTCCCTGTCCCAAACCCCACTCCCGGACTCACCTCCCCGTCCCAAACTCCATTCCCGAACTCACCTCCCCATCCAAAAATCCACTCCCGGGTTCACCTCCCCGTCTCAACCTCCACTCCTGGGCTCACCTCCCCTTCCCGACCTCCACTCCCGGGCTCACCTCCCCGTCCCAACCGTCACTCCCGGACTCATCTCCCCTACCCAACTGCCACTCCTGGACTCATCTCCCTGTCCCAACCTCCACTCCTGGGTCCACACACCCATCCCAACCTCCACTCCCGGGCTCACCTCCCCTTCCCAACCTCCACTCCCGGACATACCTCCCCGTCTCCACCTCCACTCTCGGACTCACCTCCCCATCCCAACCTCCACTCTCGGACTCACCACCCCATCCCAACCTCCACTCCCAGACTCACCTCCCCGTCCCAACTTCCACTCTCGGACTGACAATCCCGTCCCAACCTCCACTCCCAGACTCACCTCCCCATCCCAATGTTCACCCCCGGCCTCACCCTCCCGTCTCAACCTCCACTCCCGCGCACACCTCCCCTTCCCAACCTCCACTCCCGGACTCATCTTCCCGTCCCAACCTCCACTCCCGGGCTCACCTTGCCGTCCCATCTGCCACTCCTGGACTCACCTCCTCGTCCCAATCTCCACTCCCGGCCTCACCTCCCTGTCCCAAACTCCTCTCCCGGACTCACATTCCCGTCCCAACCGCCTCTCACGGGCTCACCTCCACATCCCAACCTCCACTCCCGGACTCACCTCCCCGTCCCAACCTCCACTCCTGGGCTCACCTCCCCGTCCCAACCTCCACTCCCAACCGCCACTCCCGGGCTCACTTCCCCGTCCCATCCTCCACTCCCGGGCTCACCTCCCCGTCCCAACCTCCACTCCCGGACAAACCTCCCCGTCCCAACCTCCACTCCCGGACTCACCTTCCTGTCCAAACCTCTTCTCCCGCGCTCACCTCCCCGTCCCAACCTCCACTCTCAGATTCACCCTCCCATCGCAACCTCCACTCCTGGGTTCACCTCCCCTTCCCAACCTCCACTCCCGGACATACCTCCCCGTCTCCACCTCCACTCTCGGACTCACCTCCCTATCCCAACCTCCACTCTCGGACTCACCACCCCATCCCACCTTCACTCCCGGAATCACCTCCCCGTCCCTACCTCCACTCCTGGGCTCACATCCCCATCTCAACCTGCACTCCCGGGCTCACCACCCTGCCCCAACCACCACTCCTGGACTGACCTCCCCATCTCAACCTCCACTCCTGGGCTCACCTCCCCTTCCCGACCTCCACTCCTGGAATCACCTCCCCGTCCCTACGTCCACTCCTGGGCTCACCTCCCCATCCCAACCACAACTCCCGGACTCACCTCACCGTCCCAACCTTCACACCCGATCTCACCTCCCCGCCACAACCTCCACTCCTGGACTGACCTCCCCATCCCAACCTCCACTCCGGGGCCCACCTCTCCATCCCAAACTCGACTGCCGGGCTCACATTCACGTCCCGACCTCCACTCCCAGGCCCACTTCCCCATTCCAACCTTCACTTGTGGGTTTAGGTCCCCGTCCTAACCTCCACTCCCGTACTCACCTCCTCGTCCCGACCTCCACTCCCGGACTCACCAACCTGTCCCAACCTCCACTCCCACGTGCACCTCTGTGTCTCAACCTTCACTCCTGTGCTCACCTCCCCATCCTAACCTCCACTACCGGACTCACCGCCCCGTCCCAAACTCCACTCCCGGACTCACCACCCCATCCAAGCATCCACTCCCGGGATCACCTCCCCGCCCCGACCTCCACTCCCGGGCTCACCTTCCGTGCCAACCGCCACTCCCGGACTCATCTCCCCTTCCTAACCTCCACTTCCGGGTCCTCCTCTCCTCGTCCCAACCTCCAATCCCGGAAACACCTCCCCGTCCCGACCACCACTCACGGGCTCATCTCCCCGTCCCAACCTCCACTCCCGGAGTCATCTCCCCATCCCAACCTCCACACCTGGGCTCACTTCACCTTCCCAACCTCCACTCCCGGGCTCACCTCCCCGTCCC
>NC_057710.1:42838260-42846517 GCF_004010195.1 Chiloscyllium plagiosum | reverse complement strand
CAACCTCCACTCCCGCGCTCACCTCCCCTTCCCAACCTCCACTCCCCGACTCATCTTCCCGTCCCAACCTCCACTCCCGGGCTCACCTCCCCGTCTCATCCTCCACTCCCGGACTCACCTTCCTGTCCCAACCGCCTCTCCCGGGCTCACCTCCCCTTCCCAACCTCCACTCCCGGGCTCACCTCCCTGTCCCATCCTCCACTCCCGGACACACCTCCCCGTCCCAACCTCCACGTGCCGGTATCCGGTCTGGGAGTCACATCCCCATGCTGGTCTCCGGTCCGGGAGTCACCTCCTCGTGCCAGTCCCAACCTCCACTCCCGGACACACCTCCCCGTCCCAACCTCCACGTGCCGGTATCCGGTCTGGGATTCACCTCCCCGTGTCGGTCTCCGGTCTGGGAATCACCTCCATGTGCCGGTCTCCGGTCTGGGTTTCACCTCCCCGTGTCGGTCTCCGGTCTGGGAGTCACCTCCTCGTGCCGGTCTCCGGTCTGGGAGTCACCTCCTCGTGCCGGTCTCCGGTCTGGGAGTCACCTCCCCATGCTGGTCTCCGGTCTGGGAGTCACCTCCCCGTGCTGGTCTCCAGTCTGGGGCTCACCTCCCTGTGTATGTGTGGGTTTCCTCTGGGTACACCGGTTTCTTCCCACAATCCAAAGGTGTGCAGGTCAGGTGAATTGGCCATGCTAAATTGCCCTTGGTGTTAGATACATTAGTCAAGTGTGTATGTACAGTAGGGGAGTGGGTCACTCTTCGGAGGATCGGTGTGGACTTGTTGGGCCGAAGGGCCGTTTTCCATACTGGAGGGAATCTCATCTAATCCGAAAGAATGAGTGGAGCAGAGGAGCTTTGGCCAGAGCATCCTACCGTGTCACCATCTTGACTCCGTTAAACTCATCATCCTCCTTCAATGCTTCCCCACTGTTATCTAGCAGGGCTTACTACATTCACCTACTTCCATAATAACCTAATCTTAGCTCGAGAATCTACTGCAATAGCTTCTGTTTTTGCTTCTACACCATTAACTTTGTTATCCCTCAAGAGCTTTTTTTATCCTGTTTTTAAATCCCTCCATGGCCTTACTTCCTTAATCCTCTCCAGCTATCTGAGATACCTGCCCTCTTCCTATTCCAGGAGAAGGTGAGGTCTGCAGATGCTGGAGATCAGAGCTGGAAATGTGTTGCTGGAAAAGCGCAGCAGGTCAGGCAGCATCCAGGGAACAGAGAATCGACGTTTCGGGCATAAGCCCTTCTTCAGGAATGAGAAGAAGGGCTTATGCCCGAAACGTCGATTCTCCTGTTCCCTGGATGCTGCCTGACCTGCTGCGCTTTTCCAGCAACACATTTCCAGCTCTTCCTATTCCAGCCAGACTCGAAATCTGCCACTGACCGTGGTCATGCCTTCAGTCACCAAGGGTTCAAGTTCTGAAATTCTGCCTTTTGCCTCAACAGCTTTCTGCCTTAAACTTCTTCTTCATGATACTCTTAATTTCAATCTGTTGATCAAATATTTGGTCATCTCACCTCATACCTCCTTTTGTGACTCAGTGTTATTCTATAAATTGTTTCATATTGTTATTGTGAAGTGCCTTGGAGACTTTTGTTATGTTAAAGGCATTGTGTTAATACAAGTTGTGAGGAAAATGATTTGCACCCATGATTTGGAGATGCTGGTGTCGGATTGGGTTGTACAAAATTACACAACACCACATTATGGTCCAACAGGTTTATTTGGAAGCACTAGCTTTAGGAACGCTGCTTCTCCATCATGTAGCTGTAGAGTTTAAGATTGTAAGACACAGAATTTATAGCAAAAGTTTACAGTGTGATGTAACTGAAATATATTGAAAAAGAGCTAGATTGTTTGTTAAGTCTCTCAACTTTTAGAATGAAATGTTGATTTCAGTTCTTTCATATGTAAATTGCAGAACTTTTTTATAAGTTACATTCTCAAGTAAACTTTAACAATTGGTGTCATGTCGGCCCAGATAATGCATTTAAGGTGTGAGTTGCCCTGTATGGGGTTGTCTGTGCCACAATGGCCAGACTGATTCTAATCTAAAAAACAGATTTACAGAATCTTTCATTAATTCATGCATTTTTGAGCAAAGTAAAATGTAATTCTGCAAGTACAAATTCACCCACAAACCTTTGTGTGTGTGTGTGTGAGAGCACATGAGAGAGGGTCTGCATGAGTGTATAAGTCTGTAGGAGAGAGTGTGTGTGTCTTTGTGTGAATTCTGCAAGTACAAATTCACCCACAAACCTTTGTGTGTGTGTGTGTGTGTGAGAGCACATGAGAGAGGGTCTGCATGAGTGTATAGGTCTGTAGGAGAGTGTGTGTGCGTCTTTGTGTGTGTGTGTAGGAGTGTGTAGAAGTGTTTGTGTGTCTGTGTCTGTGGGTGTGCGTCAGTTTGTGTGTGTGTATAGTGCAGTGGTGTCACCTGTAGTGTGACATGAACCCAAGGTCCCAGTTGAGGCCCTCCCTATGGGTACCGAACTTGACTATCAGCCTCTGCTCTGCCAATTTTCATTGTTGCTTGTTCCGAAGTCTGCCTGCAACACATTATCAATGAGGATGAGCACCCGGCCAAGGCCTTCCCCACATCTCCACTTCTTGCCTTTAAACAACCACCAAACCTTAAACAGATCATTGTTTGTAGCAAACTGCCTGGCTTTCAGGACAACGTCATGTCACGGTAGACACTGCAAGACGTGACAGAGTGTTGACACGGATACCAAGCAGAGGCTATGGCAACGGATGAATGGGCACCGCACAATCAACAGACAGGAGGGTTCTCTCCCAGTTGGAGAACACTTTAGTGATCTAGGACATTTGACCTCGGACCTTCGGGTGACCGTCCTCCAAGGCGAATTTCGGGACAGGCAGCAACGAAAAGTGGCCAAGCAGAGGCTGATAGCTAACTTTAGTACCCATGGGGATGGCCTGAACTGGGACCTTGGGTTCCTGACACACTACAGTGACACCACTGCACTACACACACACACGCAAACACGCACGCACACACAGACACACTCCTACAGACCAATACACTCATGCAGACCCTCTCTCATACGTTCACACTCCCACACTCACACACGCATCCTCTCACGCACATATACCCCTTTATACTCACACTCACACACATACACACACTCTCTCACAGACACTCATAATCCTGCCCTCCAAACCCCTCCTCCCACACACACACACACACATATAAGTTTGTGGGTGAATTTGTACTTGCAGAATTACATTTTACTTTGCTCAAAAATGCATGAATCCATGTAAGATTCTGTAAATCTGTTTTTTAGATTAGAATCAGTCTGACCATTGTGGCACAGACAGCCCCAAAAAGGGCAACTCACACCTTAAGTGCATTATCTCAGCCAACATGACACCAATTGTTAAATTTCATTTGAGAATGTAACTTTTAAAAAAGTTCTGCGATTTACATATAAAAGATCTGAAACCAACATGTTCTTTCTAAAAGATGTGAGACTTAACAAACAATCAGGACTTTTTCAATGTATAATTTCAGTTACATCACACTGTAAACATTTGCTATAAATTCTGTGTCTTATGATCTTATATCCACCTGAAGAAGGAGCAGCTCTCCAAAAGCTAGTGTTTCCAAATAAGCCTGTTGGACTATAACCTGGTGTTGTGTGATTTTTTACTTTTTCATCCAGTATGTGGTGGGAAATTTTTATTCATTTATGGGACATGGATGCTGCTGGCTTTGCCAGCATTTATTACCAATTTCTAATCGCTCAGAGGGCAGTTAAAGTCAACATGTGACCAGTCTCCTTCCCGAAAGGACAATAGTGAACTCACTGAATTTTTCCAACAATAAACAATGGACTCCTAGTTCCAGAATTATTTTTATATTAGATTCAAATATCATCATCTGTCATGGCTGGATTTGAAACCAGGTCCCCAGAACTTTATCTGTATCTCTGGATTAACTGTCAAGCAACAATATCACCTCCCCTCAAATCACTGCCTGCAAGAGTGGTAGAGGCAGGAACACACATCATTTTTACAAAGCATTTGCAAGGTTATGGGTAAGAAACTAGACTTAGAATAGTGAGCTGATTGTATTTAACAGGCCCAGATGAAATGGGCAAAAGGGCCTTTATCTGAGCGGACACTAAATTGCTGTTTTTAATTAATGCTTGGAACATCTCATGGCACGGTGGCTCAGTGGTTAGCACTGCTGCCTCACAGCACCAGGGACCCAGGTTCAATTCTGTGTGGAGTTTGCACATTCTCCCTGTGTCTGTGTGGGTTCCCTCCGGGTGCTCCAGTTTCCACCCACAGTCCAAAGATGTGCAGGTTAGGTGAATTGGCCATGTTAAATTGCCCACAGTATTCAGTACATTCGTCAGGGGTAAATATAGGGTAGAGGAATGGGTCTGGGTGGGCTATTCTTCCGAGGGTCGGTGTGGACATGTTGGGCAAAAGGGCCTGTATCAATACTATAGGGAATCTAATCTAAAATATGGAGAAACTCTGATGGGGAAATTAGAATTTGTTATTAATAAGTGGTACACCACTGGCCTCCAGTCTGAAAAACAACTCTCCACCACCACCCTCTGTCTTCTACCTTCAAGCCAGTTCTGTATCCAAATGGCTAGTTTTCCTCGTATTCCATCAAACCTTGCTAATCAGTTTCCCATGGGGAACCTTGTTGAATGCCTTGCTGAAGTCCACATAGATCACATCTACCGCTCTGCCCTCATCAATCCTCTTTGTTATTTCTTCAAAAATCTCAATCAAGTTCATGAAACATGATTTCCCACACACAAAGCCATGTTGACTATCCCTAATCAGTCCTTGCCTTTCCAAATACATTACATCCTGTCCCTCAGGATTCCATCCAACTTGCCCACAACCAATGTCAGGCTCATCAGTCCATAGTTTTCTGGCTTTTCCTTACCACATTTCTGAAATAGTGGCACCATGTTAGCCAACCTCTAGTCCTTTGGCACCTCACCTGTGACTATCAACGATACAAATATCTCTGCAAATGGCCCAGCAATCACTTCCCTAGCTTCCCACAGAGTCCTAGGGTACATCTGATCAGGTCCTGGGATTTATCCACTTTTATGCGTTTCAAGACATCCAGCACAGCCTCCTCTGTTATATGGGCATTTTGCAAGATTTCACCACCTATTTCCCCCCATTCTATATCTTCCATGTCTTCTCCACTGTAAACACTGATGCAAAATACTTGTTTAGTATATCCTCATCTCCTGTGGCTACACACATGGGCTGCCTTGCTGATCTTTGAGGGAGTTGGATGTGAATATAGGAGGTATAGTTAGTAAGTTTGCATATGATACTAAAATTGGAGGTGTAGTGGACAGCGAAGGAGGTTACCTCAGATTACAACAGGATCGTGACCAATAGGCTCAGGAATGGCAGATGGAATTTAATTTAGATAAATATGGGGTGTTGCATTTTGGACAAGTAAATCAGAGCAGGACTTACACACTTAAGGGTAAGGTCCTGGGGAGTGTTGTTGAACAAAGATACCTTGGAGTCCAGGTTCATTGTTCCATGAAAGGAGAGCCACAGGTAGATAAGATAGTGAAGAAGATGTTTGGTATGCGTTCCTTTATTGGTCAGAGTATTGAGTACAGGATTTGGGAGGTCATGTTTCTGCTGTACAGGAAATTGGTTCGGCCACTGTTGGAATATTGCGTGCAATTCTGGTCTTCTTCCTATTGGAAAGATGTTGCGAAACTTGAAAGGGTTCAGAAAAGATTTACAAGGATATTGCCAGGCTTGGAAGATTTGAGCTATAGGGAGAGGTTGAATAGACTGAGGCTGTTTTCCCTGGAGCATCAGAAGCTGAGAACCTTACAGAGGTTTATAAAATCATGAAGGGCATGTTTAGACAAGATGTTTTCCCTGGGGTGGGGAAGGCCAGAACTAGAGGGCGTAGGTTTAGGGTGAGAGGGAAAAGATATAAAAGGGACGGAAGGGGCACCTTTTTCACACAAAGGGTGGCGCGTGTATGGATTGAGCTGCCAGACGAAGTGGTGGAGGCTGGTACAATTACAGCATTTAAAAAGAATCTGGATGGTTTTATGCATAGGAAGGGTTTAGAAGGATATGGGCCAAGTGCTGGTAAATGGGACTAGATTAGGTGAGGTTGTCTGGTCAGCATGGACGAGTTGGACTGAAGGGTCTGTTTCTGTGCTGTACATCTCTGTGACTCTATGACTCTACGTGAATTCAGAAAATATTTTCTTTCATAAATGGTAAAATAATTGACTTTTGAAAAGCTGATGGTAAGTAATGGGACAGTTAGAGTTTTCAGAACTCAATTCGAGAGATTTATGGAATGCATCAATTGGTATGAAGTGAAGGATGGATTTGAGATATAGATCAGTCTTACCCCAGCAGAATGATGCAGTAGACTCGAGAGGTTAAATAGATTATTCCTGTTGTTATATGCTGCAGTGCTTGGGTTTTAATGCTTTCTAGTCTTTCCTGATGGGTTTTAAATTCACAGAAAGCTGAATAATTTCAGGTGTATCCATCCATTGTAGAGTCAACATCAAACAGCATCAGATTTGAATTTTGGAATCCTAAATTATTTGAGTAAAACTCTTGTAAGAATCGTCAATTTCATTTTTACTTCCAGTTTTTATTCAACTGACGATCAGTCAGCAGCTTCTTCTAAAAAATTCATACCACATGCATTGAATTTCTTTATTGGCCAGTTAGATGGATATAAGCCTTCATTATCTTTACAAACAGTTAGCAGTGATTTCCTTCTTGTAGTACAAAAACAGACCACGATAATAAAATAAATTTGTTGAAAGATATGATAATCACCAAAGCAGCAAGATAAGCCAGTCGTTGGTATGCTGATCAAACACAAAGCTTCGATATTTATGCACCATCCTCTCATTGAATCCTTACATCTTCAATTATTACTGTTCTTTTTCATCTGGTGTGTTAGCTGGTTGTTGTGATGCCTTGATCAAATGGAAAGTTTGGACATGTCCTGCTGTGCACTTGTTCTGTTACTCATAATCCCAACAGGCCTGTTCTATGCAAGTTTAATGATATTGATCGCGGTTTGAAAAACACTCATAACTGTTATCAAAATTTTATTTGAAATCTCTGTTTGTACAACCTGAGGAACATCAGATATCTATGACTATTCTTTACTCATGCATGGCTTTATCTTCAGTTGAACATCCTTCTTGACAAATTAATTTTACAGCATTAGTGGAATAATAGAATCTCAAATTCAGGCTATCCTATATATAATTCCAGTCTCACAGCTATACAGGTGATACTTACCTGATCTCTGAAGTGACCTAGCAAGCCAAACTTCTTTAGCGTGATGCTGCCCAGTTCAGTTCTCTGTTTTTTATAAAAGTTACTGCTGCGAGGTTAGAGTATTTAGAACAAGAAATCACAGATTCAAGATTGGAGGGATGACCAATTAGATCATTGATCCACTGGGATATGGAAAAATGCCTTCACTTAGTGAATTGGGAATCTTTGGTTCAGCCATATTTGGAATACTGTGTACAGTTCTGGTCGCCACATTACCAGAAGGATGTGAATGCTTTGGAGAGGGTACAGAGGAGGTTGAACCAAGATGTTGCTTGGTACAGAGGGCACTAGCTATGAAGGGAGGTTGAGTAGATTAGGATTATTTTTATTGGAAAGATGGAGGTTGACGGGGTCCTGACTGAGGTCTACAAAATCATGAAAGGTATAGTCAGGGTGGATAGCAAGAAACTTTTGCCCAGAGTGGGGGACCCAATTAGTAGGAGTCACAAGTTCAAGGTGAGAGGTGAAAAGTTTAAGGGAGATATGCGTGGAAAGTTCTTGATGCAGAGGGTAGTGGGTGCTTGTAACACATTGCCAGTGGAGATGGTGTAGGCGGGCACCATAGTTTCATTTTAAATGCATCTAGACAGATACATGAATGGGCAGGGAGCAGAGGGATACAGATCCTTGGAAAATAGGTGACAGGTTTAGATAGAGGATTTGGATTGGCGTAGGGTTGGAGGGCCAAAGGGCCTGTCCCTGTGCTGTAATTTCCTCAGGTAAAAACAAGGACTGCAGATGCTGGAAACCAGGTTCTAGATTAGAGTGGTGCTGGAAAAGCACAGCAGGTCAGGCAGTATCCGAGGAGCAGGAAAATCGACGTTTCGGGCAAAAGCACTTCATCAGGAATAGTGGCAGAGTGCCTGTAGGATGGAGAGATAAATGAGAGGAGG